>NC_090648.1:125766284-126128784 GCF_040937935.1 Hyperolius riggenbachi
TACAATGTAACGCAACGTGGGCAGTGTGAACAGCCCACTTGTGTTACATTGCTGTGCGTTGGAGGAGCGTTACAGGCTGCACTAACGTGCGCCTGTAACGTCCCTGTGTGCAAGAAGCCTAAAGAATGCAGATATGATGTATTTAGATAAATGCAAATAATTCTGGAGATGAATAAAAGTGGCTTGCCTATAAGAGCAACCTTGTTTCAGAATCCTTGTTTCATTTAAAGGAAACCAGAGACTAACAGACATACAAGATTTATACATATCTGTGGCTTCCTCCAGCCCCATCCGCATAGATCGCTCCACGCCGCCGTCCTCATTCTTCTGTATCGCCAGTACCGGATCCTTCAGCCAGTCGCAGCCAGTTTTGCGCATGCGCAGTGTGCTCCCTGCGTCTCTCCACCGGAGAATAGTACTGCGCCTGCACAGTACTATTCTCCGCCAGAGACAGAGAGAGCTAACTGCACATGCTCAGACTGGCCGCGACTGGCCGAAGTTACAGGACCCTGTACTGGCGATACAGAAGGCTGAGGACGTGCGGATGGGGCTGGAGGAAGCCACAGGTATGTATAAATCTTGTATGCATCTTCGTCTCTGGTACACTTTAAGCCCTGCTTTTCAAATTATATACTGACATAGTTTTTGCGTTAAAGTGTAACTTCAGGCAAACATGAAGCTCTGTTAATCTGCAGTAGTGCCCAGACTATCAGAGATGCAGATATGTCTGTCTTAATTATCGTATTTTTCAGACCATAATGCCTGGTACACACAACGCAATTTCCCATCATATAGATGGGTTGGATAGATCATTTCCGACAGGTCCAATATGATTTCCAATTGTTTTTCTGATCGATTTTGTATAAAATTGATCGGAAAATCGATCAGTAAAAGAATCAGAAATCAGATCGGACCTGGTGTGCTGAATATCGAATATAAGCAAAATTCTTGATTTTCATTTAGCCCTTTTTGCAGTCCATTATTAATTCCTGTTTATATAGGTTGGATATGAAAAGTTTTCCTGGCAAAGTGTAGGTTCAGCAGATGGTATAAAGTTGGCAGACCAACGAAAAATAGCAAAGCTCGCAAAGACTTTTCATAGCGTTCCACTGGGTATAGTGATACTGTCACTACTAATGCTTAGTTTACACATTGCAGCATAAGAAGCACAGACATCAGCTGATGCATCTCAGTTGTACCAGTCTTTATTTAACCCAAGATGCACACCTGCAGTGTTTAGCTACTAATGCAGGACAATGACACCGATACCTACATGTCAGGAATGCTTCCTGTAATATTAATTATATCCTACTAAGAAGTAATGGCTCCTGCATTGCTTTTGCTTTGCCTGTGTACATGTCGGAAGATCTAATGCAGGTGGAACAAGGCATCAATTATCTAAACTCTTGAAGGAAAAAAAAACTGGCGTAAAGTCACTGCAATCTACAAAGAAACCGTACAAATTATTGAAGCTGGGGTGGAGAAATAGCTCCAAGCAGGTTCAGATTGAAGCAAAACTGTCAGGAATTATATAAAATAAGACAAAAAAAATCAGATCCATTCTTTAATGAAAAAGCTGTCAAGTTTGGCTGGTAATCAAAACAAATTATTTAAGTTTTGAGCCTCATGCCACTAGCTCAGGCATGGGCAAACTTGGCCCTCCAGCTGTTACGGAACTACAAGTCCCACAATGCATTGCAGAAGTCTGACAGCCACAGTCATGACTCATAGAGGCAAATGTATTGTGGGACTTGTGGTTCCGTAACAGCTGGAGGGCCGAGTTTGCCCGTGCCTGCACTAGCTACTATCTTGTGCTGCTTCGGCACCAATGTACAAAAGAAATGGAGTGGCCAAGGCCAGCATTTGCCACCTCCTCCCCCAGGGTTGGTTCCCAGCACTATTAAAATTATACATAGTGCCTGCCTCCTCAAGAAACAAGATGACCAGTTTATCCTGGATGTCTAATGCCTAGTACACACCATACAATTTTCTGTAAGATTTTCTGTAAGATTTACCTGCCAGATAAATAATTTTCAACATGTTGGAAATTATTTATCTAACTATCTATCTATCTGCAATTAGGCATTGTTCTACTCAGCAGGAGATAACCAGAAGACAATGCACCAGAGATAATGAACAGTCACTACCAGTACTTTACAGAAAATAATCTAACTACAGAAAATCTAACAGAAAATTGTATGGTGTGTACTAGGCATAACACCCGTGCCAGTCACACGGTCTTAGTGACTCCAAATTACATAGAGAAGCTGCTTAGAGTCTCTAACCTAGAGCAAGCAAACAGCTAATGTACTAATGTAGTGGTAGGACTATCTTACCTGCATCAGGGCTGGTTCTAGATAAAATGGGTCCCTAGGCAAAAGTCAACATGGGACCCCCCATAAAGCAGAATTAGGTGCTTCCCCTCCTAAGATAGCACCACCAGGTGGCCTTTACCCCCCCCCCCCCTCCCATTATGATAGGAGACCTTCCCCCTCATTAAGCAGTATTACTAGAGCTTTTGCACCCCCACCACGACCGCCAAATAGCAGTAATAATAATAATAATAATCCGAACATTTGTATAGCGCTTTTCTCCTGTCGGACTCAAAGCGCTCAAGAGCTGCAGCCACTTGGACGTGCTCAAAAGGCCACCCTGCAGTGTTAGGGAGTCTCGCCTTGAACTCCTTACTGAATAGGTACTTGACCTAGCCAGGATTCGAACCCTGGTCTCCCATGTCAAAGGCGGTGCCATTAACCAGTACACTATCCAGCCACTGCATTATTAGGTTACCTATCTCCTCTTCACCCCCCACCCTCCCAGCATTAGGAAACCTTTGTTCCTCCCACATAGCAGTATGACTGGAACTTGAGCCCCCGACAAACAGTAGAATTGGGTGCCCCTCCATAACAGTATAGGTCGCCTTGTTCTCCCCTTCATAACAGTATTAGGGTGCCCTTTGCCTTACCTCCCCAATGACACACTTGGAGTCACTATAGGTGTGTGGCACAAGTTAATGGTGGTCCCCCTGGGGCAAACTCATTGCAGAGTCCACACAGAGGAATATTCTCACCCAGCCGGCTATTACACTTCCTCCTCCTTTCCTTAGAATCCTTCCACCTCCATCCCTGTCGGCATTTACATACTAATGCAACATACCGGCACATAAACCCAGGCGCTGAGGAGATGGAAACAGAAGGGTGCTGAAGGAAGGAGGAGGAGCACACTGGCCAGATGAGTAAGAGTGCTTCACTGTGTGCACTCTGCAACAAATCGGGAACTATCCTGCCGATCTTTGAAAACTAGTTATCCTACCTAATATGTGTTGCTCTCATTATTACAAATATGCTACTAGGGTTATCCCAGCAGTATACATTTTTCTGTAGTGCCAGTTTAAGGGTGGATACTTGGGCCCCTACAGGCAGCTCTGGAGCCCTGGACAATTGCCCTATGGAGGCTCCAGCCCTGATTAGAGTTGGGCCGAACGGTTCGCCGGCGAACGTGGTTCGCGCGAACTTAGGTGGTTCGCGTGCGGGTGCGGCACGCGAACGTTTTGCGGAAGTTCGGTTCGCCCCATAATGCACCCGAGGGTCAACTTTGACCCTCTACATCACAGTCAGCAGGCCCAGTGTAGCCAATTAGGCTACACTAGCCCCTGGAGCCCCACCCCCCCTTATATAAGGCAGGCAGCGGCGGCCATTACGGCCACTCGTGTGCCTGCATTAGAGAGAGTAGGGCGAGCTGCTGTCTGTCTCTAGGGAAAGATTAGTTAGGCTTAGCTTGTCCTGGCTGCATACCTGTTCTGTTCAGTGAGCCCTCAGCCCACTGCATACCTGTACTGTGATCCTGCCACTGCATACCTGTTCAGTGATCCTGCCAGTGCATACCTGTTCAGTGATCCTGCCACTGCATACTTGTTCAGTGATCCTGCCAGTGCATACCTGTTCAGTGATCCTGCCACTGCATACCTGTTCAGTGATCCTGCCACTGTATACCTGTTCAGTGAATCCGCCACTGTATACCTGTTCTGTTCAGTGGACCCGCCACTGTATACCTGTTCTGTGAACCCGCCACTGTATACCTGTTCTGTTCAGTGGACCCGCCACTGTATACCTGTTCAGTGATCCTGCCACTGCATACCTGTTCAGTGATCCTGCCACTGTATACCTGTTCTGTGAACCCGCCACTGTATACCTGTTCTTTTCAGTGGACCCGCCACTGTATACCTGTTTAGTGAACACGCCACTGCATACCTGTTGTGTTCAGTGAACCTGCCACTGCATACCTGTTCTGTCAACCCGCCACTGTATACCTGTTCTGTTCAGTGGACCCGCCACTGTATACCTGTTCTGTGAACCCGCCACTGTATACCTGTTCTGTTCAGTGGACCCGCCACTGTATACCTGTTTAGTGAACACGCCACTGCATACCTGTTCTGTGAACCCGCCACTGTATACCTGTTCTGTTCAGTGGACCCACCACTGTATACCTGTTCAGTGAACCCGCCACTGCATACCTGTTCTGTGTACCCGCCACTGTATACCTGTTCTGTTCAGTGGACCCGCCACTGTATACCTGTTCTGTTCAGTGGACCCGCCACTGCATACCTGTTCAGTGAACCCGCCACTGCATACCTGTTCTGTGAACCCGCCACTGTATACCTGTTCTGTTCAGTGGACCCGCCACTGTATACCTGTTCTGTGAACCCGCCACTGTATACCTGTTCTGTTCAGTGGACCCGCCACTGTATACCTGTTCAGTGAACCCGCCACTGCATACCTGTTCTGTGAACCCGCCACTGTATACCTGTTCTGTTCAGTGGACCCGCCACTGTATACCTGTTCAGTGAACCCGCCACTGCATACCTGTTCTGTGAACCCGCCACTGTATACCTGTTCTGTTCAGTGGACCCGCCACTGTATACCTGTTTAGTGAACACACCACTGCATACCTGTTCTGTTCAGTGAACCCGCCACTGTATACCTGTACTGTTCAGTGAACCCACCGCATCAGTGCGCATACCTGTGCAGTTAAGTGAGCCCACCTACCTACGTGAGTGCACGCAGTGTGATATACCACTCCGTGCATACCCGATATGGACAAAACAGGTAGAGGAAGAGGTAGTGCCAGAGGCAGAGGAAGGCCACCCGGCAGGTCTGCGCGAGGTCGTGTAAATGTAATTTCGTGTGGACCTGGCCCACAGTACAGTGCTCGGAAGAAGGCACGTCCCATCACCTTCCAAGATTGTCAGGACGTGGTTGAGTATTTAGCGACACAGAACACCTCATCTTGCTCAGCCACCAGCGCTACTACTAGCACCACTTCCGTTGCATTTGACACTTCGCAAGAATTATTTAGTGGTGGTGAAATCACTGATGCACAGCCATTGTTGTTACAGCCAGATGAATTTTCGCCAGCTCATATGTCTGCGTTACGCGGCAACACTATGGATGTAACGTGTAAGGAGGATGAAGGACCTACACGTTTGGATTTTTCTGAGGCAAGCGAAGCTGGGCAGGATGATTACGATGATGACGATGATAGGGATCCTCTGTATGTTCCCAATAGAGGAGATGAAAAGGGGGACAGTTCAGAGGAGGAGTCAGAGAGTAGTAGGAGGAGAGAAGTTGCTGAAAGAAGCTGGGGCAGCTCTTCATCAGAAACAGCTGGTGGCAGTGTCCGGCACCATGTATCGCCACCTATGTACAGCCAGCCAACTTGCCCTTCAGCATCAGCTGCTGAGGTCCCCATAGTGCCCACATCCCAGGGTGGCTCAGCGGTGTGGAAATTTTTGTATGTGTGTGCCTCAGATCGGACCAAAGCCATCTGTTCGCTCTGCCAACAAAAATTGAGCCGTGGAAAGGCCAACACTCACGTAGGGACAAGTGCCTTACGAAGGCACCTGCAGAAAAGGCACAAACAGCAATGGGATGGCCACCTGAGCAAAAGCAGCAGCAGCACACAAAAGAAAAGTCACCCTCCTTCTCCTCTTCCTCCTTCAGGTGCATCATCTGCTTATGCCGCTTTCTCCCTTGCACCTTCACAGGCACCCTCCTCCACTCCGCCTCTGCCCTTGAGCGGTTCCTGCTCCTCTGCCCACAGCAGCAGTCAGGTGTCCGTGAAGGAAATGTTTGAGCGGAAGAAGCCACTTTTGGCCAGTCACACCCTTGCCCGGCGTCTGACAGCTGGCGTGGCGGAACTGTTAGCTCGCCAGCTGTTACCATACCGACTGGTGGACTCTGAGGCCTTCCGTAAATTTGTGGCCATCGGAACACCGCAGTGGAAGATGCCAGGCCGCACTTATTTTTCGAGAAAGGCCATACCCCAACTGCACCGTGAAGTTGAGAGGCAAGTGGTGTCATCTCTTGCGAAGAGCGTTGGGTCAAGGGTACACCTGACCACGGATGCCTGGTCTGCCAAGCACGGGCAGGGCCGCTACATTACCTACACAGCCCATTGGGTGAACCTGGTGGTGAACGATGGCAAGCAGGGCGCAGCGGACCAAATTGTGACACCTCCACGGCTTGCAGGCAGGCCTCCTGCCACCTCCTCTCCTCCTGCTACATGCTCTTCGCTGTCCTCCTCCTCCTTGGCTGAGTGGCAGTTCTCCTCTCCAGCTACACAGCCCCAGCTCCGCAGGGCCTATGCTGCATGCCAGGTACGACGGTGTCACGCCATCTTAGACATGTCTTGTCTCAAAGCGGAGAGTCACACTGGAGCAGCTCTCCTGGCTGCTCTTAAGAAACAGGTGGATGAGTGGCTGACCCCGCACCACCTGGAGATAGGCAACGTGGTGTGCGACAACGGCAGCAATCTGCTTGCCGCTTTGCATATGGGGAAGCTGACACACATACCCTGCATGGCACATGTCATGAATCTAGTGGTTCAAAGATTTGTGGCAAAGTACCCTGGCTTAGCGGATGTCCTGAAGCAGGCCAGGAAGTTCTGTGGGCATTTGAGGCGGTCTTACACAGCCATGGCACGATTTGCAGAAATTCAGCGGAAAAACAACATGCCGGTGAGACGCCTCATTTGCGATAGCCCCACTCGCTGGAATTCGACCCTGCTCATGTTCTCCCGCCTGCTAGAACAGAAGAAAGCCGTCACCCAGTACCTCTACAACTGGAGTAGAACGAAACAGTCTGGGAAGATGGGGATGTTCTGGCCCGACAACTGGACACTGATGAAAAATGCATGCAGGCTCATGCGGCCGTTTGAGGAGGTGACCAACCTGGTGAGCCGCAGTGAGGGCACCATCAGCGACTTAATTCCCTACGCTTACTTCTTGGAGCGTGATGCGCGTAGAGTGGCGGATGAAGCTGCGAATGAGCGTGACCAGGAACCGTTACGGCAGGAACAGGCATGGGACCAATTTTCATCAGACCCAGCTGTTTCCTCAACACCTGCGGCAGCACAGAGGGGGGAGGAGGAGGAAGAAGAGAGGTCGTGTGCAGAAGACGAGTCAGACTCAGAGGATGATGAGCAAGGTGTTTCTTTGGGGGAGGAGGAGGAGGAGGGGACGGCGGCAGGAGAACAACCGCAGCAGGCGTCGCAGGGGGCTTGTGCTGCTCAACCTTCCCGTGGTATTGTTCGCGGCTGGGGGGAGGAGGTTGACTTACGTGACGTCACTGAGGAAGAGCAAGAGGAGATGGAGGGTACTGGATCCGACTTTGTGCAGATGTCGTCTTTTATGCTGTCCTGCCTGTTGAGGGACCCCCGTATAAAAAACCTCAAGGGGAATGAGCTGTACTGGGTGGCCACACTACTAGACCCTCGGTACAGGCACAAAGTGGCGGACCTGTTACCAACTCACCGGAAGGTGGAAAGGATGCAGCACATGCAGAACCAGCTGTCAACTATGCTTTACAATGCCTTTAAGGGTGATGTGACAGCACAACGCCAGCAAGGTACCACTGCCACTAATCCTCCTCCCGTGTCCACGCAGTCAAAGACAGGACGCTCCAGCGATCTCATGGTGATGTCGGACATGCGGACGTTCTTTAGTCCAACGCCTCGCCGTAGCCCTTCCGGATCCACCCTCCACCAACGCCTCGACCGGCAGGTAGCCGACTACCTGGCCTTAAGTGTGGATGTAGACACTGCTGTGAACAGCGATGAGGAACCCTTGAACTACTGGGTGCGCAGGCTTGACCTGTGGCCAGAGCTGTCCCAATTTGCCATCCAACTTCTCTCCTGCCCTGCCGCAAGCGTCCTCTCAGAAAGGACCTTCAGCGCAGCTGGAGGCATTGTCACAGAGAAGAGAAGTCGCCTAAGTCACAAAAGTGTTAAGTACCTCACCTTTATCAAAATGAATGAGGCATGGATCCCGGAGGGCTGCTGCCCGCCCCAAGACTAAGTCAGTCCCCGCACACACAGCATCTCTGCCTGCACGCCGTGTGACTGGCTGCCTGGCCTGCCCCAAGAAGACTAAGTCGCTCCCAGTCCCTCCACACAGCATGTCTGCCTGCAGGCCGCTTCACTACCTTCTCCGCCACCACCAATAGGGTCCGGGACTCCAGGCGGATTGCTGAATTTTTTAGGCCGCTGCTAGCAGCGGCCGCTGTAATAATTTTTCGGGTGCGTGTACATGACTGCCTAATTTTTCTGGCTGCACTGCGGGCAGCTGCAACAACAAAAGAAAAGGCATGTACATGCGCCCATTCCCCTTCGTGATCATTACCTTGCCGTGGTGAAGGGGCTTGCGTATCACAATGAAGCAATGACCGGCGCCTAGATGAGTGTCTCGGGGGGCACACAAAAGATAATAAGGTCGTTGCTTCATTGTGGTCAGACCAAATTTGATCAGCTGGACAGTCACTGTTCTGTCATTCAGCTACATCAGCCAGGCCGACCATATGGGCTGTAAAGCCACCAAAACCTGCACTCTCGCCATGGTGCGCACCAGTCCAGCACGGCCGTCACTACACAAACAGCTGTTTGCGGTGCGTTACACGGTGAGTTTGGTGTGTCAGTGTGAAGCAGTACCTTAATTACACTACCTGATTGATGTATACACATGCAAGATGTTTTAAAGCACTTTAGGCCTGTCATTTAGCATTCAATGTGATTTCTGCCCTTAAAACGCTGCTTTGCGTCAAATCCAGATTTTTCCCGGGGACTTTTGGCATCTATCCCACTCCGCCATGCCCCCCTCCAGGTGTTAGACCCCTTGAAACATCTTTTCCATCACTTTTGTGGCCAGCATAATTATTTTTTTTTCACAGTTCGCATCCCTATTGAAGTCTATTGCGGTTCGCGAACTTTAACGCGAACTGAACGTTCCGCGAAAGTTCGCGAACCCGGTTCGCGAACCTAAAATCGGAGGTTCGGCCCAACTCTGGCCCTGATCTGTTTGCTTGTCTCTTGTCCCTGACTCATTGCAAAATGTATGCAAAGTATGAAGCTTGCATCCTTAAAAATGCCAGAAATATTATCCAATGTTGAAAAAAAATGACAGAAATATTGTGGCAACCACATGTTTATTCTAACATGTTCCCTTTAGTTGCTTCATTTGTAAGTGAAAGACAGAGACAATATAAGTTTACTACATTACAAAACATCCTATATGCACACTCAGGATCAAGAGTTGACATAATGTTTCAGCATAGCATACACTTGCTGATTCACACTATTGATTTGCAGATTGTATAATGGCGATGTAGCGTTAAGAGCAAGCTACAGAGCTGATTGTGTTTTATTCACTGAATGTACAGCATCGCTGACCTACATGTAGTCACTCAGCTCAGTGCTATATATAGAGAAGACTGGAACCAGGGCATGGCTATCTCCTAAACAAGATGTTTACTGAGTAAATGATAGATAATTGGCTTAATGTATAGAGACATTTCCCACAAGCCTCCCCTGTAATCTATTACAAGTTTTATTGCAGTTTGCTGGCTTTTACATTGAGAGGCCAAGAGAAAGCTGAAAATTCATTAGCACGGCATGGCAGTAAATCAATAAGATATTTACATTTCTCCGGAGAAGAGAATCGCCTAATAGATGCACATATACATGAAACATTACCCAATGTCTAAGCCCCACTCGACAGCATAGTCAAATGTGGCCCGCCGAGCCTTTTCTGGTAGCCCCCAAAGCGCTCTACAGTTAATTCCATGCGGGCCACAGCTGTGATGCCGGCACATGCAGGGGTCACCTTGTGTCGCTGCACCGCCTCCCCTTTGTTCGCCTGTAGGTTATCAGCCACCACTGTAGCAGTGGCAGACACTGATTGGCAGCCACCACTATGCCAGCAGCAGTAACAGCCACTGATTAGCAGCCACCATTATGCCAGCAGCAGCAACAGCCACTGATTAGCAGCTGTCACTGTGCCAGCAGCAGTAACAGCCACTGATTAGCAGCCACCACTATGCCAGTAGCAGCAACAGCCACTGATTAGCAGCTGTCACTGTGCCAGCAGCAGTAACAGCCACTGATTAGCAGTTGTCACTATGCCAGCAGCAGTAACAACCACTGATTAGCAGCCACCACTATGCCAGCAACAGTAATAGCCACTGATTAGCAGCTGTCACTGTGTCAGCAGCAGTAACAGCGACTGACTAGCAGACACCACTATGCCAGTAGCAGCAACAGCCACTGATTAGCAGCTGTCACTGTGCCAGCAGCAGTAACAGCCACTGATTAGCAGCTGTCACTATGCCAGCAGCAGTAACAACCACTGATTAGCAGACACCACTATGCCAGCAGCAGTAACAGCGACTGATTAGCAGCCACCACTATGCCAGCTGCAGTTACAGCCACTGATTAGCAGCTGCCACTGTGCCAGCAGCAGTAACAACCACTGATTAGCAGCCACCACTATGCCAGCAGCAGTAACAACCACTGATTAGCAGCCACCACTATGCAAGTAGCAGTAACAGCCACTGATTAGCAGCTGCCATTTGCACACGGTATGTGGGTTATTCCCGGGGAAATGTTTTAAACGACCGAGAGTCACAGGCACAGTGTATATAACGGCAATCAGCAAAAACTGTGTTTAATTTTGCTAATTCGTCCCCCTAGCACTCAAGAGTGGGGATATGACCCTTGGCCTTAACATTTTGGACACCCCTGATGTATAGAGAGAGAGAGAGTAAGGGTGTTAATGCTGAGGAAGCAGCATATCTTGCCAACACTTCTCGTCTCTGGGAGAATCAGGTATGATTTTCTTGCTCCCAGCCCTGTAGACATTAGATTGTCATCCTATGAAAAGATTATGCCAGAGGCATCACTATGGTTAGTGTCACCTGGGATGGTAACGGATAGTGTCACCCCTGGCCTCTCCCCATATGCACCTGTGAGGATATGCAAAACAGTAGCAGCGGGGTGTTATACTTTATCTTCTTCTGCGGGCGGGACAGGTCCTCCTCATGCCTCTCGTCAGTGCCTGTCTCCATCACAAAATAAATTACAACATGCTTCTTATGTTATAACAATTATCCAGTTAACTGGCTAATAACAGTAATATAGAAAATAAATAGAATAAAAATGTACCCATGGTTTATTTCAATAAAATCTCATGGGGATAAACGGCACAACAGTTGGTGAATATTAATAGGGCTAGACTTCCTGGTTCTCTTGTCATGTGATTACACAGCAGGCGCAGAAGAACTAGGAGGTAGAGCCCCGGTCGGCAGCTGCAGTGAGTGGAGGACGGACCGGATGGGAGACACTGTGCTCATATAGTACTTTCTGCTAAGCATTAAGCGCCTTCACTGCGCTATTCTGCACAAAGGAGTGGGGAGGAGGAGTCCTGCTTTTGGTGTCACTGCTTTTGAGATCACACCCGGAGCGGAAACACCCCCCTTATGACACTACTGAATTGGACTTCTATAATTTAATGTCTTCATCTGATTTTTCATCAACAGCAAGTAATCTGGGTAAACGTAGCCATGCAATCATTTCAGTTCACAATCATAAAGCTGTAAAATGAAATGGCTTAGTGGGACTTTGTAGGTGTAATGAATATTATAGTGCTGTGCAGGTGCATCACAAGAGGTTGCAGAGTTGCCTGTATTGCACTGTAGGATGTAGTCCATAGCTGCCAACTGTCCCTTTTTTGGAGGGACAGTCCCTCTTTGGGAACCAAATCTCTCTGTCCCTCTTTCTTCCTCAGTGATTCCTCGTTCAGGAATGATGTATATATGTTTTCTGTACTGAATAAATGTGTTGAATTGATTCTAAACTGTATCCCCATGCTTTACCTTCATAGATTTCTTGTTTTCAAATGGTAATATAAAAGCAAAGTATACAAAAATATAAAACTAAAATTGATAGAAAGGGCCAGTGTGGTTTGAATAACTAAATGACATCAATATTCAGCTATGCGTGACTAGGGGTGTGGTGGGTGTGTGGTTAGAGGTGTGACAGGGGCGTGGCTTAAAGATGTTTCTCTTTCTTATCTCAAAAAGTTGGTAGATTTGGTAGTAGCAGTACCCTGGGTGGTAATGTGTGGTTTTGGTGGGAAGGGATATGGAGACATAAGGGCTGATTCCCACTTGGCATGCAAAATGAAAATCGTAATATTTTTTGCGGCAAATTTTTATTGAGATTTTGCCATGATTTTCGTTTCCTATTCAAGAGAACGAGAACCACAATGCGATTGATGGCAAAATGCTGCATGCAGCACAAGTGTGTGATTTACGGAAATTGCAAACGCTGCAGTAAGAATGAACCCACCTGTGCTTGATTGTCACTGACCCGTGTCACCCGTGTCACTTTGTGTCATATCAGACAGCCAATTTAAAAAAAAAAAAAAAAATGAAGTTAATTTGCATAGTGCACAGCAAATTGTCGCTCTCACTAATTGTTACGGATTGCACTACAATATGTTGAACAGTGTACTATACTCTGTGTTACTATGTGTTATATAACATCCATTTTGCGTTATAAAAAATTCAGAGTTCATTGACCTTCCTGTGCTGTGCGTTACTTAGTGTCATATCAGACACTTAGTTGTTGAAGCATCAAAGACATTTCTGCCAAATACTCCTTGGTTGATCGCCCACTCAAAGACAAGACCGGCAGAGGCAGGCCAAAACTGCATTGCTCAAAGGAGGAGCCATTTCCCGAGGCACTGAAGGAGTGACGCACAAGTAATCTTGTCATCGGATGAGAGAGAGGAACAAAGCAGACACTCAGACACAAGTTCCCAGGTCACCACTACGTGTAACGACCCTGCTGCTGCGGCCTACTGTGAACTTCAAGCTGTAAGCAATAATGAGGGTGATCCTGATGTGGCGATGGATGTCTCATGGGTGTCCACAAGAGGAACAGGAGGAGCAGATTTCAGAGGGACAGACCAAGCCTCGGAGAGGGAGGAAAATGGCAGGAAGCAGAGAGATGTTGCAGGGGACAGGAGGCAAACAGCAGGGTGTTACGTCACCAGGTGTCAGTCAATCACCAGGCAGGTCACATCTAGCGGTACTAGACAAGCTCAACAAGGGTCTTTAGTGTGGGAATATTTCAGTGTGTGCTGCTGACAGAAACAAAGCAAGTCCCATTCACAAGGCCCTCTGCTATGGAGCCCTTAAGGAGAGAAGCACTCAAAGCGTAAGCCAGCTCCCTGGTGTTCTACGTTCTGCCTCCTTGCAGGAGACAGGATGCATAAAGCAGGGTGCTACAATGTCACCAGTGGTCAGCCAGCCACCATGCCATGCAGGGTCCTTTCTGGCATTACTAGACCAGCTCAACAAGGGTCTTTAGTGTGGGAATATTTCAGTGTGTGTACTGACAAAACCAATGCCATCTGCAGCCAGTGTCTAGAAAGACTTTGTCATGGGAAAAGCAATACACATGTAGGAACAACAACACTGAGAAGGCACCTGGAGTCCCATCACAAGGCTATGTGGCATGAAGCCCTTAACTACCTGCGGACCGACGCAGTTTAAATCTACGGCGGGCAGGGGGCGCTGCGGTTCTGACCGGAAGTAAACTCTACGTCCCATTCACCACGTGCCCCCGCCGCTCTGTCCCCGCCGCAATGTGCTGCCCTGCCGCCTCTATGACGGAAGAGCACTGTGAGCCGGGCAGGAGCCGTTTTCATTGGCTCCTGGCCCTGTCATTCCTGTAAGCCGTTCCCTTTGGCTTACATGGCGTGATATGGTCAGGAGCCAATGAAAGCGGCTCCTGACCGGCGCACAGCGCTCTGCCATCATAGCGGAGGTCGGCGGGCCGCATTGCATACATTTTTACACATTCCCACGGGTGCAGGAACATGAACACATACATTTTTACGTGTTAGTGGTTCCACGGGTAAAAATTTACGCATTGAACCACTAACACATAAAAATGTATGTGTTAATGTTCCTGCACCCGAGGGAATGCGTAAAAATGTATGCAATACGGCCCGCCGAACCCGAGGTCAGCAAAAACTAAACTAGTTGACGGAGGGGGACCAGAGCAGCAGCGAGTGACTACGAGGGCACAGGATGGCTGCATGGGGCTGGTAGAAGCCCCAGGTAAGTGAAACTCGTTTTTTTTTTTTTGCCTGATAACTCCTTTAACCTCCTTAGCGGTAACCCCGTGTGTGACACGGGGTAAGCCGCCGGAGGGTGCCGCTCAGGCCCTGCTGGGCCGATTTAAATAATTTTTTTTTTGCTGGACGCAGCTAGCACTTTGCTAGCTGCGCCAGCACCCCGATCGCCGCCGTCGCGCGCCCGATCGCCGCTATCCGGTGCGGCGCGCGGCCCCCCCCCCAGACCCCGTGCGCTGCCTGGCCAATCAGTGCCAGGCAGCGCCGAGGGTTGGATCCGGAGTCCCAATGACGTCCCGACGTCGCTGACGTCATCCCGCCCCGTCGCCATGGCGACGGGGGAAGCCCTCCAGGAAATCCCGTTCTTTGAACGGGATTTCCTGATCGGAGATCGCCGAAGGCGATCGAAGCGGGCGGGGGGATGCCGCTGAGCAGCGGCTATCATGTAGCGAGCCCTGGGCTCGCTACATGATTTAAAATTTTTTTTTTTTTAAAAACTGCTGCGATGCCCCCTGGCGGTATTTTTCATACCGCCAAGGGGGTTAAGGAGAGAAGCACTCAAAGGGCAAGCCAGCCTCCTAGTGTTCCACTTTCTGCCTCTTCCATTGCTCCTTTAAATTTTTAGGCAGGTAACTGCTCCATTTTTCAGGCCTCACCTAGTGTGGCTGCTTCTTCCACTTTTTAGGCAGGTAACTGCTCAATCTGGTGTTTCACTGGCCCTAAATTACAAAAGTAATGAGGAGAAAGTGGTTTTTTAATGCTTTAAATGGAGCTTGGCCTATATTTCAATAGGTCCTTGCTTTAACCTAAGGCCCAAGGTCTTAAAGGAAATGTCTGAGTAAAATAAACTAAGAAAAAATCTACTTATCTGGGGTTCCCTCCAGTCCCTAGCAGCCGTCCTGTGCCCTCGCTACTGCTCCGACATCTACTGCGCCTGCGCGAGAGCCGCTCAGTGTCGTGCTGACGTCATCTGGAGTGTTCTGCGCAGGCGCAGTAGGGGACCGGCAGCCACCGGAGCTGTGGCGAGGGCACAGGGCAGCTGCTAGGGGCTGGATGAGGTCCTGGGTAAGTAGAATTTTTTTTTTTAATTTTATTCAGACATTTCCTTTAAGCTTTTTATAATTCACTAACTATTAATACATACCTCTAAATTGCTGCCAATTAATTTTCCAGGCCATAAGCCTTATATCATTCACCAACTGTTAATCAGTACAAATAAATGATGAAGTATGGGCACATAACTCCTGTTTCTTGGTCATCGTTATTGGCCATTCAGTATCTAATATGATATTTCCAATTACCCTTAGGACTATTTCTTCTCTGCTTTTATGAGCTAAATCTAGTTCTGACGCCCACATGATGTCAAGTCCTTCAACACTATGAGCGTCAGTGTGAAATCGCCACTTCCCGGCTGAAGTATGGAAATCTCCCAGCTCGCTGCTTGCCAATGCCGAGGCAAGTGATGCTGCGAAAAACATATTTATGATTCATATCTTCTGTTAACAAAACAGCAATTCACCTTCCAGGCAGCATTCAAAATAACAAAGCCGTGAATCCAAGGTTTTCACACAGGCAGACATAGATACACATGCAGCGGGACATCACAGCTGTCAGACACAATGAAGGAGGGGACGTTTTCTCCTATCATAGCCTTGTAGAGCAAAGGTATTTCAGGCACAGGGGGACATTTATCAAGAGTGTCTGAGACAAAATATTGGTAGGTATTTAGAAATCCATGCAGATCTGTCTCAGACATCTTAAATCACTAGATAGTACAGATTCCTTCTTAAAGTGGGATTGTCATCATAAAAATCAAATTTCAAGATCCACTGGTCTGAGTGTATTAAGCGATAAAGTTGCTAATCCTGCATTTAAAAAAACTTTCAAAAAGTTTTCTGCTGTTATGATTTGGAGTTATCACACACTTAAGGAGCACTGGCCCGTTAGTAGTCAGTGCCAAACAGTTGCATGCTGGGGGTTTGTTTTATGGATAATATATTCCTCCTCTTCCATTTATTTCCCTGGCGAGCTGCTTATCTGAAACACGATCCCCTGCTCACTTATGTTTACAAGCAAGGCTGAGGTGACTCAGTGATTGGAGGAGAAAAGAAAAAAGTAAAGGGCAGAAATTACATCAAGATTTAGCCTAAACTGTGGGCAAAATACATGGTTCCCATCAGGACCAGAATTCTCTTCATTTACTATATAACATTCACTGAAATCAAAACGTGGACAGTACAATACATGTGTTATGTAAGTAGATCAAGTATTTATCTACTTATATATGTGTTTTTTTCCCTAGCATAGTTTGGCTAATCCTACTGCTTTAAACTGTTCTAAAATAGGAGGAGTTAGGAAGGTTTCTCAGACAGTGCAGTGTGTGAGGGAAATGTTGCTGAGGTAACCAATACATCTGCTGTATTGATACAGAAAAGAGATGCTATAATAGCACAAATATATAATTTACAGTTGTTTATTTGAGTTTAACTGACAAGATGTCATGTAAATAAATATAATATACAGTAAATATATTAGAGCTGAAAAAAAAAATCAAGCTGAGGTATAAATGACCAGCAGTGGAAAGGTTAAGCACAGAACAGTTTCACAAGATTCAGCTGGAGGAGAAGCACTTAACAAATCATGCCCAGCCTACACTGCTGCACAATTTGTAGAAGTGCTACTAAGCACTTCTTAATCTGTGGCAGTTTAGGAATGGATTTGTACTTTTCTTAACTGTATTGATAGAAATTCATGCAAAACTGCCGCTATTAAGTAGGATTTAAGAATTTTCTTCTTATCATGCAGAACAGCTGGTTAGAACTGTTTAAGAAGAAAAAACAGTTGGTAATGTTTTGATAAATCTGGCCCACAGGGGGACATTTATCAAAAGTGTCTGAGACAAAATATTGGTAGGTTTTTAAAAATCCATGCAGAACTGTCTCAGACATCTTAAAGGGAACCTTAAGGGCTCATTCACACTACACAACGCAAGCACGAACACGATTTCGCGCTTGCGTTGCCATCGGACGGTCAACGCATGGAATACACGTCGGGGAGCGCTAGAGCGCAGATGCCGGCAGCCGTACCCGTCGGGAAACGTGTGCGTCGTGTGATTTTATGTCCCCAGAAGCGTTACATCATAACGCATGGGAACGCACACCTGTAGTGTGAATTGTAACATGAAAGTCTATGGACTTTCATGTTGCCATGTGGATCGTGCACTATGTGCGTTGCGTCAAAACTGACAGTGCAGCACATAGTGTGAATGAGCCCTAACTAAAAAAAAAAACATGAGTTTTACTTACCTGGGGCATGTACCAGCCCCCTGCAGCCATCCTGTGCCCTCGCAGTCACTCATGGCTCCTCTGGTCCCTCGCTGCCAGCTAGTTTTGTTTTTGCCGACTGGGAGTCAGCCGGCCGCCATGCGTACTTTTTACGCATTCCTGCTGGTGTAGGAAACTATTGCGGGCATCAACAAGTACATTTTTACGCATTACTAGTATAATGCGTAAAATTTTACGCACTACACCCGTAATGCGTAAAAATGTACATGTTGATGCCCGCAATAGCTTCCTGCACCAGCGGGAATGCACTGCTGCACTCTCTGTAGAACTGCTATTAAGCACCTCTTAATCTGTGACAGTTAAATGATCACTATCGCGAAAAAAGTAGGCAGTTAAAATCTGACAGAACCAACAGGTTTTCCACCAGTCCATCTCCTCATGGGGGATTCTCAGGGTTTTCTTGTTTGTTTTCAACAGCATTTTCTGAACAGCAGTTTAACTGCCAAAACAGTAAGGGACCAGCCAGCCTCCCTACTCACTTGCACACCATTTTGTCAGTTAGGGCCTGTTTCCACTACATGCAGATAAAAAACAGACTCCAATGAATGCCTATGAGCCTGTTTCCACTAAACACGATTTTTCTGATGCAGATTTTCCCATAGGCATTAATTGGAGTCAGTTTTCTGCATCCATTCTGCATCCAATCTGCGTGTAGTGGAAACATGCCCTTAGACTTTGCAACTGCTGTTCATGATGCTGTTGAAAGCAAAGAAAATCCTGAGAATCCCCCATGAGGAGATGGACTGGCCCAAAATCTGTTGGTTCTGTCAGATTTTAACTACCTACTTTTTTTCGTGATAGTGGTCCTTTGAGGGATGGATTTTCACTTTTCTTTACTGTAGTGCAGCTCTAGAAATTCATGCTAAACTGCCACTATTACGTAGGATTTAAGAAGTTTCTTATCATGCAGAACAGTCCTCCTATTGGTTAGAATGGTTTAAGGAGAAAAAACTGTTGGTACTGCTTTGATAATTCTGGCCCACAGAGTGTAATGGACACTGCATCAATATACAGTTGTAAAAGTACATGTATAGTCTTAAAGAGTACTGTAAAACTATAGTCCAAAAGATGTTAAACTGTAGAAAATTCTTAGTTAAAAACACTTAAGGTGGCCATACACTGGTCGATGTGCCATTAGATCGACCAGCTGACAGATCCCTATCTGATCGAATCTGATCAGATAGGGATCGTATGGCTGCCTTTACTGCAAACAGATTGTGAATCGATTTCAGCCTGAAACCGATCACAATCTGTTCAGCTGCTCCTGCCGCCTGTCCCCCCCCCGTATACATTACCTGAGGCTGGCTCCCGGGCGTCTTCTCTGCACTGCACCGCACTGCTGTTCTTGCTCCATCCCGGCGCTTCCTGTGTTACTCCGTGACCAGGAAGTTCAAATAGAGCGCCCTCTATTTCAACTTCCTGGTCACCGGAGTGACACAGGAAGTATAAGCGTACACTGGGAGATGCGGAAATGCGGTGCAGCGAGGAGAAGAGGACCCCGGAGCCAGCTTCAGGTAATGTATACATGCTCGGATCGGGCCCGAATCGTACGCCGCAAGTGACGCGCTCCTACCGCCGGGCGATCGAGGGTAATTTCCCGCACGGCGCGATCGACGGTCCGATCCGATTTCGGGAGGGAATCGGATCGGCGGGTGCGTTTAGCGCAAGCGATTGGCAGCAGATCCGATCCCAGGATCGGATCTGCTGTCGAAACGGCCGTGAATCGAGCCAGTGTATGGCCTGCTTTATACATATAGCTTAAGTTCTATGACTTGGTGTATAGATGCTTGCTTCCCATATTGCCACCAGAAGAACAATGTGGCTGGATGGGCAACTGGTGACTGGGTAAGTTGAATGATGAAGTTTGTGAATATCCAAGTGCGTAATGCTTTCTACTGCTCTTAACTACCTAAAGACCGCGTCACGGCAATGGTCGTGATTGCATCGGCAGCCCAAGGACCGCCTGACGCCAATTGGTGTCAAGTTCTGGGGCTGGCTTTTGCAGGAGATCCGTTTGGTGGGTGGAGCTCCACCCCGCCTTCAGTCTCCCAGCGGCGTTCGCTGTTAGATGGAGAAACCGCTGAAGCCTATCAAAGCCGATCGCGGGGAGGGAGAGTGGCATAAATGAAAAAAAAAAGCAAGATTTAATAAAAAATAAAATAAATATTGATAAAAAATAAACAAACACACCTGGGGGCGATCTGACTCCACCAACATAGAGCTGTGTTGGTGGGGAGAAAAGTGGGGGAATCACTTGTGTGCTGATTTGTGTGGCCCTGCAGCGAGGCCTTAAAGCTACAGTGGCCAATTTAACAAAAAATGGCCTGGTCTTTAGGTGGGTTTACCACTGCGGTCCTCAAGTGGTTAAAGGATACACGAGGTGACATGTGACATGGTGAGATAAACATGTGCATGTACAGTGCCTAGCACACAAATAACTATGCATAGCTTGTTTTTTCTTTCTTTACCTGAAAGAGTCAAAAATCATGTATGCAAATGACAGTTTCTGTCCGGGTCAGACTATACTGATAAGGAATTCTAACCATAAACCATTTTCCTGGCAGTAAATGCCTTCTGAGAGCGGAAAAGAGTGTTAATAGTTCATGAATTTTTGGCAAACCTCAATTAATTGTGGCATTGAGCAGAGACAATAAAACAGTAAAAACTTAAAGAGTAGATTTAAATAGAAAATAAAACTGTGGGATATCTAACAAACAACATTTTTAGGAGAAGGAGGATAGAACCAATGGTTCATCTCATCTGTTTATTTTCACCTCGTGTTTCCTCGTGGTATTATGCAGGGAATTGTTAACAGTGAAAATTCCACTTGGGGTAGGTATGCAGAAATATGGATATAACCTGCTGAGGTCCAAGGAGTATGCAGCGTCCTGATGGAAGTCTGCCAAATATGGGAATGAACCACCCCTTTCAACAAGCTGCGAACAATAAGGTTGCTCCACCAGACTTTCAGCCAATAAGCTTCATGCTTTCTTGCATCCTTGATAAAGGTAGCCTACCGTCATAAAGGATGCAATATAGCATGAAGCTTACTGGCTGAAAGTCTGGTGAAGCAACCTTATTGCATTTAGATACACAGAACACAATTTTAATAGACCACATATCAAATATAAAGAAAGGATGAAAATGTTGGCAATTATGATTGATATTATAATCAAAATGTGGCTATTGATGGGACATGGCAAGTGTTTGCCTGATTAATGTCAGCTGCAGCTAGAGTTGGGCCGAACGGTTCGCCTGCGAACGGTTCCATGCGAACTTCAGTGGTTCGCGTTCGCGTCCCGCAGGCGAACCTTTGCGGAAGTTCGGTTCGCCCCATAATGCACATGGAGGGTCAACTTTGACCCTCTACATCACAGTCAGCAGGCCCAGTGTAGCCAATTAGGCTACACTAGCCCCTGGAGCCCCACCCCCCCCTTATATAAGGCAGGCAGCGGCGGCCATTACGGTCACTCGTGTGCTGCCTGCGTTAGTGAGAGTAGGGCGAGCTGCTGCAGACTGTCTCTCAGGGAAAGATTAGTTAGGCTTAACTTGTTCCTGTCTGGCTGCATACCTGTTCTGTGAACCAACCACTGCATACCTGTGCTGTGAACCCACCACTGCATACCTGTGCTGTGAACCCACCACTGCATACCTGTGCTGTGAACCCACCATTGCATACCTGTTCAGTGAACCCACCACTGCATACCTGTGCTGTGAACCCACCACTGCATACCTGTTCAGTGAACCTGCCACTGCATACCTGTTCTGTTCAGTGGACCCGCCACTGCATACCTGTTCATTGAACCCACCACTGCATACCTGTGCTGTGAACCCACCACTGCATACCTGTTCTGTGAACCCACCACTGCATACCTGTTCAGTGAACCCGCCACTGCATACCTGTTCTGTTCAGTGGACCCGCCACTGTATACCTGTTCAGTGAACCTGCCAATGCATACCTGTTCTGTTCAGTGGACCCGCCACTGTATACCTGTTCATTGAACCCACCACTGCATACCTGTGCTGTGAACCCACCACTGCATACCTGTTCTGTGAACCCGCCACTGTATACCTGTTCTGTTTAGTGAACCCGCCACTGTATACCTGTTCTGTTTAGTGAACCCGCCACTGTATACCTGTTCTGTTTCGTGAACCCGCCACTGCATACCTGTTCTGTTCAGTGGACCCGCCACTGTATACCTGTTCAGTGAACCCGCCACTGCATACCTGTTCTGTTCAGTGGACCCGCCACTGTATACCTGTTCAGTGAACCCGCCACTGCATACCTGTTGTGTTCAGTGAACCTGCCACTGCATACCTGTTCTGTGAACCCGCCACTGTATACCTGTTCTGTTCAGTGGACCCGCCACTGTATACCTGTTCTGTTTAGTGAACCCGCCACTGCATACCTGTTCTGTTCAGTGGACCCGCCACTGTATACCTGTTCATTGAACCCGCCACTGCATACCTGTTCTGTTCAGTGGACCCGCCACTGTATACCTGTTCAGTGAACCCGCCACTGCATACCTGTTCTGTTCAGTGGACCCGCCACTGTATACCTGTTCAGTGAACCCGCCACTGCATACCTGTTCTGTTCAGTGGACCCGCCACTGTATACCTGTTCATTGAACCCACCACTGCATACCTGTGCTGTGAACCCACCACTGCATACCTGTTCTGTGAACCCGCCACTGTATACCTGTTCTGTTTAGTGAACCCGCCACTGTATACCTGTTCTGTTTAGTGAACCCGCCACTGTATACCTGTTCAGTGAACCCGCCACTGCATACCTGTTGTGTTCAGTGAACCCGCCACTGCATACCTGTTGTGTTCAGTGAACCTGCCACTGCATACCTGTTCTGTGAACCCGCCACTGTATACCTGTTCTGTTTAGTGAACCCGCCACTGTATACCTGTTCTGTTTAGTGAACCCGCCACTGCATACCTGTTCTGTTCAGTGGACCCGCCACTGTATACCTGTTCAGTGAACCCGCCACTGCATACCTGTTGTGTTCAGTGAACCTGCCACTGCATACCTGTTCTGTGAACCCGCCACTGTATACCTGTTCTGTTCAGTGGACCCGCCACTGTATACCTGTTCAGTGAACCCGCCACTGCATACCTGTTCTGTTCAGTGGACCCGCCACTGTATACCTGTTCATTGAACCCACCACTGCATTCCTGTGCTGTGAACCCACCACTGCATACCTGTTCTGTGAACCCGCCACTGTATACCTGTTCTGTTTAGTGAACCCGCCACTGTATACCTGTTCTGTTTAGTGAACCCGCCACTGTATACCTGTTCAGTGAACCCGCCACTGCATACCTGTTGTGTTCAGTGAACCTGCCACTGCATACCTGTTCTGTGAACCCGCCACTGTATACCTGTTCTGTTTAGTGAACCCGCCACTGTATACCTGTTCTGTTTAGTGAACCCGCCACTGCATACCTGTTCTGTTCAGTGGACCCGCCACTGTATACCTGTTCAGTGAACCCGCCACTGCATACCTGTTGTGTTCAGTGAACCTGCCACTGCATACCTGTTCTGTGAACCCGCCACTGTATACCTGTTCTGTTTAGTGAACCCGCCACTGTATACCTGTTCTGTTTAGTGAACCCGCCACTGCATACCTGTTCTGTTCAGTGAACCCGCCACTGTATACCTGTTCAGTGAACCCGCCACTGCATACCTGTTGTGTTCAGTGAACCTGCCACTGCATACCTGTTGTGTTCAGTGAACCTGCCACTGCATACCTGTTCAGTGAACCCGCCACTGCATACCTGTTCTGTTCAGTGGACCCGCCACTGTATACCTGTTCATTGAACCCACCACTGCATACCTGTGCTGTGAACCCACCACTGCATACCTGTTCTGTGAACCCGCCACTGTATACCTGTTCTGTTTAGTGAACCCGCCACTGTATACCTGTTCTGTTTAGTGAACCCGCCACTGTATACCTGTTCAGTGAACCCGCCACTGCATACCTGTTGTGTTCAGTGAACCTGCCACTGCATACCTGTTCTGTGAACCCGCCACTGTATACCTGTTCTGTTTAGTGAACCCGCCACTGTATACCTGTTCTGTTTAGTGAACCCGCCACTGCATACCTGTTCTGTTCAGTGGACCCGCCACTGTATACCTGTTCAGTGAACCCGCCACTGCATACCTGTTGTGTTCAGTGAACCTGCCACTGCATACCTGTTCTGTGAACCCGCCACTGTATACCTGTTCTGTTTAGTGAACCCGCCACTGTATACCTGTTCTGTTTAGTGAACCCGCCACTGCATACCTGTTCTGTTCAGTGAACCCGCCACTGTATACCTGTTCAGTGAACCCGCCACTGCATACCTGTTGTGTTCAGTGAACCTGCCACTGCATACCTGTTCTGTGAACCCGCCACTGTATACCGGTTCTGTTCAGTGAACCCACCGCATCAGTGCGCATACCTGTGCAGTTAAGTGAACCCACCTACCTACGTGAGTGCACGCAGTGTGATATACCACTCTGTGCATACCCGATATGGACAGAACAGGTAGAGGAAGAGGTAGTGCCAGAGCCAGAGGAAGGCCACCCGGCAGATCTGCGCGAGGTTGTGTAAATGTAATTTCGTGTGGACCTGGCCCACAGTACAGTGCTCGGAAGAAGGCACGTCCCATCACCTCCCAAGATTGTCAGGACGTGGTTGAGTATTTAGCGACACAGAACACCTCATCTTGCTCAGCCACCAGCGCTACTACTAGCACCACTTCCGCTGCATTTGACACTTCGCAAGAATTATTTAGTGTTGAAATCACTGATGCACAGCCATTGTTGTTACAGCCAGATGAATTTTCACCAGCTCATATATTTGAGTTACCCGGCAACACTATGGATGTAACGTGTGAGGAGGATGAAGGACCTACTGATGGTGCATGTTCGGATTTGTCTGAGGCAAGCGAAGCTGGGCAGGATGATTACGATGATGACGATGATAGGGATCCTCTGTATGTTCCCAATAGAGGAGATGAAGAGGGGGACAGTTCAGAGGTGGAGTCAGAGAGTAGTAGGAGGAGAGAAGTTGCTGAAAGAAGCTGGGGCAGCTCTTCGTCAGAAACAGCTGGTGGCAGAGTCCGGCACCATGTATCGCCACCTATGTACAGCCAGCCAACTTGCCCTTCAGCATCAGCTGCTGAGGTGACGGTCCCCATAGTGCCCACATCCCAGGGTGGCTCAGCGGTGTGGAAATTTTTTAATGTGTGTGCCTCAGATCGGACCAAAGCCATCTGTTCGCTCTGCCAACAAAAATTGAGCAGTGGAAAGGCCAACACTCACGTAGGGACAAGTGCCTTACGAAGGCACCTGGAGAAAAGGCACAAACAGCAATGGGATGGCCACCTGAGCAAAAGCAGCAGCAGCACACAAAAGCAAAGCCACCCTCCTTCTCCTCTTCCTCCTCCATCAGGTGCATTATCTGCTTCTGCCACTTTCTCCCTTCCACCTTCACAGGCACCCTCCTCCACTCCGCCTCTGCCCTTGAGCGGTTCCTGCTCCTCTGCCCACAGCAGCAGTCAGGTGTCCGTGAAGGAAATGTTTGAGCGGAAGAAGCCAATTTCGGCCAGTCACCCCCTTGCCCGGCGTCTGACAGCTGGCGTGGCGGAACTGTTAGCTCGGCAGCTGTTACCATACCGGCTGGTGGACTCTGAGGCCTTCCGTAAATTTGTGGCCATCGGAACACCGCAGTGGAAGATGCCAGGCCGCACTTATTTTTTGAGAAAGGCCATACCCCAACTGCACCGTGAAGTTGAGAGGCAAGTGGTGTCATCTCTTGCGAAGAGCGTTGGGTCAAGGGTACACCTGACCACGGATGCCTGGTCTGCCAAGCACGGGCAGGGCCGCTACATTACCTACACAGCCCATTGGGTGAACCTGGTGGTGAACGATGGCAAGCAGGGCGCAGCGGACCAAATTGTGACACCTCCACGGCTTGCAGGCAGGCCTCCTGCCACCTCCTCTCCTCCTGCTACATGCTCTTCGCTGTCCTCCTCCTCCTTGGCTGAGTGGCAGTTCTCCTCTCCAGCTACACAGCCCCAGCTCCGCAGGGCCTATGCTGCATGCCAGGTAAGACGGTGTCACGCCATCTTAGACATGTCTTGTCTCAAAGCGGAGAGTCACACTGGAGCAGCTCTCCTGGCTGCTCTTAAGAAACAGGTGGATGAGTGGCTGACCCCGCACCACCTGGAGATAGGCAACGTGGTGTGCGACAACGGCAGCAATCTGCTTGCCGCTTTGCATATGGGGAAGCTGACACACATACCCTGCATGGCACATGTCATGAATCTAGTGGTTCAAAGATTTGTGGCAAAGTACCCTGGCTTAGCGAATGTCCTGAAGCAGGCCAGGAAGTTCTGTGGGCATTTGAGGCGGTCTTACACAGCCATGGCACGCTTTGCGGAAATTCAGCGCAAAAACAACATGCCGGTGAGACGCCTCATTTGCGATAGCCCGACTCGCTGGAACTCGACCATGCTCATGTTCTCCCGCCTGCTAGAACAGAAGAAAGCCGTGACCCACTACCTCTACAACTACAGTAGAATGAAACAGTCTGGGAAGATGGGGATGTTCTGGCCCGACAACTGGACACTGATGGAAAATGCATGCAGGCTCATGCGGCCGTTTGAGGAGGTGACCAACCTGGTGAGCCGCAGTGAGGGCACCATCAGCGACTTAATTCCCTACGCTTACTTCTTGGAGCGTGCTGTGCGTAGAGTGGCGGATGAAGCTGTGAATGAGCGTGACCAGGAACCGTTACGGCAGGAACAGGCATGGGACCAATTTTCATCAGACCCAGCTGTTTCCTCAACACCTGCGGCAGCACAGAGGGGGGAGGAGGAGGAAGAAGAGAAGTCGTGTGCAGAAGACGAGTCAGACTCAGAGGATGATGAGCAAGGTGTTTCTTTGGGGGAGGAGGAGGAGGAGGGGACAGCGGCAGGAGAACAACCTCAGCAGGCATCGCAAGGGGCTTGTGCTGCTCAACCTTCCCGTGGTATTGTTCGCGGCTGGGGGGAGGAGGTTGACTTACCTGACGTCACTGAGGAAGAGCAAGAGGAGATGGAGGGTACTGGATCCGACTTTGTGCAGATGTCGTCTTTTATGCTGTCCTGCCTGTTGAGGGACCCCCGTATAAAAAACCTCAAGGGGAATGAGCTGTACTGGGTGGCCACACTACTAGACCCTCGGTACAGGCACAAAGTGGCGGACCTGTTACCAACTCACCGGAAGGTGGAAAGGATGCAGCACATGCAGAACCAGCTGTCAACTATGCTTTACAATGCCTTTAAGGGTGATGTGACGGCACAACGCCAGCAAGGTACCACTGCCACTAATCCTCCTCCCGTGTCCACGCAGTCAAAGACAGGACGCTCCAGCGATCTCATGGTGATGTCGGACATGCGGACGTTCTTTAGTCCAACGCCTCGCCGTAGCCCTTCCGGATCCACCCTCCACCAACGCCTGGAACGGCAGGTAGCCGACTACCTGGCCTTAAGTGTGGATGTAGACACTGCTGTGAACAGCGATGAGGAACCCTTGAACTACTGGGTGCGCAGGCTTGACCTGTGGCCAGAGCTGTCCCAATTTGCCATCCAACTTCTCTCCTGCCCTGCCGCAAGCGTCCTGTCAGAAAGGACCTTCAGCGCAGCTGGAGGCATTGTCACAGAGAAGAGAAGTCGCCTAAGTCACAAAAGTGTTAAGTAGCTCACCTTTATCAAAATGAATGAGGCATGGATCCCGGAGGGCTGCTGCCCGCCCCAAGACTAAGTCAGTCCCCGCACACACAGCATCTCTGCCTGCACGCCGTGTGACTGGCTGCCTGGCCTGCCCCAAGAAGACTAAGTCGCTCCCAGTCCCTCCACACAGCATGTCTGCCTGCAGGCCGCTTGACTACCTTCTCCGCCACCACCAACAGGGTCCGGGACTCCAGGCGGATTGCTGAATTTTTTAGGCAGCTGCTAGCAGCGGCCGCTGTAATAATTTTTCTGGTGCGTGTACATGACTGCCTAATTTTTCTGGCTGCACTGCGGGCAGCTGCAACAACAAAAGAAAAGGCATGTACATGCGCCCATTCCCCTTCGTGATCATTACCTTGCCGTGGTGAAGGGGCTTGCGTATCACAATGAAGCAATGACCGGCGCCTAGATGAGTGTCTCGGGGGGCACACCCACGATAATAAGGTCGTTGCCTCATTGTGGTCAGACCAAATTTGATCAGCTGGACAGTCACTGTTCTGTCATTCAGCTACATCAGCCAGGCGACCATATGGGCTGTAAAGCCACCAAAACCTGCACTCTCGCCATGGTGCGCACCAGTCCATCACGGCCGTCACTACACAAACAGCTGTTTGCGGTGCGTTACACGGTGAGTTTGGTGTGTCGGTGTGAAGCAGTACCTTAATTACACTACCTGATTGATGTATACACATGCAAGATGTTTTAAAGCACTTTAGGCCTGTCATTTAGCATTCAATGTGATTTCTGCCCTTAAAACGCTGCTTTGCGTCAAATCCAGATTTTTCCCCGGGACTTTTGGCATGTATCCCACTCCGCCATGCCCCCCTCCAGGTGTTAGACCCCTTGAAACATCTTTTCCATCACTTTTGTGGCCAGCATAATTATTTTTTTTTTCAAAGTTCGCATCCCCATTGAAGTCTATTGCGGTTCGCGAACTTTAACGCGAACCGAACCTTCCGCGGAAGTTTGCGAACCTGGTTCGCGAACCTAAAATCGGAGGTTCGGCCCAACTCTAGCTGCAGCCTGGGGGGGGGGCTGCTGATTGAAGTTTGCAAAGCTTTGTACTGCATTGGGTAGTAACAGCTAACAGCTGAGGCGGTAACGTCAATATTACACAAGATTTTGGCTAAATCTGTGATGAAAACTCTCCAGCTACAGAAAACTGTTACAGGATACAGGCACTCCCTTACATTTACCGAATGATGAGTAAAAACATTTATTAAGCCCTTTGCTATGGAGCAGTGCTTTTCAGCGCTGTTAGATTTGGGCGCCGCCATAGACTATAATGGGAATCAGTCTATAGGGGCGCTCTGTGAGTAAAGTCGGCTCCGTCAGAAGACGGGGCCGAAGTTGCTTAAAAAAACACAATAATTCGGCCTCCAGCAATTGCTGGAAGCCGAAATTATATCATTCCCCCACTATCCATAGCGGCCTGGAGGGGGCCGGACTTGTGCAGAAGCAGGATCAGCCATATAACAGCTGTATCCTGCGCCCAAGTCTACTGGCGCCGTTTTCATATGTTTGCCACCGCTAGGATTTTATAGTGACACTTACCTCCGTTTCACACACCAGTTCAATGAGGATCAGCAGGACTTCAACCAGGAAGATGACCAGCAGCACCCAGAAGAACTAAGGAGGGAATGAGGGTCATTAGATACTAGAAAGTATTGACATGCTGCAATCATTTAAAACACTTACAGTGAAGTCAAAAACAAATGTATTTTTCGGAATAGAAGACACTCCGGATTATAAAATGCACCTAAGTTTAGAGGGCAAAATCCTGGGGAAAAATGTATGCTAAACCTGGTGCGTCCATGGTCCAGGAGAGTCTTGTAGATGTTTTATTTACAATTATTGTGTCCCCTTTGTAGCTCATGTGTCCCCACTTCTGTACTCCATGTGTCCCCTATGTCTCCTCCGCTCCACCCCATGTCCTCCTCCACTACCCCTATTAGATGAAAGCAGTGGCAGCACATCTCACCTAATCTATCGAAGCCAGCAGCGATCAGAGACCTCTCCTCTCCTATCTCCACTGTTCCCCTAGTGCAGCCCTCTCCTATCTCTAACTGTTCCCCTAGTGTTACACGGCCTCTTTTGGGCTGATCACTAGGGGAACTGATGCCGATGTTGCCATCTATTTAGGAAGGGGTTCTTTACAGAATTGTTAAAATGTGGACTATTTTACCACAGGAAGTAGTTATGACAAACTCTATATCTGCATTTAAAAGAGGTTTGGATGCTTTCATTGAAGGACATCCGTGGCTATAATTACTACTTAATCCCCAGCAAAGTTGATGGTCACAAGAAAATTGCTGCGGTGGTACCATGCTGTGCATCATTGCATTGGAACTAGATACCCGCACACGATGTGGAATGCCCTATGGGAATATCATTGCATTACATTATTTTCTATTGCAGCAGAATGCAATAGACTTGGTGTGGAACGGCCCTTACACTCACGTCTACTCAAATTATTCAATTTAGAAGGAATCCATCCGGAATTTAGCCTGGAGCTTGTTGTGCAAATCTGACAGTATCCTGCTCAACCTTTTTCTGGAATAAGTCCACATTTGAACCTTTATATTGTATAGAGTTAAAGTTTGACTTTGAATTAAATTGCTCCCATAACCGAATTCTTGCTCTTCTACGGGACTATATTCACCAATATCAACATCAGTGTTAAGCTCATTTAAAGTAATAAGTGCTCAACTATCTTTAAATCTAAAGAGTAAAAAATATGACTATCAACATCAATCTGCTATAAATTCATTTGTGTAACATGCATATCATCATCACATCAATTTTCATAAGACCCACATAGTTACATAGTTATTTGGGTTGAAAAACAAAATACGTCCATCGAGTTCAACCAGAGAACAAAGTACTGTACAACACCAGGTACAGAATTCGCTATAACTACTTCCGGTGGCAATGCATTCCACATCTTAATCACTCTTACTGTAAAGAACACTTTCCTAAATAAATGGCTAAAACGTTTTTCCTCCATGCGCAGATCATGTCCTCTTGTCCTTTGAGAAGGCCTAGGGACAAAAAGCTCATCCTTTTTACACATGTAGATACAGCGTTTGTAGAGTGGCACTCCCTATCATGCAGACTGCAGGTGCAAAAATGTAGAGATTGACAGGCAAATAAAATGTTTCTCTCACCCTTCCTCCAGTATCCCTCTGATACTTTAATAGGCTCAGACGTGTGCATTGGATCAGCAACTTGCAGAAGAAACAGACGCAAAACGGCCGTCGCAAGCCCCAACTGATGCCTGGCACCCCCACCTCCTACTCACCACCACCTAAGTGACCACCAGTTGAACGCACCAGTGGTATGTTACCCGAATTGATATGATCACTTGGCAATAAAATAGAAGACGGAAGGTGCCCGGATGTCCTCTCTTTTTTCTTCCTGATTACACAAAAAGCTCATCCGCCAAGCATTTATATTACCCTCTGATGTATTTATACATGTTAATTAGATCCCCTCTAAGGCGTCTTTTCTCTAGACTAAATAAACCCAGTTTATCTAACGTTTCTTGGTAAGCGAGACCTTCCATCCCACGTATCAATTTTGTTGCTCATCTCTGCACCTGCTCTAAAACTGCAACATCTTTTCTGTAATGTGGTGCCCAGAACTGAATTCCATATTCCAGATGTGGCCTTACTAGAGAGTTAAACAGGGGCAATATTATGCTAGCATCTCTAGTTTTTATTTCCCTTTTAATGCATCCCAAAATTTTATTAGCTTTAGCTGCAGCGGCTTGGCATTGAATAGGATTATTTAACTTGTTGTCGATGAGTACTCCTAAGTCCTTCTCCAAGTTTGATGTCCCCAACTGTATTCCATTTATTTTGTATGATGCTAGACCATTGGTACGACCAAAATGCATGACTTTACATTTTTCAACATTGAATTTCATCTGCCATTTATGTGCCCATATAGCCATCCTATCCAGATCCTGTTGCAATATGTCACGATCTTCCTGAGAGTTGATGATTCTGCACAATTTTGTATCATCTGCAAAAATAGCAACATTGCTTTCTACTACATCTACAGACCCCTGTGGGACCCCACTGCTAACAGTCACCCATTTTGAGTATGATCCATTGACCACAACTCTTTGTTTTCTGTCCATTAGCCAGTTCTCTATTCATGCACACAGACTCTTCCTCAGTCCTTGCATCCTGAAATTATGCACCAGACTGTTGTGGGGAACAGTGTCAAAGGCCTTAGCAAAGTCCAAGTATATCATATCTACAGCATTCCCAATATCCACATTAGCATGTTAGTCAAACAGGACCTGTCTTTAGTAAACCCATGCTGATGCTGAGAAATAAGATTAATTTCTACTCTGAAGTCATGTATAGTATCTCTTAGTAACCCCTCAAATAGTTTGCATACAACTGATGTTAAGCTTACTGGTCTATAATTTCCTGGATCTGATTTTTTGCCCTTCTTAAATAATGGGAAAATGTGGGCTGTACGCCAATCTACTGGGACTTGAAAGAGAGTCACAAAAGATAAGATAAAGGGGTTTATCTATGACTGAACTTAATCCCCTTTGGACCCGAGGATGCATGCCATCCGGGCCAGGTGCCTTGTCTATTTTTAATGTATTTAGTCTTGCCTTCACTTCTTCCTGCGTTAAGTATTTAATATTACAATTGGAAGATTGAGACGCTTCTGCATCTGTAATTTGCAACAGTGATGTTTCCCTTGTGAAGACAGAAGCAAAGGAAGCATTTAATAACTCTGCCATACCCTGATCATCCACCATTGAGCTCCCACCCTCATCCTTTAGGAGTCCAATACAGTCAACCTTTCTTTATTTAGAGTTGATGTACTTGTAAAACTTCTTTGGGTTAGATTTGATATCCCTAGCGATTTGATTTTCAGCTTCAATCTTTCCAACCTAATTTCTTTTTTACAACTTTTATTGCACTCCTTATAATTGCTTAATGCAGCCTGGGTCCCCTCCTGTTTTAGGACCTTATAGGCATTCTTTTTCAACTTCATTTTATCTCTATTCATCCATAGAGGTCTTTTTTTATTCCTAGAGGTTTTGTTTCCATATGGGATATACATACTACAATATTGATTGAGCATAAGTTTAAAAGCTAGCCATTTCCCTTCAGTGTCCTTCCTTGTAGTACATTATCCCAGTTCACCAAACTTAGTGCCTGCTTAAGTTGATTTAATTCTGCTTTTCTAAAATTCATAGTTCTAGTGGTCCCGCTGCCCTGTGGCCTATCAGTCACCAGATCAAACGTTATCATGTTGTGATCACTATTTCCCAAATGTTCTTGAACCTGCACATTTAATAGATTATCTGGTCTATTTGAAATGATCAAATCCAGTTGCGCATTTCCCCTAGTTGGTTCCGTTACCATTTGAGTGAGGTAACTGTCCTGTAGTGCTGCCAGAAATCTGCTGCTTTTACCAGAATGGGTAGCCTCAATACTCCAGTCAATGTCTGGAAATTTGAAGTCGCCCATAACTATGACCTCATTTTTACTTGCAGCTTTTTCAATCTGCTGTAGTACTTGCAGTTCCGCAGCTTCAGGAATATGTGGTGGCCTGTAGCATACCCCAATAAGCAATTGGTAACCTTTATTTCCACCATGAATATTTACCCAAATGGACTCCACATCTTCACAATCTTCATCCATCTCATCGTTCAGGACAGCGGTAAGAGAGTTCTTAAAAAAGAGACAAACTCCTCCACCTTTTTTCCCTGTTCTATCCTTCCTAAACACATTGTATCCCTCTAAATTTGCTATCCAGTCATGGCTTTCATCCAGCCATGTCTCTGTTATTCCCACCCCACCTTGGGGGTTAAACGGTGTTTACGTAATGTTAACGCTCTGCAAAATTTATTCAGATCAAAAATCATCCCAAAAATATCTGTACTGGGCTGGTGCAAAAGGTTTTCCCTTACTTAATAGTGAGGTTTCACCTGGATTTTAATTGGAAAAAAAGCCCAGTTACTTACCTGGAGCTTCTTCTAGATCCTTGAATTCTTCCTGAACCCTCACCATCATTCAGCGCCACTTGATTCCCTCATTATCCATTTTAGATCATTTGTTGCATTGGTCACGTGCCGCACGCTCCCTCCAAGAGAAAATTGCTACCGCACATGCAAAACACTCTCCCAGCCACGATATAGGAGGCACATGGTGGCCGAGTGACTCATGAGTTGCACGGCTTACAGAGAAGGACAGCAGAGGAAAGGAGGAGTGTGGAATGATGGCAAGGGAGCAGGAGGACTTCAGGGGGCTGAGAGAAGCCCTAGATAAGTAAGTGGGACAATTTAAAAAAAAAAAACCTTTTCCCTTTAACGGTCTCTTCGACAAATTAAGCACATCCACGGCTTGCATTTTGGCTCCTGAGAGGGTAAGTTCATTTTGTGCCTGCTCCCTCACTACGTGTATTTTGGCGACATGTTCGTTTCCCTCTGCCTCAGGGAGAAAAAACCTGCTAGCTCTTCCGTTCTTGGATGGTGTAGTACCGCTAGCATTTGCTGAGACGTTTGTAACACAGGATGTGGTTACAGCAACAACAAACCTAGTTAACCTCCTTGGCGGTAACCCTGTGTGTGACACGGGGTAAGCCGCCGGAGGGTGTCGCTCAGGCCCTGCTGGGCCGATTTACATAATTTTTTTTTTCAAACACGCAGCTAGCACTTTGCTAGCTGCATGTTTGGTCTGATCGCCGCCGCCCGCCGCCGATGTGCCGCTACCCGCCGCGGAAACAGCCCCCCCCCCGCATACCCCCTGAGGCCAGGCTGCTCTATGGGGTGGATCGGGATTCCCTGTGACGTCGATGACGTCACTCCGTTCGTTGCCATGGCGACGGGGGAAGCTCTGAATGGGATTTCCTTATGGGCAAGCGGTGCCGGTGGCGATCGGTAGGTACGGGGGGCCCCCGCAGGGAGGGGGGGAAGCATGTAGCTAGCGCTAGGCTAGCTACATGCTAAAAAAACAAAAAAAAACACAAAAAAGGCACACCATAGCAGCGAAAATACCAGGTATAGTATTTATTTTGTAAAATCTATCGGGGGATATGTTTATTTTGTGCCAAAGTGTTCATCTCTGGTTTCCTTTAAAATAGGAGATAAAGTACAAAACCTGCCAAAATGTCTTTAATAAATCTTCACAATCTGCGGTCTATCAGGTAAAGGTAGCTAACCTTGACTGTACAATCTCACCACTTCTATGTAATATGAGAAACTACCTAAAGTATTCATTCAAAGTATAGCCATCAAGTTTGCTTTACCAATATTTTACTATGACCAACCCTCCAACGCCGTGCCCTCCCTTTTAAAGCCTTACACTAACCAATGACCTCTGGAGCTGCATAATTCTAAAAAAAAAACCCTGGTGAGCATAATGTTAAAGCCCCTCCTAGGATGCCTACACTTAAGGATGCTCCCTGGTGCTGCCTAACTCTAAAACCCTCTAATGGTGCCCAACATTAAAACTCTCCGGTGGTGTATAACCCTAAACAGCTCAAACCCCTTCCCCCCCGCCAAACACCAGGGAACATTCAACACTCCCCACTCCTTGCTGCTGGTTAAGACCCCCTTGTGATCGTGTTCCCACTACCTAACTGATATTTTGTTACGCTGCCATAGGTGTCAAAGCTAAAGGCCAGGTTTAGCTTTGCACTGTTATCTATAGCCAGTGATAGTGGCCATTAGCACTGCCACATATGGTGGCCATTTCCAGCATATGAGTAATTTGACCTGGGTTCCCAAACATCTTTATGTATCTCTCTCTCTCTCTCTCTATATATATATATATATATATATACATACATATATATACATACATACATACATATATACATATATATATATATATATATATATATACACACATATATATATATATATATATATATATATATATATACACACACATATATATATATATATATATATATATATATATATATATATATACACATATATATATATATACACACATATATATATATAGATATCTATCTTGTCCAATCTGAATATGTCTATAATGCGATAATGCAGATTGGACAAGATTCAGATACTACTGCAGCAAAATAGATCAACAGGGCTGCCAGGCAACTGGTATTGTTTAAAAGGAAATAAATATGGCAGCCTCCATATACTTCCTGCTTTAGGTTCCCTTTAAAGGACAACTGAAGTCAATGGGATATGGAGGTTGCCATATTTAATTTTTCTTAACAATGCCAGTTTCCTGGCAGTCCTGCTGGTCTCTATGGCTGCAGTAGTGTCTGAATCAAGCACCTAAAACAAGCATGCACCCTATCTTGTCATATTTTGATCTGCATGCTTCTTTAAGGGTCTATGTCTAAAGTATTAGAGGCAGAGGATCAACGGGACTGCCTGGCAATGTTCATTGTTTAAAATGAAATAAATATGTCAGCCTCTATATCCCCAGGTTCTCTTTAAAAAGGATCCAGAGGTGTGAGACTTATAAAAGCTGCCATATTTACTTCCTTTTTAACAATACCAGTTGCCTGGCAGTCCTGCTGATCTGGTCAGTGCGGTCTAAATCACACACCTGAAACAAGCATGCAACTAATCTTCTCAGATTTGTCATAAACATCCCCTCTGCATGCTTGTTTAGGGTCTATGGCTTAAATGATACCCATAAAGCCATTTAAAAACAGGAGGCGCAGGCATATGTAGTGGCCTCTCCTCATGCCCACCTCTTCCCACCATTCTCCTCCATTACCACTGCAATGTCTGGATGATGCATGTCTAAGTCCGCACGCCCCACGGCCGGGAACACTCTGTGCATGGGTACTACGCAGTTGTGACCTAGTGTGCAAGCCCAGAGTGCTCCCGGGCAGCGCTTGCATGGAAACGGAGGGCAACGGAGGAGAACGGGGGGAGCGATGGGCATAAGGAGGGTAGAAGATCAGCAGGACCGCCAGGCAATGTGCATTATTTAAAAGGAAATAAACATGTCAGCCTCCATATCCCTCTCAACTCCAAGGTTCAGGTCAGTCGCCTGAAACTTGGCCCAAATGTAATGGCAGCTTGATCCTCTCTGTGGGGAGAAGCATGACTAAATTCTCACACCCCTCTCTCTCAAAAGTCTGCACACTTCATTTTTAGGCCACTTCCGATTCACACGAAGACGTTTGCATAATACAGTGCATGTCTACACATTATCTGTTACACTATGCTGGATTACATTTTTATCAGCGATTCCCTCTTAATATTTGAGTCATTGCCTCCCCACTGACCTGTGCGCCCTTCATTTTCTGTGTGCCATTTTGAGTACAAGCCTACCGCATATTAAAATGGCAAGCGTCATAATTAAAATGCAATCAATGAAGTGTCCTGTAAGGAAGAGCGGGGAGCAAGAGGTGTCCTGACTTGTCATTTTGTCACAGGCTTCTCATGTGTCTGGATATAAACTGATCTTATAATAGAGACAACATCTCTTTGCGTAAATCCCCTGCGACAGGCAGCATGCCGTCACTAGCATTGTGCTCCAATATTGGAATTAACCTCTGTGCTTCTAGGAAATGACAAGAAATGGAGCACTCGTGTCTCTTGTCCCTGAAGCAGCCATGATGAATGAGGTCATTAGAAGCCACAAAGATTGAAATATCTTCCTTAGGTAAAAGATTCAATTAACACTTTGTATTTGTGGTGATGACTGATACACTGGCGACTGTATATGGAGGAAAAAAATTTGGTTGCCTGTGGTAAATGGACAATTTGGGCTCCACCATTGGCACTAATGTTAATCAGCGGCAACCGGCTGGCCAAGCTGACATTTGATAGCCTAGTAAAATTCATCATTAACATCGCTTATGGCTTATATTATCATTTTTGTAGTAACTCAGGCGTCGGAAAGGGGGTTTGTGATGTGTGTGTGCGTGTCTCTGTGTGGGGGGGTTGTTAAGAATAGTCGCCAGGAAGTGTGTTTGTACAGGAAGAGACTACAGTTGGGGTTATTCATCAGGAAGGTGGTTTGCACGGGGGTGTGTGTTAAAGTTAGGCGCCAAGGTGAGTATTTGTGCCGGGGGGGGGGGGGGGTACAGTTAGGATTGGGCATCAGAAAAGAGGGTTGCATGGGGGAGTCGGTTAAAGTTAGGCATCAGGAAGAGGGTGTGCATGGGGGGGGGGGGTCTGTTAAAGTTAGGAGGGGCATCAGGAGGGGGGTGGGGAAGGGGTTAGGTATTGGAGGGGAAGGGGTTAGGTATTGGTGGGGAAAGGGTTCTATGTGAGAGTAGGGTTGGGTTTAGCTGTATTAAAATATTAATATTTACTGATATTTGATGAAAATTAAAACTCTAAAATAGTCGAATACCAGTAAATATTGCACAGATAAAGTTGTGCTCATAAGCTTACATACCCTGGCAGAATTTATGATTTCTTACAGAAACTTTTCTTTCCCCCAGTGGGGTTCGCTGCGTTTACTCTTTTTAAATCATAATCACTACACAAAGTACCCAAATTACCCTGATCAAAAGGTTACATACTCTGTTGATTTGGACTGATGTCATGCACACAACTTGACACAAATGGGTGTTACTGGCTATTAAAGCTAACCCATTTTCACTTGCGTTCTGTTGCTTGTAATTAGTGGGTGTGTATAAAAGGTCAATAAGTTACCGGACTCCTAACAGTCCATCACATCTTTCATCCAGTGCTGCAACAATGTTTTATGGTTTTAAAGTCATGGGGTAAGCAAAATAAATGTCAAAGGACCTGTGGGAAAAGGTAGTTCAACTCTATAAAACAGGGAACGAATATAGGAAAATGTCCAAGGAATTGAGAATGCCAATCATCAGTGTTCAAACTAATTAAGAAGTGGAAAATTATGGGTTGTGTTGAATCCAAACCATACTCAGGTAGACCAACAGAAATTTCAGCCACAACTGCCAGAAAGAAAAATTGATCGGAATGCAAGGACAAACCCACCAATAACTTCAGAAGGAATGCGGGACTCTCTGAAAAAACGTGGTGTGGCAGTTTTAAGATGCACAATAAGGAGGAATTGAAGAAAGATCGAATGCATGGTCGAGTTGCCAGAATAAAGCCATTACTAAGCAAATGCCACAAAGTATCCCACTTACAATATGTCAAACAGCACAGAGACCAGCCTCAAACCTTCTGGCACAAAGTCATTTGGAGTGATGAGACCAAAATTAAACTTTTTGGCCACAACCATTAAGGCCGTGTTCACATCTAAAATCGCAATCGCTGACGCAAGCGTTTTGGGATTGTGTGCGCGATTTATTTTTACCTGCGCTTACCTGCGCTTTGCAATTTTTTGTAAAGTGCTTTTCTAAGCACTTTTGCAGAGTGATTTGTTTTTCTAAAGTGCACTCTTTAACCTGGAAAAGAATACAGGTGAATCCATTCTTAAGTCGGGACGTTTGAAACCGCTTCTTCAAACTTCCCCCACGGAAATGACATCATCATGACGGGATCGGGCCGTTCGTATTGGCGGGTCGTTCGTAAGTCGGGGACTACCTGTAAATACAATGTATTTATTCTTAAAAGCGCTAGGGAAATTATACAAAGCGCTTTTTCAAGCGTTTTGCAATTTCCCTATACCTTCCACTGAGGCAAATCACCCCAAAAATGGTACAGGCAGCGCTTTGATGAGCGGATTGTAATCGAACCACTCAGATGTGAACACTCTCATAGGAAATCATTGCACAAGCGCTTTTAGGGCGATTTCCAAAATCGCCGGTGCTTAAAAAAACCCCGAAAATGCTTTTAGTGTGAACAAGCTCTAACAGTACTTTAGTAGAGGAGTCAAGAAGGCCTTTAATGAAGGGTGCACCATTCATACTGTGAAATATGGTGGCAGATCACTGATGTTTTAGGGATGAGTGAGCTACAAAAGGCACAGGAAATTTGGTCAGAATTGATGGCAATGTAAATGCAGTAAGTTATCAAAAAATACTGGAGGAAAATTTGCTCTCATCAGCCAAGAGGATGTGCATGGGACGTACTTGGACATTCCACTATGACAATGATCCAAAACACAAGGCCAAGTCGACCTGTCATTGGCTACAGCAACATTAAGTGAAGGTTTTGAAGTGGCCGTCTCAGTCTCCTGACCTCAATTTCATTGAGCCACTCTGGGGAGACCTCAAACATGCAGTTTATGAAAGACAGCCCAAGAATGAACGGGACCTGGAGGCTTTTTGCCATGAAGAATGGGCAGCTTTGCCATCTGAAGATGAAAAGCCTCATCCACCACTACCACAAAAGACTTCAAGCTGTCATTGATGTTAAAGGAGGCAATACATGGTATTAAGGACTGGGGTATGTAAACTTTTGATCAAGGTCATTTGGGTAGTTTGTGTAGCAATTATGATTTAAAAAGCGTAAACACAGTTGTTTGACAATAAATGGCTTGAGCCAACCACTAACCAAGAGTGAAAGAACATTTTTTGTGTTATCATTCATATTCTATGAAAAATGGTTAAGACGCCATAAATTCTGTAAGTAAGTATACTTATGAGCACAACTGTATTCTACTATTCGCTACTGTATATTATGACACCCTAATTTTCCTGGCGCCTTTATTTCATGTATGCGTATATGGCAATATAAATCCTGGAGTTATAGTACTATACTGAGAATGATGATGAAAAGTAGTGGCGGACAAATCAACCCATATATGTGAGAATGGACCATTTCTAGGTGCCGTGGCAAAATAAGTGGAGCTGAGACGCTCAAATAGAATAATATTGGTTTAATTACATCACTAATGCGGATTCTAAGACCTAGTATTGATAAATAGTGCTGGCTGATATCAGGGGCCCTGCACTTGCAGTGATGGCAACATCTTACTCCGTTACCCTTTGTTCGTGAGGATTGACAAATGAGTGTTGCTGGGCTTCATAGGTAAATAAACTACAATATTAACTAGTCAAAGTGAAAACAAATAACGTAAAGATCAAGGGAAAGGGGGTTTGGAGGGCATGTGCAACAAAACCGTCACAAACTCAATTAAAAAAGTACAAAAAATCTTGATTAATCATTGATTCAAAATAACACACATTCATAAAAACCCACACATATTGCAGCCAGAATTCCACACTCATCCACTGCACACACATCCACAGCTAACCACTCCTGAATGTGATCACCTAATGTGATCAGGAAACCCAATTGTCAAAATGGCTATAAAGCAAAGCTGCAAGGGATGTTAGCCCAGCTCTAAATAGCAGACTGCAGCAAGCAGAAACAGTTCACAATGGCTATACAGCAGATTAGCCACAATAGTTCACAGTGGCTGAGTAGCAGGAAAAGATATAGATCCGGTTCAAGCTGAAAGCAAGCATGAGCATTTTATAACATTCCAGTGGCATGAGAGCCACACAAGTTCTCAGCAGCAGGTTTGCAAATTACTGTAGATAGCGCTCAAATAAGCTTAACTTGGTAATGCAACCTGTCACAGGAGCCCTAGTGGCTGACCGCACTTAGCCTTCTAAACGGTGCCAGCGCACAGATCGTGCGAACTCTGGTCGCAGTCAATGCGCAGGAACCGTTAAGAATTAGCCGCAGACAACTCAGAAGGGAGCCTGTGAGACACGGGTGATTACAACTTCACCCACTGGTTCAGAGTAAACTGCCACCACCGCGGTTACCATGGGACCGTGGAGCCCACTAACTGACTGACTAGTCCTGTGAATAAAACGGTTAAACACACGGTATTCTGTCTAGCCAACAACAAACAAACAGTAGCGTATCTTCAGAGACCAGGGATCAGTTCTGTGTGTGCTGATAAGCAGGGTAGCGGACAGTGAATGACTTGGAGAAAGTCGTTTATTCACGCAATATAAATAATTAATATATACAGACAATTATTAAAATCACAATTATTAAGACAGTAATAGCCAGTATGAAATAAAGAGGGAGAAAATACTTATGGTTTGTGGAAATATGTCCTTCTGTGGGAAAATCATCAAGTTCAAGCAAAACGGTTTCAAGTTCTTAGAGTTCTTTGTTTCAGAGTAAAGTTCAGCAAGATTTAGAATCCAAACAAAATGGAGGATGTTCTTTGTTTCAGCTCTGGCAAGATGGCCACCACTTGTTCCTCATAGTGGCCGTGTGTCATGAAGATGGTAAAGGGAGGAATTCGATGCCCGCCTGCTGGCCAGGTGCTTTTGATGAAGCTGGTTTGGGGGTGTGGCAATGCCGGCCCCTCTGAGTCACCCACCAATGACAGTTCATTCCCTCTGAGAGATTTTAGGGCTAAACTTATGAAATGCTGTAACTCCTGAACCATACACGTTATATTTAGGGGGGTAGCAGCTTCAGACTTGTTGGAAAATACAGATTAATATGACATCAGACACGGCTAAGCTAGCGGGTCAGGCTCCTGAGAAGATTCATATCTCGATAACCGGACGGTCTATCCCAACGAATTTCATATCAGCACGATGGCCAGATTTTACCGAACAAGACGATATGAATTTTATAGCTGTGCGACATACGGTTTTCATATGCTGACAGGAAATCATACCACCCATGCTTTTCTTATGGCCCGTGCTCGGTGCCGGATCGTCTGGCTTTCTATGGCCCCCCTGTGGAGCCAGTTTCCTGGTCCTTTTCATGGGGACATCTGCTGTAGGGGGAATGAGCTGGGCCCTGCAGGGAGTCCAGCCATGTGCGACATTCCTGAGGGGTGAGGGGACTGCTCTGGCTCACAGGGGAACAGATCTCTGGATTTAGAACAACACAAAATGTAATTTTCGGATCGCTTGCACGACTGCTCAGATCCGACAGGGAGCGATCAGGAAAGCGACTGTGAATTCTCTAGATTCACCTGCGTTCCTCACGGCTATTCCGTGACACCTCCCTTTCCTGACGCTGTGAGGGGGTTGTCAGCAAGACATCCGGCGTAGCAGCTATCGGTGCTGTTGGGTCTAGTTCCCCCTGGCACCGGGACAGCCCATCGGCGTTTTGGTGTCGGCTGCCTGCTTTGTGTTGGATCGTAAAGTCGTACTGTTGCAATGACAGGCTCCTCCGTAGGAGCTTGCCATTGGTCCCAGCAGTACGGTTTAGCCAACTGAGGGGGTTATGGTCGGTAATGATCGTGAAGGAGCGGCCGTACAGATACGATTGTAGTTTCTGTAGGGCCCACACGATCGCTAGGCACTCCTTTTCAGTTGTGGAGTAGGATACCTCTCGGGGCAGGAGCTTCCGGCTCAGGTAGAGGATAGGGTGTTCATCTCCCTCTCCATCCACCTGGCTGAGGACTGCGCCGAGACCGTAGTCAGAGGCATCGGTTTGCACAACAAACCGACGACTGAAATCCGGGGCTTGAAGCACAGGGGCACTCGCGAGTGCCTGCTTCAATGCTTGGAGGGCGTTCTCGCAAGCGGAGGTCCAGCTAACAACCTTGGGGTGTTTCTTGCTAGTGGCATCGGTCAGGGGCTTCGCCAGGGTACTATAGGCTGGAACAAATTTCCTATAGTAGCCGGCGGTCCCCAGGAACGCCTGGACCTGCTTTTTCGTGATATGCCGAGGCCATGCCAGGATGGCGTCAACCTTTCCCGTGTCAGGTTTCAGGGTGTTACCCCCCACCCGGTGACCTAAGTACTGCACCTCGGTCATACCAATCTGACACTTACTCGGCTTAACTGTCAGATTGGCTGCGGCCAGCCTCTCTAGTACCTGGGACAGGTGTTTGAGGTGTTCCTCCCAGGTGGGGCTGAACACCGCAATGTCATCCAAGTACGCTACAGCGAACCCTTGCAGTCCCTCCAGCAGGTCGTTTACGGCCCGCTGAAACGTGGCAGGAGCGTTCTTCATCCCAAAGGGCATCATCGTGAACTCGAAGAGGCCAAAAGGGGTGATGAAGGCTGACTTCTGCCTCGCGTCAGGTGCAAGTGGTATCTGCCAGTACCCCCGGCTCAGATCCATGATTGATAGGTACCTGGCGGACGCCAGCGTATCCAACAACTCATCGATGCGAGGCATGGGGTAGGCGTCTGTAGTGGTGATGGCGTTCAACTTCCTGTAGTCCACGCAGAACCGAGTGGTCTGGTCCTTCTTGGGGACCAGGACAACAGGGGCTGCCCAGGCACTACAGGACTTTTGAACCACCCCTAGCTCCAGCATCTCCCTCACCTCTTTCTGCATGTCCGCTTGCACCTCTGGGGAGACGCGGTAAGCGGATTGCCTGATGGGGGGATGGGTGCCCATATCTACCCTATGCACTGCCAGACTGGTCCGCCCCGGGGCACAGGAGAAGGTGTGCTGGTACGGACCCAGCACCTCCTGCAACTGCTCTTGCTGGGACGAGGAGAGTTGTGGGTTGACGCTTAGGTCGCTGTCCACATCTCGTATGTCAGCCAGCAGGTCTAACAGGGGGTCTGCCTCTCCCTGCTCTAACCGGCTGCACACTGACAGCACATATTTGGTCCTGTCATGGTGGGCCTTCAGCATGTTGACATGAAAGCTTTTCTGTTTCCTGCCTCCCATGTTCACCAGATATGTCAGAGGGTTTAACCGTTGCACTACAGTGTAGGGTCCCTCCCAGGCCGCTTGCAGCTTGTTCTGCCTCACTGGAAGAAGGGCATACACTTTGTCACCTACTTCAAATGACCTCTCTCCAGTAGTGCGGTCATACCAGAGTTTTTGTTTGGCCTGAGCCTGGGCCATGTTTTCCGTTACCACTTCCGTGAGGGACTCCATCTTGTCCCTGAACCTGAGAACATAATCAACTACAGAGACATCTGTGGGGTCCCCCTTGCCCTCCCACGTCTCCTGCATCAATTGTAGTGGTCCTCGGACATTCCTACCATACAGGAGCTCGAACGGGGAGAACCCGGTAGATTCCTGCGGCACCTCCCTGTATGCAAACAACAGATGAGGCAGGTATCGTTCCCAGTCCCCACCTTGCGACTCAACAAACGTGGTCAGCATTTGCTTCAGCGACCCGTTGAACCTTTCACACAGTCCATTGGTCTGCGGGTGGTAGGGACTGGAGACAATGTGCGTCATCTGTATCTTTTTGCACAGGGCCTCCATGAGTCCGGACATAAACTGGGTTCCCTGATCAGAGAGCATCTCCGCAGGGAACCCGACTCGGGAGAAAATGTTAAGTAGCGCGTCGGCTACCTTGTCCGCCCTCAGGGAGGAAAGTGCCATGGCCTCAGGATAGCGGGTGGCGTAATCCACCACCGTCAGGATGTACCTTTTGCCACTGCTGCTGGGAGTGGGCAACGGTCCAATTATGTCGACTGCCACTCTGTGAAAGGGCTCACCTATGATTGGCAGTGGACACAAGGGAGCTTTGCGGGGATTCCCAGCCCTTTTTACCTTTTGGCAAATGGTACATGAGCGGCAGTAGTTCGTCACATCTATCCGCATTCGAGGCCAGTAGAAATGTCCCCGGATACGATCAAGTGTCCTGTGTATCCCCAAGTGCCCGGCCAGGGGAATGTCATGTGCGGACTTCAGCACATGCCCCTGGAAGGCACTAGGTACCACAAGCAACTTGGTACCCATCCCCATTTCACCTTCGGTGGGGTGTACAGGCTCACTGTACAACTTCCCACCTTCCCAGTATACCTTGAACGTAGCCTCGTCGGTGAGGGGCTCAGAAGCCTGTTTTCTGAGGGCCTCGAGGCTAGGGTCAGTCTGGAGTGCTTGCACAAATGCAGCACTCTCACTCTCAGCCAGCTGGCCCGTGGCGTATGAGGTTAGTGGCTGAAGGGTACCATCCCTGTGGTCAGGGCCGGATTTCTGGCAAGGCCACATAGGCCATGGCCTAGGGCACCAGAAATTTAGGGGCGGCTCAGTGAGAGGCAGTAAAGCTGTTCTATACAGCCATCCCTATCTACAAGGACAGCTTTAACCTTTGAACACTCTGTCCTGTACTTGTGTCATCCCTGCAAGTCCTGTAAGCTCTATCCTGCAGGTACACATTAGCCTAAAGGTGGCCACACACCATACAATTTTTTAAATATCTGTTCAATTTAAGAATTGCAATCAATTTTTCTGACGGATTGTAACAAAAATATGACCATGTACCACACACCTATGTTCAATTTTTCCCCAATTATGATAAAAATGATTAGAAACTCTGAGAAAATTGCTTGGGTGTGCATATTAATAAATTGGAAATCTACCACACACCATACAATCTTCAGAAAGATTGAAGAAAAAGATCTGGCATTCCGAATCGATAAAAACGGGAAATCCGATCGGATTTTTCAGTCGAATGAAAAAAAAGCTTTCGGTTTTTTTTCGAGAGATCCGATCATTTTTATCGAATTGCCGTAAAATCGGATCATTTTATTGTATCGCGTGTGGCCACCTTAACTCAGATGGAGACACAATGGGTCCATCATTAACGAGATGGCAGACATAACATAATTTATAATCTATACGTGTATTACTGAAATAGTTATTGTCTGTGACATCCAATGATGGAAAGTAAGTAGAATTCTCATTGGGGCACAAAGAAATAACAACCAAACAGACAGTATAGTTGGCCTAGGGCGGTAAAAAGTACAAATCCGGCCCTGCCTGTGGTCAGAGGAGGGGGAGGAGGCCGGAACCTCCTCCACCTGTTCTGAGCTCAGGGTCTGAGCAGTATGGCTGCGTGTTACCGTTAGCACAGGTATCCCTTCAGAATGGCACATATTGGCATTACCTACATCATTGTCACAAGCATTAATAACAGTAACAGGAACATTTTCATCACAGACAGTTTGTACATCAAACACAGGTACCCGTGAACTGGGCACGTTCAACCCACCTCCCCCCTGTTCTTGCCCCTGGGTGAAAAGTACCTGGGTGTGGGCAGAGAGTCCGTCTCTGTCTTGGCATTCCACAGGGCTTGGTGCAGGTTCATAGTACGACACCAGCGTGCCCAAGTCGGTCCCCAGCAAAACAGGGACCGGCAGTTGGTCCAGGATCCCAACGACCTTCTCGTGGACCCCCACCCCCCAGTCGATGGACACCCGAGCTTGGGGAATGTGAGAAAGAGTGCCCCCCACTCCAGTGAGGGTGAGGTACTGGTCAGGAATGATGGCCTCTGCGGGGACAAGGTGTGCACGCACCAGAGTGACATCTGCTCCGGTGTCACGGAAACCCGTGACAAGCTGGTCATTCACAGTAACCAGCTGGTGATTGCTTGTGATGGGGGAGTTCCCTGCCCCCTTGGCAAACATCAGGTTGGATGCGGCTCCTGGTTGGGGTACACTGGAGGGTGGTGTCTGCCACGGGCGAGCTGCGGGTGGTCCAGGTGCTGGGGTGGTCTGCCTCCGCTCCGGACAGGTCACCTTCATGTGTCCCGTCTTGTGGCAGTAGTGACAGGTGACCTCTCCAGAGGCTGCAGCCCTGGGTGCAGAAGCTGTGCTGGGTGGCCTCTGTGGCTGACGGCTCACAGGGGCAGGAGAGTCTGCCGAGGTATTGGGCTGACCTCCTCTCCAGCTGGATGGGACAGTTCTGCGGGTATCAGACACCCGGGTAGTTGCAAAGGTCTCAGCGAGGTCTGCAGCGACAGTTGCTGACGCAGGCTTGCGCTCCAACACAAATTGTCGTACATCAGCAGGGCAAATGTTCAGAAATTGTTAGAGGACTATCAAGTCCTCCAGGACTCCATAAGACCCTTTGGTGAGGCCTAGAGTCCACTGGCGGAGTGTGGTGAGCAAGCTGCTGACCACATCTCGGTACGAATCAGAAGACTTTTTCTGCCAGGCCCTGAACTTTTTCCGATAGGCTTCTGGCGTCAGCTGGTACTTAGTAATGATAGCGTCTTTTATAGCAGCATAATCATTATCCTTCTCCGCAGGCAATTCTGCGAAGGCATCAAGCGCTTTGTAGCGCAGCAAAGGTGTCAGATGTCTGGCCCACTGGTCTTGGGACAGACGATACTGACGGCATGCTTTTTCAAAAGACCGCAAAAACAAGTCAATGTCTGTGTCTTTTTCAATATTAGCAAATTTAAATTTTGCACTTACGGGTGGTGCAGCTCCTTCAGCAGGGAGGCTGGGCGGTGAACTCCGGCTGGCCTGTTGCACTTTTGCCATGTTTAGCTCATGCTGTCGTTGGCGCTCCCGTTCTCGCTCAGCGGCATCCCTCTCCGCGTGGCGTTCTGCAGCAGCAGCCTTGCGTTCTGCAGATTGGCGTTCCCGCTCCTCACGGGCTTCCATGTACTGCATGTACTTGTCCAGGTCAGTGTCCATCAGCTTTTGTAATGCCTGCTGCATTAGCGGATCAGTACAAACGGACAGTCCAGTACTGGCCGGTTCCAGGCGAGTACTTTCAGAAACTCTGGGATTGGGGTCCATACTGACAGTCTCTGGCGTAACTGTTGCAACAGGGCCCGCAGGATGCTCAACCTCTGTACGCCTAGGATCTTCAGCCTCTGGTTCCCCTTGCCTTGAGTCAGATGGGTCAGCGTCTACCTCAGCAGACACATCCAGCTCCCGCAGTTGCTGGGTATCCCATTGAAACAAGTCCGTTACCAGGTCCTGTTGTTTCCTGCGGCCGACGTCAATGCCTCTCGCTTGGCAAAGATTTTGCAGGTCCGACAGGCACATGTTCTTGTAGTTCCCGGACATTTCCATGCCAAATAAAATAAAACTTTTGTGGAGGGGTACTGGCTACACAGTCTCTCTGTATATATAAAAAATATATTGCCTTCCAGCTACACCAACGAATTAGTTCGTTTCTGGATAGCGCTAGCGCTATCTTAGATACTTTTCAGCACAACACAGGTCCCAACCGCTGCCTAACACTGTCACAGGAGCCCTAGTGGCTGACCGCACTTAGCCTTCTAAACGGTGCCAGCGCACAGATCGTGCGAACTCTGGTCGCAGTCAATGCGCAGGAACCGTTAAGAATTAGCCGCAGACAACTCAGAAGGGAGCCTGTGAGACACGGGTGATTACAACTTCACCCACTGGTTCAGAGTAAACTGCCACCACCGCGGTTACCATGGGACCGTGGAGCCCACTAACTGACTGACTAGTCCTGTGAATAAAACGGTTAAACACACGGTATTCTGTCTAGCCAACAACAAACAAACAGTAGCGTATCTTCAGAGACCAGGGATCAGTTCTGTGTGTGCTGATAAGCAGGGTAGCGGACAGTGAATGACTTGGAGAAAGTCGTTTATTCACGCAATATAAATAATTAATATATACAGACAATTATTAAAATCACAATTATTAAGACAGTAATAGCCAGTATGAAATAAAGAGGGAGAAAATACTTATGGTTTGTGGAAATATGTCCTTCTGTGGGAAAATCATCAAGTTCAAGCAAAACGGTTTCAAGTTCTTAGAGTTCTTTGTTTCAGAGTAAAGTTCAGCAAGATTTAGAATCCAAACAAAATGGAGGATGTTCTTTGTTTCAGCTCTGGCAAGATGGCCACCACTTGTTCCTCATAGTGGCCGTGTGTCATGAAGATGGTAAAGGGAGGAATTCGATGCCCGCCTGCTGGCCAGGTGCTTTTGATGAAGCTGGTTTGGGGGTGTGGCAATGCCGGCCCCTCTGAGTCACCCACCAATGACAGTTCATTCCCTCTGAGAGATTTTAGGGCTAAACTTATGAAATGCTGTAACTCCTGAACCATACACGTTATATTTAGGGGGGTAGCAGCTTCAGACTTGTTGGAAAATACAGATTAATATGACATCAGACACGGCTAAGCTAGCGGGTCAGGCTCCTGAGAAGATTCATATCTCGATAACCGGACGGTCTATCCCAACGAATTTCATATCAGCACGATGGCCAGATTTTACCGAACAAGACGATATGAATTTTATAGCTGTGCGACATACGGTTTTCATATGCTGACAGGAAATCATACCACCCATGCTTTTCTTATGGCCCGTGCTCGGTGCCGGATCGTCTGGCTTTCTATGGCCCCCCTGTGGAGCCAGTTTCCTGGTCCTTTTCATGGGGACATCTGCTGTAGGGGGAATGAGCTGGGCCCTGCAGGGAGTCCAGCCATGTGCGACATTCCTGAGGGGTGAGGGGACTGCTCTGGCTCACAGGGGAACAGATCTCTGGATTTAGAACAACACAAAATGTAATTTTCGGATCGCTTGCACGACTGCTCAGATCCGACAGGGAGCGATCAGGAAAGCGACTGTGAATTCTCTAGATTCACCTGCGTTCCTCACGGCTATTCCGTGACACAACCATACTGTACCGACTCATGAAATGTGGTGATGATGGTTACGGCAGCAAACTTACAGTACTACAGTACTGATTGCGTTCCACTGATAACCATGCTTGAAGATAATAGAGATATCTTTCTGTCATATATCACAATACTTCAGAATCCTCTTTTTAGCTACTCTACGGTTAGCATACGCTAATGTTTGTGCTGAGATAATAATGTGATTCAGATGCGTTTTCAAAGGACCCTGACAGCAAGGTTTCAATACTGAATTGAATCTTATGGAGCAGAAAATTTGCCATTATTGTTGTGTCTGCAAACCATCACGGTAACAGGTATATAATTGTACTTTTGGCCTAAAAAATTGATTTTATAGAACTAAAAGCTTCACTGCAAAACCCAAAAGTAAACTAGAAAAAGATCATCAGTTCACCAGCTTCATTTTTTTTCTTTGGAACTTCCATAAACAAAAGCTATGAGTCAGAGTTTTAGCTTAGTCTTCCAAAAATGGCAACTAAGGATGTCCAGTTCTCCCCAATGTAATCTCCATGCTATAAATAAACAGCTGTGGAATTCAGTGAAAAGGCAACACATTCCTGAGTGTTGGTGATAAGCTAGAATGTGCACAATCACGTTCTCCAGAATAATGAAAAAAAATCTCAATTTTTCATTTTTTCAAAATATATAGTATAGTAAAAAGGTGAACAGAGGCTCCAAAAGAATAAAGATAGATAAACAATTTAAAACATAGGAAGGCAGTGCTGGACTTACCTCCTCCAAGCAGAGACAAAAACGTATTAATGTTTTAAACATAGAAAATGTATTGATACACTCCAAGGTTCTTTGCAACGCCTTTCACAGGCATGACCCTGCTTCATCAGGCAATGGACTAGGAGTATGTGGCAAATGCAGGTCTCAAGAAAAAAACATATATCCAGGCACATCACCTCTAGTTAGGACATTTAAATAAGTTATTAAGAAAAGGGAGGTGCTAAAGGGGGTGTGGCCAGAAAAATTGCAAAAAAACCAAAAAACTATTAGCCCTTTGCACACTCGCACGCAAATGTTCAAACAAATGCATTCACAGATTCGCTCATCCAGGCACCACTGTTATCCCTACAGCCAAGTTAAAAGCCGGGATCTTAGTTTGCAAACGAATGCATTTCCTTGCGTAGTCACCTATACTGCGTAGAAGTATCCAGGTAATCGTAGGCGTCCTAACTCTGGCCCTGTAACATGCATAGTGCAGACATGCAAACATTCATTGCATCAAACCTATCTAGGGATTAGGAGCACACATCCTGACGTCCTCCTCGAGTTGGGCTGAAATGTGAAAATTGCTCTGGTCACCCAGGGAAATTACTAAGGAAATAATGTAAATGTGCATAAAATAGAGGCGCAAGGAAAAATAGGCGTGGGGTGAAGCATATATAAGTCTAAAAGATAAATACTGTTGTGAATTGGGCACCAAATAAAAATGAAAAATAGTTACAGTGGTAATGTCGATAGTAAAACATTGGTAAAAGTTATGGATATTTTACTACAGCTAAACCTATCCCTACTCTTACACAAAGCCTTCCCCCCTTTGATGACTAACCATAAAATCCCCCTTCCTGACGCTTAATCCTAAAACCCTCTCACAAAGAACCCTCCCCCCTGATGTCTAACCATAAAACTACCCTTCTTGATGCCTAACCCTAAAACCCCCCTTCCTGACGGCTAACCTTACAACTTCCCTTCCTGATGCCTAACCCTAACGCCCCCTCCCCCCTTTCTGACGCCCAACGTAAATACAAAAAAATATACATTTCAAAAATAAAATGTCAAAAATGGCAGGTACGCGCAACTCTACATGGAACTATTAGTCACTTTTAAGTCTGTTGGAAATATATGGACGCATTAAACAAGATGAACGTTTATTGTAACTTTTAGAAAGTTGCCACCAAAACCATTCACCAGGTCTAGCAAAATCATTACCAAGTAAAGTTATCTTGTTGATGACATAATAATGTCATATTATCAACTTAGCTGCAGCGACTAGTCATTGTATCTAGTCTCTAAATACTGTGAAAATGCGTACAACCTTCACTTGTTGGCCGGCTAGAGGCAGCAAGTTAAGTTAACAGTAGTGCCTAATCCAATCCACTGCAAGCTGCATGCAGTGACTAGTTGTGTGATAAAGGCACCAGTGGGACATGGCTCACAATCATGCATACAGTGTTCTTGACTGGCTGGTTGCCTAAGGCCCCTTGCACACCATCGTGTCACGGTACTCTCCTTTGCCGCAGTGGCCGTTAGTCTCTATGAGACTGGCCACAGTACCTGCAGTGTGACGCAATGAAACAAAAGTGCCTCAGATGACACAGAGACAACGCAGACTCTGCAGTGCATTGCCAGGCAATATTGCTTGGCACACGATTGCATTTGGGTGAATGGCACCGCAACAATCTCCAAATCGGAAATATTTATTTTGCAAAGTACAGTGGGGTTGTACCTGGAATTATTTCTAGAACATACAGGGTCAACAAAGATACAGTTAATAAACATACAGTAGAAAATACACAGACTAGGCATATACACAATACATAGGACCTAGTGGAGAAAGACCAGAGGGGTCGTCTGAGTGTTAGGTGAGTGCAGCTGCCACATTCTCTGTGATGCCCAATTGCTATAATTACTAGGTCATTTCCAGGAGAGTTGATCCAGAGATTAATCTGACTGCCACCTGGAGTCTGAAGGTTAATTGGCCAAGGCCTTGTATGGTATTTTGCCTGCCCCTGGATCAACTGGGATATATGCGGGTTCAGGGTGGTAGGGTTTTTTTTCCCTCGGTTGAACTTGATGAATGGATGTCTTTTTTTTTTTTTTTTTAAGGAAACACACATTGTTACTGGTTTGAGAGAGGGAATCAGAGTATTCATAGAAAAACAAAAAACATACTACTGGGGGAGCAGCCCTTGCGGGGATGTCCAGAGCTAAGGGGAGTCCAACTTCTAAACATCCCTTCAATACAGCCATCCCCCCCCCCTCCCCCAGAGCTTATTATGGCTATGGTTATGGATCACTCAGCTACAGTGCTGCCCAAGCTTGTTTCCATTCTACAGAAATATTTCATTTTAGCACCAGGTATGAAAGTTGTATTTTAAAAAACAAAAACACTGTAAAACTTGGGAGAGCTTTAACATGTTCCTGAACAGTACAACCAGATGTGTGAGCTAAGTTGGCCATACACTAGTCGATATGGCCAACAGATAGATCACTCTGATCAGAGAGGGCTCCATCTGCTTGAATCCCTCCACATACTACACACAAATTTTCAATTGATTTATGCATGAAATCTTTGAAAATCTGTGCACGCCTGCCCGGTCTCCCAGTTACACACACACACACACACACACACACACACACACACGTGTGGTGTAACCAAAGCTTAATCTGGCCTGTCCGCTACGTGGTCCCGGTCTCCACTCTCCCCGTCAGCTGCTGTTTTTTCACTCCAGAGTCCCGGGACGCATGTGTGCAGTAATGCTGTAGAGGACAGTCATTAGGGGCGCTGTGGCACATACCTTGTGTAACCACTAGAGGCCTTTTACATTTGGCCACATTTGGCGTCAAACATGCGCCACAGGACTTGGGAGTGAAGAAAGGAAGAACCAGCCAGGAAGAGAGCTGTTGACAGGTGAGAGTAGCTTTGGTCAGTCATCAAATCAAACGCTGCTAGCGACGCGCTCCCAACCCGCCACCAATCAACCAAAATATTCCGTCCTGCCCGATTGCACCAATTTCAGCTGGAATTCAATCGATCAGGAATAGTTTGCAGCATAGATTTCTAGCAAACTTGATCAAATGATCGAATATGCCGGATATTAATGAGAAAGTAAAAAACATGGTAAGTGTATGGCCACCCAAGTGATAACTGTGTTGCATCTGTGGCTACCGGCACCACTGACAGAGCTCTTGCATACTGGGGAAGAAGGCAACCTACGTATCTGGAGTTATCTGTAGGAGTGTGACTGCTGGAAACATGACATACAGTAATCAGGTATTAGAAAAGATTTCCATTACAGAAACTCAAACGTCGACATCCACTAGAATTCTCATTCATACCATACAGTTCAATGGCGGAACAGGTCAATTCTTCCATTTCATTTATTTCCGTTGTGACCCTTTTTCCTGGTGAAAACTACAATTAAATCTTTCTTTGTCAGTTTAAGTCTGTGTCCTTTGCCTGGGGGACTTGAGTGAATATGAATTATTTTAATGCATGCATAATAATTAAATAATTGTACAATCATACCAGAAGCCTTACAAATGTGGCTTTTCATAAGTGAAGATAAATTTCCACATTCCATAGAAGCTGACAATACCGGATGATAAATCGCATGCCACATTTTAAAGACATTGTTATTAATGAGACCTGTTTTGAATTCCTATTCAATAAGCTGACACATAATTTTGATAAGTGACATGCAAAGTCTGGTAATCCATTTCCCCTGCAAGCAACAACTCTTCACTCTCTCCTCCCCCTTTTGCAAAGAGGCAAAGCGAATAGACCATTAGGATGATTAATGTAGAAAACAACAATAAGACCCTTTGATAATTAGCTAGTAACCAAATCATACACAGACTACCAGTGTGAATGCTTACAGTGAGCTGTTGGTAAGCAGAGCGGATGGAGAATTGGATATCCCTATTCACATAAAAGTGGTCATACATCTAATGATTTTGTAGCCTGATCGACCATCCTAATCAAGAGATCATACGTTTCGATTTTTTATCAAACCAGATGAAAATTGGTGCTGCAACAACTTGATCAATGATTTAATGATTGTGCACGATGGAAAATCTCGGTCGAAAGTGCTTAATCGGGTGTGCGGCAGAAACAGCGTCCAATATCCCGGCAACAGACGTTCATGACGGACCACCAGCAGCTTTACCCTCAGTGTTCTCCCCAGGCTCTTTTAGCCGGGTCCCCCACCCGGCTAAATTTGGTGAGCACCCGGTTGTCAGCGGCGTACCCTCCTCCTCCTTTCTATACTGTAAGCAGAGTTGTACCGCCTCTGCATTCCCCCCCCCCTCACATCCCACCCGGCTACTTTTTCATGTCACCCGGCTGGAAAAAAAAGCTAAGACTGACACTGAACACTGACTTCCAGGTAAAAAAGTCCTCCCCCCCACCCAGTGTCCTTATTGTGTAAATTCTCACCGGTCCCGTTGGCCCGACTCCTGGCCTCCTCTGCTGTCACCCCTGTTACGAGTGCCTGCACCACATGGCACAGCACTCGCGGTAATGGGAGTGACAGCAGAGGATGCTGGGAGTCAGGCCAGTGGGACACGTGAGAATTTGCAAATTAGGCCATTATGTGAGTGGGTTTAAAGGACTAGTTTGAAGAGTACTGGATCTAAGGTAATATGAAGATGGCACAGTAAATGAAAGTAAAAGATGGTGGCATCGATATTTGAAAAAGAAGAGACAAACAAATTCTATAGAATAAAACAAATCGGTCTAAGGCCCCTTTTACACTTGCATTGGAAACCTGCATTACGATACCGTTTTACCGCAGGATAATGCAACGACAATGCAAGGCAATGGGGCCTAGCACACTAACTGCATCGCGCTGGAAGTGGCCGAGCTGCCGCTCAAAGTCAACAACGCGTTAACGGTCGACTTCCGTGGCGACGCAGCGGCATTGCAAGTTGTGTAAGTCAATGGGTGACGCATAGATTTTAGAAATGTTGATGGAGGAGATTTGACGGACATGGGTGGAGTGGCTGGGAAACTCGAGAATGCCAGTGACATACTTCCTGTCCAGGATGTTAGTCATCTTTGCGCTGTGGCGCAATGCGGCAGGGCATCGCACCGCAAAAGCACATTTAAAGTGTTAAACCGGCATAAATGAATAAATATATCTTTTGATCTGGTCTCCATCCAAGGCCTTGTTTCCAATGTGCACTATCTTAGCACAGCGATGCAATTTGCTGGGACATCAGAAAGTCCATAGACTGCCCTTTCTGAAGTTTCTGTAGACGTCTTGCAATTCACTGCAGATTTGCAAGTCATGGTTGCATAATGGCTATTTGCATGTTGGAAGACACGATCCTGGGCTTAAGCCTTTGCCTGCTTTTAGTTGGGAGCTCCCACTCCTTGGACCCATTAGTGCAGCATGATAATAGGGGGAGAGCTGAGGTGGTTTTTGAGGGGGGACTGTTACAATACAGTCCCGTTATCCGTGGAACCCAACTAACTAGCAGTCTCAATCAACCAGCATAAGTCGCAAGCAGTACTCAGAGGTGAAGGCCAACTTTTTAGGCTGTATGCGGCCTTTGCTGTGCTTAAAGGGACACTTAATTGGAAATAAAATTGATTGCCCAGTTACTTACTTGGGGCTTCTTCCAGCCCCCTGATGTGCAGGATGACAGCAAGGGATGAGAATGACTTTATGGGGGCTGTAAAAAGCTCCAGGTAAGTAACTGAACAATAGTCTTTATCAGTTAAAGTTTCCTTTAAAGTCTGGGTTCCATGGCTCCACCAAGGTTAATATGCTTTCAATCACTGTATATTAACATTAATACTGAGTTCATGATATGTATATAGAGTGGGGTATAGTGCTGTATTAGCTAGGACTATTTTTAACAGAGTCTGAAGCAAGCAGAAAGCCAATCCCCGTTGTTGTCGGATAGCCGAGACTCTGTCTTATCAAAGCAATTAGTATGGTGCATTAACATTGGGAACCCAATCATTCAAGAGTGCTAATGTTCTCTTGAGTTTGTGGAAATTAGTAAGAACAGTCAAGTAGGGAGGATCAAACTCTCCAGTATTTGTATGGAGCATCCCTGTAATGTGCTGTCAGCACTGGTGTAAACTGCAAGCAATTACCAGATATCTGTATTGTTCCAAACCTTAATTAATATCTGCAAATGCCAACCCCACAGCATAGGTCTACAATAAAGTTGTCTCAAGATGTCTCATAAAAAAATGTGTACACTACTATATCTTTGAATCTTTTACAGCACCATAATCAAGTTGTATGGGTGACAATACCTTTGGTTTTATGATGTCTCTCCACACTCCAGTATCCTCAATATACTTATCCAATTCATATTGTATAAACCCACTTCTACATCTGTTTAGGCACTCAGAGGCAGAGTTTGTTTTAACAGGTCAATAGCATACCCTAGTCGATTAGCCAGTCGAGATTTTTAGATGTGTGCCTGAAAGCTTTTAACAACTCATGTTATTCAATCATAATGGCTGATCTGGCAGTTTGTGTTATTTCACATTAACTTTATTTAAACACAAACAAGATGAAAACTCCCTGTAGTCTGTGCACTGAGAGTAGAGAGATAGAGACCTATTGTTATCTAAAAAGCTTTGGAATCCATAAGCCACAAACATTTTATCTTTCCCTGACATTCAAGGCAAATTTAAAATGCCCCAAAGGACTTTTTATTTTATGTACAAACTTCCACAAATTATAAAAGTAGGACATGAAATCCACAGCCAGAGTTTCTAATTACTCCATTTGATGATTTATTACTACTGAGATATCTTTATCAAATATTTATAAAACCATCGACACCAATTACACTAAATGGCTTAAAAACATTGATATTAATAAATGGAAAAAAATAACTTGTTACTAACTACTTCCAGACCTTAATGATTGAAATCTACACCCTGTTTGTGCCCCCTTAATACTAGAGCATAGATTTCAATCATCCCTGCCGCACGGTCTCGTTGCGCTTGCCCTTCACGATGCTGCACCCGCTTAACCCCAGTAGGAGGAGAAGTAGATGCTGCAAGCCCTGTCCAGCATACTCCACATCCTATTACTCTGCATTAGGTGGTAGAAATTACTGATGGGGTGGCTGGACTGGCGAGAAAGGAGGGAGAGGGGAGATTCTGCACTGTGTACTCTGCATAATACCCAGGACACTTTGGCTGCAGAATAGAGGGGGTAAATGCTCCAATGCGCCATCCACATTGACATGAATGTAAACTGAGATTTAGCAAGCTGTTCCTTGCGCCCCCCTTCCAAATCTCAGTTTATATTTGAATATAAATGCGTTTATAAATTGAACATTTTCCAATTCTAAGATGAAGAAATATATCAAGCAATAAGACAATTATTTACTAGATGATAAATACAAAATACCCAGTCTAAATTTGTAGGTTGAAAATATAAAGACTGAGTTACCAAGACCATTTTTGCTATAATGTGCACAATTAGTGGTGGCTTTATATGAAAATATGCTACATGTTAGGAGTACATTTGGAATCATTTGGAATCAAGTAAGGACTTTACTTGGGCCTGGTTCACACAGCAAGAGCTTTTTCTAAGCACTAGTGATTTGAAAAGCTCTTGATAATGCAATGCTATGGAGGATTTTTATAAAATCACATCACTCAAGTGAGAACAAAACTCATAGCAATACATTAAGAAGAGCTTTTAACCATTTAAGCCGCCCGGGCATGATCCTCACGTCCAGGCGGCTGCTCTTCTGTGGTGCAGCGCTTCGCCGCGCGCCCCCGTGCCGTTCCCCGGTAGCCCTGAGATCAATGAACGGGAACATGGTTCCCGTTCACTGATGTAAGTCCCCAGCAGAAAAAACGACCGTCTCTTATCAGAGGCTGCGGTCTTTCTGAAAAAAAAAAGTTTTCCGTCCTCCTTATGCTTCCGGGAAGCGAGGAGCACATAAAAAAAAAACTCAATGTGGCCAAATAGTAAAACTACATCTACATACATTTTTCAAGGCAATTTACACACATTATAACATTTAAAATTAACTGTTTAGTTCCCCCACCCAAAAATTACCCAAATAAAATTTTTCATGGAAAAAAAAATTACAACTAAAAAAAAACAAAAAAAAAAACAAAAACATAAATAGTTACCTAAGGGTCTGAACTTTTTAACCACTTCACCACTGAGGGGTTTTACCCCCTGACCACCAGAGCAATTTTCACCTTTCAGCGCGCCTTCCATTCATTCGTCTATAACTTTATTATTACTTATCCCAATGAAATGAACTATATCTTGTTTTTTTCGCCACCAATTAGGCTTTCTTTAGGTGGGACATTATGCCAAGAATTATTTTATTCTAAATGTGTTTTAATGGGGAAATAGGAAAAAATGTGGGAAAAAATTATTATTTTTCAGTTTTCGGCCATTATTGTTTTTAAATAAAGCATGCTACTGTAATTAAAACCCATGAAATGTATTAACCCATTTGTCCCGGTTATAAAACCATTTAAATTATGTCCCTATCACAATGTTTGGCGACAATATTTTATTTGGAAATAAAGGTGCATTTTTTTCAGTTTTGCGTCCATCCCTAATTACAAGCCCGCAGTTTATAAAGTAACAGTGTTATACCCTCTTGACATAAATATTTAAAAAGTTCAGTCCCTAAGGTAACTATTTATGTTTTTTTTTTTTATTGTATTTTTTTTTTTAATTACAAAAAAAAAATAAAAATTGGGGAGTGTGGGAGGTAATGAGTTAATTTTTTGTGTAAATGTAATGTTTGTATATGTAAAATGCTTTTAGGGTGTAGTTTACTATTCGGCCACAAGATGGCCACAGAGTGTTTGTTTACATGCGACCTGTAAGCGTCCGGAAGGACGCTTACATGAAGCAGTAGGAGGCTGGCCAAATCACAATGATCTCGCTGTTTCTGAAAGAAGCAGCAGATCATTGCGGGGGCTTCGATCAACGAACGGGAATGGATTTTCCCGTTCATTGATCTCCGGGCGAGCGGGCGGCGGCGTGCATGAGCGGCGGGTGCGCGCGCACGAGCGGCGGGAGCGCGGACAGCGGCGGTAGCGCGGAAGGTACGGATTTCTCCGTCCCTGGTTTTTTAGGAGGGAAAAAAGGGGCGGAGAAATCCGTACGCGTGGGGGTAAAGTGGTTAAATATGGATGTGAAGAGGGTATACTACGAACATTTTTTAAATCGTAAGTAAATAGTGATGGACGCAAAACTGAAAAAATGCACCTTTATTTCCAAATAAAATATTGGCGCCATACATTGTGATAGGGACAAAATTTTAATGGTGTAATAACTGAGAAAAACGGGCAAATAAAATACATAGGTTTTAATTATGATAGCATGTATTATTTTAAAGCTGTAATGGCCAAAAACTGAGAAATAATACATTTTTTCCATTTTTTCTTAATATTCCTGTTAAAATGCATTCATAAAAAAAATCATTCTTAGCAAAATGTACCACCCAAACAAAGCCTACTTAGTGGCGGAAAAAACAAGATATAGATCAATAAATTGTGATAAGTAGCGATAAAGTTATTAGCGAATGAATGGGAGGTGAAAATTGCTCTGTTGCATCAAGTGAAAAATCCCTGCGGGCTGAAATGGTTAAAATCACAAGCGCTTAGAAAAAGCTCTTGCAGTGTGAACCAGCCCTTAAAGTACACCTGAACTGAGAGGGATATGGAGGCTGCCATATTTATTTCCTTTTAAACAATACCAGTTTCCTTACTGTCCTTCTGATCATCTGCCTATAATACTTACATTTTTACCTTAGTCCCTAGAACGAGTATACAGATCATATGTGTCTGACAGAAGTCAGACTGGATTAGCTGCATGCTTGTTTCATGTGGGTGATCCAGACACTACTGCAGCCAAAGATCAGCAGGAATGCCAAGCCACTGGTATTGTTTATCCACCTTAGCAGTAACCCCGAATCAGGCTTGGGAATGACTACAGACGGTAATCTCACTATAGGGGTAGAGTGCTACATGGTGGACGGAGGCAGAATTGCAGCACTGGATCCAGGAGGTAAGTGCAGGGCTACCGTAGATCTATGTAGCGGTATGATTTTTCCTGCTTCTAGGGTCTAAGAGCTTGTGAAAAATGTGCACTGCTCTTAGACTCTAAAATCCGGAAGTAATTATTATTATTATTATTGATTTATATAGTAATAATACCGATACACAGGTTAAAAGAAAACAAATAAGGTCCCTCCGTATCCCTCTCAGTTCAGGTGTACTTTAAAGAAAACCTGTAACTTAAAAAAGATCCCCTGGGGGGTACTCACCTCCGGATCCTATCGAGGCTTCCCCCGTCCTCCTGTGTCCCACGGCGGTCTCGCTGTACCCCTCTGAGCAGGGATATAAATATTTACCTTCCCGGCTCCAGCGCAGGTGCAGTATCGGCTCTCCACTATAGAAGAGAGATAGGAGGAAATAGCCGATCGCTGTCGGTCTGCTCTACTGCGCAGGCGCAAGTCTCCTGCGCCTGTGTGGTACAGCGGACCCGACAGAGATCGGCTATTTCCGTCTATTTCTGTGCTGAGAGCCGCAACAGTGCCCCTGCAGGAGCCAGGGAAGGTAAATATATCAAGCCTTGTCATGCTTGTCGATCGAGGATTTGCGGGACACTTAGGGGGAGCCAGCGCTGGATTTCCTGCAGCAATGGGGGAAGTCTTATTGGGACCGTGAGGCTCCCCAACCCCCTCCCCCTCGAGGTAGGTACCCCCAAGGGACTTTTTTTTATACAGGGTCTCTTTAAAGCTCAGCTTTTTTTTTTCCAATCCTCTCCCTAACAGATTAATTTACCTCCCTACCCTAAAACCCTATTACCCTTTAAGTGTTGATACTATTTGGAGGGCCATAAGAAATAAAATGATAATAATTTTCTTTTTAAAGCGAACCTTAACCCTGGGGGGAAAAAAGATCAACTTACCTGGGGTTTCCCTAAGCCCCCTGCAGCCGTCCGGTGCCCTCGCAGCTTCTGGTATAGGTGCATGTTATAAAAAAAAAATGTTGCTTTTCAAAAACTGTCAAATATTAATTAGGAGATGCATTTTGGCTAGAAAAAAAATTATTCCTGTTTTGATTATATCAAAAGTTGAAAGATGTTGGATTGTTTGTGACCAAATCAAAGTTTAACCCTTTTTGTTTTCTGTTAACATACGCCTATTTTCTACAGCTCAATACAAACAACTTTCGACCGTTCACATCAAATTATTTTTGATTATTTCTAGACCTTACATCCATTTCAGAATTGACATTGAATAGGCGGTGTGTGTGGCCATTTTAAAAGAACAATCTTTTCAATGATCAATTTAGAAACAATTGTAAAAAGTCACAGCAATTCAGTCGGTAATAGCCAAAGTGATTAACCTTCAATCTGATCTCAAACAATCCAGATATTACAGCCCTTCAGATCAATGCTGATAAAGAAAAATTTCAGAAATAAACTGATCATTTGAATTGTTTTTATTCAATTCAGTGGTTGTGTTGCAACAAACATTTGGTGAAATAATCCCACTGAACTGTATGTGGCTCTCCCATCTTTTATTTCCCAGATCTACAGATCTGTTGAGCTTTACAGCACAAGATGAACTATAATCTGTGCAGCTATACCTGTTCTTCAAACCTGGTGGAACAGACCCACTCCAAAAATAAACTTAGCTGATCTACATGCGTAGATGAATGATAACTGGCTGAAACTGAATGCTGACAAAACTGAGGTCCTTGTAGTCCAAAGCCAGTGCTCCCCATCAAAACAGCTCTATCCTAAAGCAACACCAATCAGGATAGGGAATTCAGACATACACAGCTCCAACCTTGTGTGCAGCCTTGGTGTGCTAATCGATGGGGAATCGAGTTTCAGAAACCAAATTTTGTCCATTGTCAAATCTTCCTACTTTCACCTTAAGAACATTGCAAAATTTAAAGATCTGATTCCCCCATAGGATCTTCTAACCCTAGTTCACGCCTTCATCACATCACGGCTGGATTACTGCAATGCCCTTTATGCTGGCCTCCCCAAAAAGGACCTGCGTCGCCTGCAATTAGTGCAGAATGCTGCTGCCAGATTGCTAACAAACCAGCCTCGCCACTGTCACATTACACCGATCCTTCGCTCACTGCACTGGCTACCAGTAGAATGGAGAATACTCTTCAAGATTGGACTGCTGACATTTAAATCACTGCACAATTTGGGCCCTGGATACATGAAGGAACTGCTGAAACTGCACCAAACCTCTCACAACCTCAGATCAGCAGGTTCTATAAACTTGGTCACTCCCAGAGTGCACCTCAAAATCTTTGGAGAGAGAGCTCTCTGTCATGCTGCCCCTACTCTTTGGAACTCCCTGCCATACCCAGTAAAGACAGCCCCATCCCTGGAGTTATTCAAATCAAGACTGAAAAGCCACCTGTTTAGACTGGCATTTCCAGACTTATAGAATTCTTCCTCTGTTCCACGATTTACCAATCAACCAATTATTGCTCTGAGCCATGCTAACATGCTTTGAGTCCTACGGGAGAAAAGCGCTTTACAAATGTTACTTGTTGTTATTACTGTTAACCTTATCAAATGCCAAGGCTCTGATTCTATAAACCCTTTTACTGAGTTCTAGCACAGGAGATATTTTTCTTACTTTATACTATTGATGGAACATTGTTTTGGTCCCAACACACAAAACAGGACTCAAAAAATTGTTTCAAATTAAAATATTATTAATAATAATAATGAACTGCAGTATTTGTATAGTGCTTTTCTTCTGGCAGACTCAAAACATTTGAGCTGCAGCCACTAGAGCACACTCAGTACTAAGCAGGTAACTCCGGCGCACAGCGCCGAGTGCCAAAGATGGGGGCTGTCATAGTAGTAATGCTATGATGCGCGCCTGTGCAAGAATAGTTTGGGCATCTGGCAATTGCCAGACCCCAAATTACATCTCCCTCTGAGTTGCTACAACAGCGAGCTGGCGGTTTGGGAGAGCATTGTTAGCAGTGTTCGATTCATGACGAACAAAGGTATTTTCATCTGTCCACCTCAGGGCCTGGTCACTGCTTCTCCCTGACGGTGTCTTCACTTCTGTGTCCCCAGGCGCTTGTGTGACATAATGCAGGGGATAGATACTAAAGGTCTCTAGTGGTTACAGTGCTCCTAGTGTCTATCCACTGTATTACATACCATGCTGCGGACAGGTGAGAACCCGGGGGTGGGGGTTTCATGATGGACATCTGTGTGTAGTGTGTGGAGGGAATGGAGCAGATAGATACCCCTCTTATCAGATAATTATTAGAGGGGGATCCATCTGCTGGCCATATAAACCAGCGTTCAGCCCCCTTTAGGGCTGGTGCACACGGGCGTCTGCCCGGCTTTCTGTGGCGTCGCGTTTGGTGGCGTTGCGGCAGCGACGCATTCAGGCTTTCAGCAGCCTTCACGTTGCTTTCGGATGCGGTCGACGTTTTTCCTCCCCTAGGGGAACATTACCCGTGGCGGTTAACTGCCTTAGGACGCTACATGTAGCGTCCAGGGTCGCCTTGAACGCCAGGGAAAATCGGGACCCGAACGCAGCGTTCTCATAAAACCCTGGTACAAACGCTCCCATTCACTTGAAAGGGAGCGTTTAACGCCAAGTCCTGAACGCTGGCGGTAAACGCTTCGCAGACGCCCGTCTGAACCAGCCCTTAGTCTGTGCCTTCTCCCTTGCAGTCTGAACAACGGATGATGCAATTGAGTTAGAGCCCCGTCCACAGAGAACAAAGGTCCCTCCCTGCAGTTTTCTACTTCCTGTCACTTGATCAAAATTATGAGACATGATTTTTTTTAGCTGCAGAAGCCCCATTTACCATTTAAAAAACTGACATTTTAGCTCTCTGAACACTAAGCTATTAGATGGTATTTTTTTTAGCTCTGTATCGGGGGATGTGCTTTAAATGGCCTAAAAGCTTTGTCGAATTCAGCTGAAAAGTACTAGCATAGTGTGGAAATTATTCGCCAATTTTTTTTTCTTCCTATTTTTCCACTTAAATGATCAAACAAAATGAGCCTTGAACAAATCTACATAAAACGCTGTGTAAAACTGTCAGAACTCTATGAGAATGAAGCACACTTAGCTGCAGAAAATACATGCAGATAAGAACATCCATAGTGTAGTAAAAAAAATAAATAAATAACAGCGCAATCTTCAGCACAGACCTGCAGTGCATCTTCAAAGAAGTTTGCGGGAATAAAACTGCACATTCCGTCTCCTGCTGTGCATAATGTACACAGGCACATCTTACTGGAACAAAACAACTCCAGTGTTACGTTTAGCCTTTATCCTATGATAAGAAGCTGCAGTCCCGAATAATGCCTTTACCGTTTGTGATTTTACATGAAATATCCTCATTTCTTAAACAAAGCCATGCTTATTTCCTTAGCCTGTAATCCCCTAAGAAATGCCATTATGCAAACATGAAAAAGTAGCGCTTAGAAAAATGTAAATATGCAAGAGGGTGCAGCTTAACATTGCTGTAACATCAGCCAAACACAAGGTTAGTCTATGAATAACTGATTATTTGCAGGTAATCGTAGAAAGGGACTGTATCGCCAGGCTTATGTACAGTATACTGTGATTCTGGATTACAAGAATTAATACACACACGAAAGAACAATTGCTGGTATCACCCCTATGTGAGCAGGCTCATTTACAAAGGCTAATTTATACCAGTGATAAGTAATCTGAAGAAAATTATAATGAGATCAATATTAAATGCTACCAGCAGCATAACTATAGGGGGGCAGCCCCAGCGAACATATTGGGGGGGGGGGGGGGGGGGCAGGGGCTGCTACTTGTAAGATGCGATCAGGCTCTTGCAATGTAGAATAACTCCCTTTACTTTAGAGAACCATTGTTTCATCAAAAAGACTATATTCAGAGAAGAGGATTTTTAGTGGTACATCGTGCTTTGTAGGAAGAGTCAACTGTGCCTTTATCTCACTCCCGGGCAGACTTTCTGCCTGTCCTGGGACTACAAAATGTAAACATTACAGCATAGAACAACCATAGTTTCGTGGTAATACGGAAGGAAGTTCCAAATATGGCTATGCATTAACATTTACGGCTGCGCAGACTGTGTCCTGTCAGTCACACGCTCATGGATGCCAGTAGAAAACTCCTAATGTGATTGACATGAACAGCACACCCACAGTGGGGCGTAATGAAGTAACCTTCCCTTTCTCCGATACAGGAGACCATTCTCCAGATCAGGTGTTTTTGTGGATGCACTTCTTATGGATGTGTAGATAATGATGGCAACACTTGTTTTCTCACCCTTGTAAGATGGCCCAAGAGGGGGCAAGGGAAGGGGTGTGAACTTTGGGCATTCTCTGTCAAAGGTTTGCTGGAGGGCATCATGAATTATACTTTTGCCACTGTACCCATTGCAACCAAACTATTGGTAGCCAAACTAACTTAAAGTGTAACCCCAGTCACAGACATGGACCAGTACAGCTTTCAGTTATGGTCAAGTGAAATCCACTTGTGACATTTAATTGCTTTCAACAGAGCCTGTAAATACTACTGCTTCCACAGCATTAGAATGTACAGGTCAGAGGAACACCTCTCTATAGCTTTATCTCACCTAGCCTTGTGTATATATCTGCCTTGTGAGGAGAGCTAGGCTTACTGCTAAGTCCTCTCAAACCCAGCACCACCCAAACCAATGTACCAATACAAGAGTCCATAGAAGGAATAATAGTACCATACAGCAAGAATCAATGGAGAGTCTATGCACCTTCATGCTTGCAGACAATCCTGAAGAAGAGATAAGACCAGTGGCTTTACTGCTGTAAGGCGATTTATTGTGCTTTGGAAATTCTTTGTTGCACAAAGAAAGGGCGTATTCCAAAGGACATCTATGGGGAGCAGGTATAAAACTCACTGCTCATGCTCATCTCTGCTTCATGAACCTCTGCAACCATGATATGAAGGCACTGCGCAATCACATAGACTCTTGTGAGAATACAGATGACCAAGGCAAATGAAGGAATGATGCCACAGATCAAAGCAAGAGAGGAAAATACAGAACAGAATAAAATAATTCATAGATAAGCATGCTGCAACTACACCAAGACCCAGTTCACAGATCATTGGGTCTGGTGCACTAACTTGCAGTAAATGTTACCTGTACTTTGGTAATCCTGATTTTCCCCCAGCTTTTGATAACCTAGGCTCATTTAAATGGTGGGAAGATAATGGCATGCATTATGCCAAAAATTTTTGGATCTCTGACATTTTTGTTTCCTTTGAACAGATTAGATTTACCAAGGATGTTCCTAGATCGGAATTTTTTCGTTACCTGCAGATTAGGCATTTCTTGCGCTCAAGGAGCCTTGGCAGAAGGGTTGACCCCCCCCCCCCCCGTCACTCTATGACAGATTATGTAGAGGGGATGCCCTAAGTAAGGGACTTATCTCCTCTATTTATGAGGATTTGATCACAGCTGGTATTGAAGCCAAACCTAAATATATATTGGATTGGGAGGGGGAATTGGGGATTATCCTTACTGAAAACCAATGGATGCTCATTTATGACAGAATATTAAAATCCTCTCCATCCCCCTGCTTAAGGGAAACAGCTTTTAAACTAATGATGAGATGGTACAATACACCGGTTAAACTTCACAAGATCTTTCCCACTCATTCTCCACTGTGTTTTAGAGGTTGTGGGGGGAGGGGTACATTAACTCATATTTTTTGGGATTGTATGGTCGCTCAATCCTTTTGGGCTGAAATTTGGGCCCTGTTTTACAATGTTACTCAGATAACGGTTTCTAGCTCCCCGGCCCAAGCTTTGTTATATGCTAATGCCCCTACAATCCCTAAGACTTTCAGACGGTTATATAGTGCTTGCCTGTTAGCCGCCCAATGGGTTATCGCATATAATTGGAAACAACATACTTTACCTTTTTCATTATTTGAACAAAGATTGAATCTTATTATAGAATCTGATAGATTGGCTAGTGTCATCTCCTCTTATGATAACTTTCAAAAAAGGTGGTCTGTCTGGTTGGAATATAAGTCCAATTCTCCTCCTGCTTGATTTTATATGTGCTGTATTGTGAACCAATGTTTCGGCAATGCCTTATTTTATATGTGCCTTTTTGTACTATGGAGCAAAATTGTTAGAGGTTTTGTTTGTCTTACTGTTCTATTGTCATCGCATTGTACTGTAAGCTACTGTTGCTTATAATTTTGTTATTTCAAAAGTTTTATACCGTACTATGCTCTGTTGATGACTTTATTCTAATAAAGACCTTTTGTAAACTAAATGTTACCTGCAGGGCTGTGGAGTCGGAGTCGTGGAGTCGGAGTCGTGGAGTCAGGCAATTTTGGGTGCCTGGAGTCGGAGTCGGGAAAAAATGCACCGACTCCGACTCCTAATGAATTTGTAACTGTAATTAAAATAGAAAATATGATAAAATGTTCTATTTCTCAGATAATAGTCATTAAAAATAATGTATATATACAGTATATATACAGTAATAGCTGTGCTTAGTCCACAAAAATGAAATAAACCAATCAAAATTAGTTACTTGTGCTGCTTCAATAAAGCAGTCCCCGTATTTTTAAGGTCAGATATACATATCTGATTGTGACTGTATATATGATGTGTACACAGGAATCTCTTATATATACTAAATAACATCTATGCTGTAAGAATAAAGCCTGATGTGTAGCTGTGTCACTAATAGAGATGGTCAACGAGATGGAAATAATTCTGCATTGATGCTGATTTATGCAAATGTATGCACTCCCTTTGCTGATGAAATCAAATAATTTGATATGTTGTTAAAATTTGGTTTGGGGACTACAAATTAAAGGGTACCTGAGACGGATGAAAAGTAAAGTTTTATACATACCTGGGGCTTCCTCCAGCCCTCTTCAGGCTAATCAGTCCCTCGCTGTCCTTCACCACCCGGATCTTCTGCTATGAGTCCTGGTAATTCAGCCAGTCAGCGCTGTCCGGCCGCATGCCGCTCCCACAGCCAGGAACATTCTGCACCTGCGCAATAGTGCTGCACAGGTGTAGTATGCTCCTGGCGGCGGAGTGTGTGCATGCGCACTACGCCTGACTGGCTCAAGTACCTGGACTCATAGCAGAAGATCCAGGTGGCGGAGGAGGACAACGAGGGACTGATTATCCTGAAGGCGGCTGGAGGAAGCCCCAGGTATGTATAAAACTTTAATTTCATCTGTCTCAGGTTTACTTTGTTACACAGTAGTACTATGCTCTACATATGTACTCCCCACAGAGCTGCAGGGAATCCACTGAGAATGCTGTGCACATTGAACACAGAGGTGTTGTCTGTTTACAATCTCCTCATTCCCCTGCAGAGTACCTGCACATCATTCTTACATGTACCCACACTTACATTGCCTAGGGCCTGATAGATGTTCTTTGTTCCGGTTTGTACCTTTTACAAGTACTCTTACCAAGGACTAGTTTTAGTCTAAAGGGAATAAATATAGTAGTCTCCATATCCTTCTCACTTCAGTTGTCTTGTAAAATTCCTAAGCGTTGGCAGTTAAGAGACGAATTTCATGTTACATACTTTTAATCAACAAAATTGTAATATGCAAATTAGAGGAGTCGGAGTCGGTGGATTTTTGGACCGACTCCACAGCCCTGGTTACCTGTACTAATAATACAAAGGAGAAGCATATGTTATGCAATTAATGAAACTCACCTTACCTGGGTAACACAGGATACGCTACATGCATAAGTAAAGTACCACGTGTAGCCATAGCAATGCACACATTACCCAGTTGTGTTCATTGCATAACATGCTACTCCCCTGATGTTAGTAGCGTTAACATTGCTGAGCGCTGCCTGCACACAGACAATTTACCAAAACTTACTGCAGTCCCATTGTTACCCATGAGGAAGAGGAGACTGCCGCCAGTCTCTAATTGGTCTCATTAGCCCCAAGAAACACTGCTGTAAAATGTACTGGTAGGATGCAATATCCATAGCGGACATTGCCTTGAGAAGGCCTACAGTGGAGGAGGTGAAGATATACATCTTTACTGTAATACCTTACTCTCTGGCCTGCCATAAACAGACTGGCACCTCTCCAGTCTCTATTGAACTCTGCTGCTTGTCTCATCCACCTCTCTTCCAGCTCCTCTAATGCTGCCCCTCTCTGCCAATTCCTCCATTGTCTTTCAATCACCCAAAGGATTCAGTTAAAACTCCTAACACTATCACACAAAGCTCTACATAGGCTATCCCCTCCATACATTTCCTTATTAATCTCCAGATATCACCCTTTGTTCCTCTCAAGAGACCCTCTTTTTCTCCAGCTCGGTCACCTCCTCTCACCCTCGCATCCAGGATCTCTCACTAGTGTCACCTCTGCTTTGGAACTCTCTACCACAGCATATCTGTCATGCTCCAAGCCTGGAAATTTTCAAACGTACTCACAAGACACACCTTTTCAGGCATTGTCACACAAAAACTCGGGACAGCACTATCTTATAATACTAATAAACACGCTGCAAATTGTATATATAAATCACTACACCTGGTAATCAATTTGCAGAACAGCTCAAAAGAGTATAGTTAAACAACAAACCAAGAATGCCTCAAAATACTGTCCCAAACTGGAATAGGTGAATTAATATCCATCTTTATTGACCAAAAAAAAAACTGGGGGGGGGGGGGGGTCAATAAAGAAGGATATTCATTCACCTATACCAGTTTGGTGCGATATTTTGAGGCATTCTTGGTTTGTTGTTTAGGAGAACTGTAGTGAGAGGTATATGGAGGCTGCCATATTTCTTTCCTTTGAAACAATACCGGTTGCCTGGCAGCCCTGCTGATCTATTTGGCTGAAGTAGTGGCTGAATCACACCAGAAACAAGCATGCAGCTAATCTTGTCAGATCTGTTAAAATTGTCAGAAAACCTGATCTGCTGCATGCTTGTTCAGGGTCTATGGCTGAAAGTATTAGAGGCAGAGGATCGGCAGGATAGCCAGGTAACTGGTATAGCTTAAATGGAAATAAATATGGCAGCCTCCATACACCTCTCTCTACAGTTCTCCTTTAACACCTTTTCAGGCAATCTAATGATTTACTATAGCAATAATTTAAACCCCACTACCCACTAGATTGTAAGTTCACAATGGCAGGGACCGCCACCTTTAGTTTCCAGTTTCTATGCAATTTATTAAATGAATGTCTATCAGTATTGGTGGTGTTATTCAAACTATACATCAACTGTATGCATCAGTACTTAAGTCACTGGTTGCCCTGATTGTACAGTATATTGACCTGCTCATGTATTTATGCTCCGCATTGTTTTAGGTTTTGCACGTTGTACAGTGCTATGGAATATGTTGGTTCTATAAATAAAATAATAATCATAATATTATTCTCTATTTATATGTATTATGCTTCATCTTGGATGACTTTACACAAAAAAAGCCTGGAGATCAATTGTCAGGTTGCCCATAACCTTGGAAAACTCTTCCCAATTTTTTTTAAGAGGTAGAGCACCCCAAATAAACTTGTCTCATTTATAAATATGCACTCCAAATGCTGCTGAAGACAGTGTAATTAAGTTGGTACATTACTTTATATTTTTCAGTCTTACCTTAAAACTTTCTGGAAGGCGATAGAGTCAAAAATATCTAACCTAGTGCAGAGACCATTTCAATTAACACCCTCACTGCCCTTCTTAATATAGGTTTGGAAGCTATTGCTCTAATACATAAAATGTTAGTATTCAATATATTAGCAGTCAGAACTACTGCGCATGCGCAGTACAGCCCGGCAGACGTCCGATGACGTCAGCGCGCCGTCGTGGGACGCAGAAGTCCCAGGAAATGGAGCGCAGAGGAGCCCGACCTGGCAGCCGGCCTGGCCAGGTCGGGTCGGGCACCGGAGACCACCGGGAGCCTGCGGAGCGGCGACGAGGGCACCTCCTGCCTGCCACGGGCTGGAGGAAGCCCCAGGTAAGTGGAAATTTATTTTTATTTTTTGAATCCCCTCCCTGAACCTTCCCTTTAAGCTCTACGACTTTAAAAGTCGTGGAGAGGGCTGTTTTCTGACTTTTATTATCTCAACTGTTCCTGAACTATTTACTTTTTCTCTGCCAGAGGAGAGGTCATTAGTTCACAGACTGCTCTGAAAGAATCATTTTGAATGCTGAGTGTTGTGTAATCTGCACATATTATAGAATGATGCAATGTTAGAAAAAACACTATATACCTGAAAATAAAAATATGAGAATATTTTCTTTGCTGCTAATCTTCTAGTAATTATTCATAGTACACAACCAATTCACTATATCATATTTTTTTTTTTGCTTCAGTGTCTCTTTAAAACAACTTCTAGTGAATCCCAGATCAAAAATGCACTGTACTTGCATTACTGATTTTACCTCTGTGTTCAGACGCTTATCTGGTGGGGTGTATATAGGGCATCTGCTATAGGTGCCCCTTGTCACACCTCCCCAGGGGGCGCATCGAGGAGTGAATGGGCAGTTTGTGCGGCCAGTGACTAATCTCTCTCTTCCTCCCTGCAGTTTTTTCTTGCAACTCGCTAAGCCTGTCCACCGCACAAGTATTGTTGTGTCCCCCACTATCGTGAGACACCCCCCACCCCCAGCCTGGCCATTCTCCATACACTCACTCCTTCCGGCCCGACACAGCTCCGTGCAGAACGTCAGCCGCTCGCTAATTGGCCAGCCGGTTATCCCCTCTTGTGATTGGCCAAGCGGTGCTGGAGTGTTGGTGGTGACTGATGGCACATAGGAGAAGAGATCTGCCTTGTTGCAGCACCTGCACACGCTGAGCAGAGCAGTCAGTGCGCACGGACAGTGTGAACGGGCAGGCAGAGCTGAGACTAGAGCTCTGAAAGGTAACTTATTATACTGTATGACGCCATCAGTTAAAGAGAAACTCCGACCAAGAATTGAACTTTATCCCAGTCAGTAGCTGATACCCCCTTTTACATGAGAAATCTATTCCTTTTCACAAACAGACCATCAGGGGGCGCTGTGCGGCTCATATTGTGGTGAAACCCCTCCCACAAAAAAATTCTTATTATGTACTCTTGGCAGTTTCCTGTCTGTAAACCTTGCTGCATTGTGGTAAATAGCTGTTTACAGCTGTTTCCAACTGCCAAAAAAGCATGCAGCAGCTACATCACCTCCCCACTGTAAAAATGTCACCATGTAATAAATGTGTGAATGTAAATGATGGATTTAAAAGATTTTACAATGGGCAAACGCTGGCTAAATAATTTATACATAATTATTGTAAAAATGAAGCCCTTTTTGAATACATTATTTTCACTGGAGTTCCTCTAAGTACTAGTACAGGTAATATGGTAGTAATGGTCACAACATTAATTTTCATTCTACAGCAGCGGGCCTCCACTGACTGCTTTCTTACAATTTCAGTTCTTACAATTCTACAGCAGGCCACTGCTTTCCCACACACTTTCAGTTCTTCTGGGATTTATTATCCCAGAAGAAGTAAAACTGTGAGAAAGCAGTGGCCTGCTTTAGAATGGATGGAAATTCTAAGGACTGAAATGTGGAAAAGCAGTCAGTTGCCTGCTGTAGAATGAAAATTGTAAATGTGTGTGAATTGAAAATAAAGTGTGTTTACTTCTTTTTATTACCTGGGGCTATTTTCAGAATCTTTTTTTCTTCAGTTTCCTTGTCCTCATCCTTGATCCGCGGTGCAGCCCAGTAAACTGTGACTTAGGTTTAGTTAAGTCACTACTGCGCGTACGCTGGATGCATGGATCCCTGATCACACTCCCGTAGCGTTTTATGTACAATAGCCAAACGCTTCCGGCCTCAGGAGCCAGCGTATGAGCAGTGGTGTATGACTTAGCTAAGTCGCACACTTTTCCAGGCCACACTGCGAATCAAGGATAAGGACCAGGACGTCAGCAAGGGAACTGCAAGGCTAAGAAGCTGGAAGAGGCCTAATATTTTTAACTTAGGTATCCCTTATAGTGTGAAAAGCTACCTGATTCCATATTATGCAAGCAGACATATAGGCAAATCCTATGTTAAAGGATAGCTGAGCTGGAAAATCAGCCAGAGTACATACATGTCAGAATCATGTTTTATCCGCCAAGTGACGTACCCGGAATTACTTGTGGTACACATGGCAACCGCAGCAGTACATAGACATGTGTGTCCTCGGTTCCCCCGCAATCTTCCATTCCTCCATATTTGCTCTAGGCCCCGAATAGTACTGGTCGAGACCTGAAAATTAAACTGGATAGAATAGGCTGCATGCATGTGCAGTTGGGTCCGTTACGGTGCTGTGGCTGTGCTCCCGGGGGACGATGTGTATGATTATAGCACTCACGGCAGCTGGGAAGTGAAATAATGGAAACAATTGTGCATGTGCACAGAATTTTATATTCCGTTCAAAAAGTCACAACCAGTACTAGCCGGAGCTTATGCTGAATACTCACCATAGCGACGACGAGCATTCCCCAATCCATGCACTTGAAACAAAAAGAAAAACCGAGAGCCCAATATAGTGCAGTAAGTCTAACAATAGTTGGCGAAATAATTAACAGATGTGGATATACTCACAAACACGGGTTACCACATAGGCAACCACTTGAAATGCAGGTGGGGAGCATTAGAACCTGACCCCACTCAGGTTTAAGAAGTCGCTCTCTGTAGATAGAAAGAAGGGGACAGTCCCCTCCACCCAAGGTGGACTATATACTGTGCAAATTTGGACAGAGGCGCCAGGCAGGTTAAAATGATCTAAAAACAACTAAAAAGGAGGAGTACAGGTGGACTTACCTCCTGAAATGATGGACAATCGAGATTGTTCAAATCGCAAATAACAATTTATTTTGGCACTCCGCAACGCGTTTCACAGGTATAACCCGCTTCATCAGGGAAGGAGTGCAAGCTCAAAAAAGGTCCAATAGTGGCAATGCGCCTCTGAGGCGCATTGCCACTATTGGACCTTTTTTGAGCTTGCACTCCTTGCCTGATGAAGTGGGTTATACCTGCGAAACGCGTTGCGGAGTGCCAAAATAAATTGTTATTTGCGATTTGAACAATCTCGATTGTCCATCATTTCAGGAGGTAAGTCCACCTGTACTCCTCCTTTTTAGTTGTTTTTAGATCATTTTAACCTGCCTGGCGCCTCTGTCCAAATTTGCACAATTCCCCAATCCATCTTCTTACAGGGAATATGATGGGTGTTATGTTATATGGGTGTTACGTTATATGATGGGTGTGACCGAAAACTCATGCAATCACAGTACTTTATGCTGAGTAGTCAGGGATCTTAAAGATCTGATTCGCCGTTACAGTCGTTCTCATCACACGTCGCTAAACATCGTTCTGGTGATCCTCCTCCTACACCCACTTCCCGAGATTGCGGAAACGATCGCTCGCTCAAAATAATTGCTGGTCATCAGAAAATATTGTTGTAAATTGTTGTATACACACACACACATATATTTACATATATTCTAATGTATAGAATTAAGTCCTATAGTTCTACTCAATTAAGTCCTATGTTGGGGGGAGGAGGCGCGCAATTTCAGTGCTTGCCATAGGCGCTGTTTTCTCTAGATACGCCTCTGTCTGTGTTAAAATACAAGCTCGTCCCTGCCACCTTAGTAGGGGGATTATAGTATTTTATTTTATTTAAGTATTTATAAAGCGCTGACATCTTCCGCAGTGCTGTACAGAGTATATTGTCTTGTCACTAACTGTCCCTCAGACGGGCTCACAATCTAGTCCCTACCATAGTCATATGTCTATGTATGTATCATGTAGTGTATTATAGTCTAGGGCCAATTTAGGGGAAGCCAATTAACTTATCTGTATGTTTTGGGGATGTGGGAGAAAACCGGAGTACCCGGAGGAAACCCACACAGACACAGGAAGAACATACAAACTCTTTGCAGATGTTGACCTGGCTGGGATTCAAACCGGGGACCCAGTGCTGCAAGGCGAGAACGCTTACCACTATGCCACCGTGCTGTCCAAGTATAGTAGTAAAGTATACTGAGTACTGTAGAATAAGATTCATTTTTCAAATACCATTTTTCCAACAGGGATCAAATAAAACCCGTAGGGAAAAAAGTACCCAATTAGGGTGCTTGCTTTGGAATTGGAAAGCCTCCCCCCGTCGTCCTCCATTGGTGAGTTCCGCCGCTGCCTCCTTGTGAAAGCCGTTGGCAAGGGCTTGGCCAGGCTGTGCCTTACACGGCTTGGCCTAGTTGCATCTTTTCAGCTGATTACTTTGTTCCCACTAGGAGCAAGAAGCCTTCTGCTTCTCCTCCTGCCCTCTCCATAGGACTGAGCAGGTAAGCTTATACAGGTGGTCAAGTAAAGGCCTGTACACACGTCCTACGTTCCCTCAGAAACAGCCTTATCAGTCCGCCAACACGTGCTACTGTCGGCGGAAACACCGCCCAGTGGGAGGCAACGATGGACCCGTCGTTGCCTCCCGTAGGACGTGTGTACGGGCCTTAAGCATAACTGTCCTAGACTGCTGGGCGGACTTTTAGTTGCTACCATGAATGATGATTGTTTTACCCAACAAAGGTGAATGCCTATATGGAACTTAATTTGTAAGCAACGGCTTCACCTAACTATTGGATACAGCGGTACGAAAGGAACATTTGATTCTTCATTGATGGATTGTAGCAGGACTGCTGCTCATTAATGAAAGGTAGTCTGACAGACATTTCATTTGTGTTGAGGAATTTATGCGCACTCCGGCTGCCAGGGGCTACCATAGTGGTGGTGTTCAGTGCAAATGAGGCATAGTGTTGTCAGTGCTGAATTTTAGTGATGCATCTACTTTCAAGGTTCCTCTACACAGTTTCTAAACAGAGACGTTGCTGATATAAAGTGAATAATTTATTTTACAGTACATTCCTCTGCCACTAAAAGTTCAACAAAAGTTACAATGTTAGCAGTGATCATCCCCCATAGATCAAGAGTCTTGTATATGACCCCTTTTACTAATCGACTGAGCTCTAAATGACTATGGACTAGGACATCCCCCAGACAAGGACTGTACCTCCCTTGTTATTTAACTCTGAAGACACCATCACAACATAGTTTAATTACTCCATCCCACCTATTAAGGAAGAAGAAGAGAAATCCACTTTGCGAATCCACAGTTTGTTCCCACAACTCCCCTGCTGTTAACTGTGCGCAAACACCATTCTCAATGCAATTTAATTACTTACAGTTTTAAGAAGCACCAAGTTGTCTCTTAAGGATCCAACCATTCCAATAAATGACACCACAAACATCAGGATTCCCAGGAGGAGGAGGATAATAGCCGGTGCCAGGAAAATCCCTTCCAAAGTCTGATGTTTCCGTCTCTCGCTCTCCGCATAGATGCCAATGCACAGGATCAGGAGACCTATTAACTGGATAGGAATACAGCAGCGTTGATTGATTCACAGAGAGTATTCGCAGAGTTCAGAACTTACAAGTAACACAGTCAACCAATACATTCACAACCACGTAAAGAGGAGACAAGTCTTTGTTTAACAAATCAATTATGAAAATGGCTCACAGGTATTTTCTACAAAAAAAAAAAAAAAGCAGTTGACATAAGAGGAACAGGGTGGTTCACGAAAGATTCTCCCAACTTCATGGACAAAATATTGGAAGTAAGCGATATGAACATTTTCAAAAGTGTAATTTATGTCTCCTGGGTATGCTCTCATATTTATTATAAACAGGTCTATTTTAAAGATCAAGCATGAATACATGAATACAAATAGCTTTGAATTGCACTAAATATTGTTGGTTGATTGCATCTTTTGAAAAATCTGACCAATGTATCACACATGTTCAATCCTTCCTCAGTTATGAAAATTATAATACAAAAAATCAGAAAAAATTGCTATACATCAAGGATTTAAGAATCTATCATATTCAATTTTCAGGAAACGTTAGTAAAACAACTCCCACCGCAATAGATTGAAAAAATATAAAAAAATAAATAAATTGGAAATTCAATCACATTTCTCAATTGGAAAAAAAGGGACATTTGATTGCAACATGTGTGAATGCCTTTAGGACAGATTTTAGCAACATTTTGAGTGGTGCTCATAGATAATACTCTATCTCTTGGATGGGGCCTAACTGTTCTTTCCAAATCTTAGACTGTCATGTGTCTTTCAGTTATTTTTATTCAGACTGAATCCACTTGATAGTGTTTCTATTAATCCATCAGTTGTTCCTTTTGATAGTTATGTAAATATTGCAAACCTTGTGAGGAATGGAAAGATTTGGCTGCTGTCTTGGTTTAGGTAGTGTAAAAGGTTTGTTGATTAAAAAAAGTGTGTATAAACAATTACCGCCCCTGCTGCTACCGTCTGTCCTTTACAAATAAAGAAATCACATATCCAAATTGTTACGGCCGTTTACTAAAATAGCTTTAATAATATGTATAACCAGTAGATGGCAATACAGAGCCTTCTACGAATGAAGTCCTAATCAATACAACGCAAGTGTTCTTCTCTAGAGAGGTCTGTTATTTAGTCAGTGCAGCAACAGCCTAAATCTGCTGGACATTATATGCAGGAATGATGTTGGTTTATTTCCTAGGTCACTCTTGAAATATGTAATTTCCAATAAAGTATTCAAACTGAGCAAAGATAAACATACAATTTATCTTTCAATTCCTTGTTAGTAAGTGTGCATTACTGATGATATAAACATGTGCAAGAGGGTACTAACCAAAACAGAACCCATCAGGTCTCTTCCCAACCCAGTGTCACCATGACAGTTACAGCAGCGAATCTGCTGCAAGATTTCCAGTTTGTTCTAGAACAGGAAACGATTCGGCCAATCTCCTATCAGCACCAACTATGTAGCAAGTGGAAAGGGAACCTAAACTTCAGTAAAAACAAAACAAAAAAAAAACCAGAAAAAAAAACCACTAAGGCTATGCCTACACTTCAACTTTTTTGGTGCAGAATACATGTTTTGACATGCTCGTCAATAAAAATTAGCTGACAGCAGCTGATCTTCGGCTAAGGGAATAAATATATTACAGGGTACTTTGTTTTTCTACTACACGAGAACTCGCATGATAAGTGTAGGTCATCCTATTGACCTACAATGCCATGCATTTGAGGATGTGGAGAAAGCCACACGATTTCTACAAGTGTGGTCCCAGTCTAAAGGACCACTGTAACTGTAAGAGGGATATGGAGGTTGCCATGTGTATTTCCTTTTAAGCAATACCAGTTGCCCGGCTGTCCTTCTGCTTCTAATACTTTCAGCCATAGACCCTGAACAAGCATGCAGCAGATCAGGTGTTTCTAACAATATTGTCAGATCTGACAAGATTAGCTGCATGCTTGTTTCTGGAGTGAATCCGAAACTACTGCAGCCAAATAGATCAGAAGGGCTGCCAGGCAACTGGTATTGTTTAAAAGGAAATAAATAGGACAGCCTTTATATTCTTCTTGCTTCAGATTTCCTTTAGGTTGTGTTCTAACCATACTTGCCTCTTCATGTTGTCTAGACGTGGATTAAAGTGAGATTGGACCATAGGAAAGATACCAGCTTAAAGAGACACTGAAGCGAATTTTTTTTTTATATTATGATTTGTATGTGTAGTACAGCTAAGAAATAAAACATTAAGATCAGATACATCAGTCTAATTGTTTCCAGTACAGGAAGAGTTAAGAAACTCTAGTTGTTATCTCTATGCAAAAAAGCAATTAAGCTCTGCGACTTTCAAAGTCTTGGAGAGGGCTGTTATCTGACTTTTATTATCTCAAGTGTTATTGAACTATTTACTTTTCCTCTGCCAGAGGAGAGGTCATTAGTTCACAGACTGCTCTGAAGGAATCATTTTGAATGCTGAAGGTTGTGTAATCTGCACATATTATAGAATGATGCAATGTTAGAAAAAACACTACATACCTGAAAATAAAAATATGAGAATATTTTCTTTGCTGCTAAACTTCTAGTAATTATTCATAGTACACAACCAATTCATTATATCATATTTTTTTTTCGCTTCAGTGTCTCTTTAATGGGTGACTGTCGCGAACATCTTAAAATGTAAAGTATGTGTAAACATATACAAATAAGAAGTATGTTTCTTCCAGAGTAAAATGAGCCATAAATTACTTTTCTCCTATGTTGCTGTCACTTATAGTAAGTAGTAGAAATCTGGCAGAACAGAGTTGTGGACTAGCCCATCTCCTCATGGGGGAGAGACAGGGTTTTCTTTATTTTTAAAAGCACTTAGTGAATGGCAGTTGCTCCATCCAACTGCCAAAAAAGTGTGCAGCGAGCATGGAAGCTGGCCAGCATATTTTTATAAAGGAGTGTCTTTATAAAGAATAAAGGCCATGATGAGAATCACCTGTGGAAAGATGGACTAGTCCAAAACCTGTCGGTAATGTCAGCTTTCTACTACCTATTGTAAGTGACAGCAATAGAGGAGAAAAGTAATTTATTCCTCATTTTACTCTGGAAGGAACATGCTTCTTATTTGTATGTGTTTACATGTATTTAAAATTTTAAGATTTTTGTGACAGTGGTCCTTTAACCACTTGAGGACCGTGGGCTTTACCCCCCTTTAAAGAGTAACTGTCAGGCTGCAGAAGCTAATTTAAACCTCTATTCTCCTGTGTTAAACAGTTTAGAAGGAAGCCTAAAAGCAATTAGTGAAGATAAAAATCTCAGTTACCTTTGATGTGTGCTTATCAGCAAGGCTGTTATTCTTAAGAAGACGCAAGCCGCATACCATACTGCAAAGCATTCTGGGGCTCTCCCCTCGGCTGCTAATGAGAAGTTACAGCAGCTTGTAATCGGGTAGCACTGATAAATCTCGGGCAGAGTACACTGCAGGAGTCAGCTATTGTTCCTAGCCACATGGCTCATTAATATTCACTGCACACTGTGTTATTTAGTACCAGCTTATCTGTGATCATGACGACACATTTGACAGAAAAACATGGAGCCTGCCATGAGCTGTCAGGAGCATCTATCTCTGCATATACTATATACAAATTCTGTGAAATCCAAACGTGGACAGTGAAATGCATATGTAATGTAAGTACAGCCAATCTTTAGCTACTGATATATGTGTTTATTTTCTCTGAGACCTTATACCTAACAGCTCCTCTTTAAGGACCAGGCACTTTTTTTCCATTCAGACCACTGCAGCTTTCACGGTTTATTGCTCGCTCATACAACCTACCACCTAAATGAATTTTGGCTCCTTTTCTTGTCACTAATAAAGCTTTCTTTTGGTGCTATTTGATTGCTGCTGCGATTTTTACTTTTTATTATATTCATCAAAAAAAAACATGAATTTTGTCAAAAAAAATGATTTTTTTAACTTTCTGTGCTGACATTTTTCAAATAAAGTAAAATTTCTGTATACATGCAGCACGAAAAATGTGGACAAACATGTTTTTGATTAAAAAAAACACCCATTCAGCTTATATTTATTGATTTGGGTAAAAGTTATAGCGTTTACAAACTATGGTGCAAAAAGTGAATTTTCCCATTTTCCAGCATCTCTGATTTTTCTGAGCACCTGACATGTTTCATGAGGGGCTAGAATTTCAGGATAGTATAAACACCCCCCAAATGACCCCATTTTGGAAAGAAGACATCCCAAAGTATTCACTGAGAGGCACAGTGAGTTCATAGAAGATATTATTTTTTGTCACAAGTAAGCGAAAATGACACTTTGTGACAAAAAAAAAAAAAAAAATTCCATTTCTTCTAACTTGCGACAAAAAAAATGAAATCTGCCAGACTCACCATGCCCCTCTCTGAATACCTTGAAATGTCTACTTTCCAAAATGGGGTCATTTGTGGGGTGTGTTCACTGTCCTGACATTTTGTGGGGTGCTAAATTGTAAGCACCCCTGTAAAGTCTAAAGGTGCTCATTGGACTTTGGGCCCCTTAGCGCAGTTAGGCTGCAAAAAAGTGCCACACATGTGGTATTGCCGTACTCAGGAGAAGTAGTATAATGTGTTTTGGGGTGTATTTTTACACATACCCATGCTGGGTGGGAGAAATATCTCTGTAAATGACAATTGTTTGATTTTTTTTTACACACAATTGTCCATTTACAGAGAGATTTCTCCCACCCAGCATGGGTATGTGTAAACATACACCCCAAAACACATTATACTACTTTTCCTGAGTACGGCGGTACCACATGTGTGACACTTTTTTGCAGCCTAGGTGCGCTAAGGGGCCCAACGTCCTATCCACAGGTCATTTTGAGGCATTTGTTTTCTAGACTACTCCTCATGGTTTAGGGCCCCTAAAATGCCAGGGCAGTATAGGAACCCCACAAGTGACCCCATTTTAGAAAGAAGACACCCCAAGGTATTCCGTTAGGTGTATGGCGAGTTCATAGAAGATTTTATTTTTTGTCACAAGTTAGTGAAAAATGACACTTTGTGAAAAAAAAACAATAAAAATCAATTTCCGCTAACTTTTGACAAAAAATAAAATCTTCTATGCACTCGTCATACATCTAACAGAATACCTTGGGGTGTCTTTTTTCTAAAATGGGGTCACTTGTGGGGTTCCTATACCGCCCTGGCATTTTAGGGACCCAAAACTGTGAGTAGTCTGGAAACCAAATGTCTCAAAATGACTGTTCAGGGGTATAAGCATCTGCAAATTTTGATGACAGGTGGTCTATGAGGGGGCGAATTTTGTGGAACCGGTCATAATCAGGGTGGCCTTTTAGATGACAGGTTGTATTGGGCCTGATCTGATGGATAGGAGTGCTACGGGGGTGACAGGAGGTGATTGATGGGTGTCTCAGGGGGTGGTTAGAGGGGAAAATAGATGCAATCAATGCACTGGGGAGGTGATCGGAAGGGGTTCTGAGGGGGATCTGAGGGTTTGGCCGAGTGATCAGGAGCCCACACGGGGCAAATTAGGGCCTGATCTGATGGGTAGGTCTGCTAGGGGGTGACAGGAGGTGATTGATGGGTGTCTCAAGGTGTGATTAGAGGGGGGAATAGATGCAAGCAATGCACTGGCGAGGTGATCAGGGCTGGGGTCTGAGGGCGTTTTGAGGGTGTGGGCGGGTGATTGAGTGCCCTAGGGGCAGATAGGGGTCTAATCTGATAGGTAGCAGTGACAGGGGGTGTTTGATGGATAATTAGTGGGTGTTTAGGGTAGAAAACAGATGTAAACAATGCACTTGGGAGGTGATCTGACGTCGGATCTGCGGGCGATCTATTGGTGTGGGTGGGTGATCAGATTGCCCGCAAGGGGCAGGTTAGGGGCTGATTGATGGGTGGCAGTGACAGGGGGTGATTGATGGGTGATTGACAGGTGATTAACAGGTGATCAGGGGGATAGATGCATACAGTACACAGGGGGGGGGGAGGAGAATCTGAGGGGTGGGGGGTGATCAGGAGGGAGCAGGGGGCAGTTTAGGGCATAAAAAAAAAATAGCGTTGACAGATAGTGACAGGGAGTGATTGATGGGTGATTAGGGGGGTGATTGGGTTCAAACAGGGGTCTGGGGGGTGGGCGGGGGGGGTCTGAGGGGTGCTGTGAGCGATCAGGGGGCAGGGGGGGGGGGAATCCGTGTGCTTGGGTGCAGACTAGGGTGGCTGCAGCCTGCCCTGGTGGTCCCTCGGACACTGGGACCACCAGGGCAGGAGGCAGCCTGTAGAATACACTTTGTATACATTACAAAGTGTATTATACACTTTGTATGCGGCGATCCGGGTGCTAGTAACCCGCCGGCGCTTCCGAACGGCCGGCGGGTTACAGCGTGAGGGTGGGCGGAGCCAGGCGCCGGTGGCCGATCGCGTCACGAATGATGCGATCGCGCCGCCCATGCCCGTAAAAGGACCGCCGCCATTTGTCTATACGGCGGTCCTTGCGGGTTCCACTTCCCGGCCGCCAATTGTATATACGGCGGTCGGGAAGTGGTTAAGCTCTTTGGGCTTGTCCACTGAACTTTATGATGAGAATCAAGAGGTTGAAAATAAGGCTCCTAGACCCTACCATGCTCTAGGAATGTGTTTAGGAGGTGTGCTTTGTGGATGTGCTGACTGTTGCTGTCTAATAAAGTACCAAATCACAGAGCCCTGGCAGACTTTATATCTGACACTATTTCTACATATTGAAAGTGCAGGCAGGCAAGTCCGGTCAGCATTTTCATGACAACAGCAGGGATGGTGATCAAACGTTACCCACTCAAACAAAAAATAAGATACTAAGTAAAGTTCTGCACTGAGCACTGCATCCGATCCTCCCACACTCAACCACTGATTCAGTGCCCATATCTTCACAAAGTCACATTATTTCATCTGTTGGTTTGTCTGTTTTGCTTTATCAATCTCCAAAAGTTTGTTGTCATATTTGGTTAACCACTTGCCGACTGCGCACTCATACCGCGCGTCGGCAAAGTGGCAGCTGCAGGACCAGCGACGCAGTTCTGCGTCGCCGGCTGCAGGCTAATTAATCAGGAAGCAGCCGCACGCGCGAGCGGCTGCTTCCTGTCAATTCACAGCGGGGGGCTCTGTGAATAGCCTGCGGGCCGCCGATCGCAGCTCGCAGGCTAAATGTAAACACAAGCGGAAATAATCCGCTTTGTTTACATTGTACGGCGCTGCTGCGCAGCAGCGCCGTAAGGCAGATCGGCGATCCCTGGCCAATCAGCGGCCGGGGATCGCCGCCATGTGACAGGGGACAGCCTGTCACTGGCTGCACAGGACGGATAGCGTCCTGTGCAGCCCAGATTGCCAGGGGGGACAGGGATGAGAGGGAGGGGGGGAATTTCGCCGCGGAGGGGGGCTTTGAGGTGCCCCCCCGCAACACCCAGGCAGGCAGGAGCGATCAGACCCCCCCAGCACATCATCCCCCTAATGGGGAAAAAAGGGGGGCGATCTGGTCGCTCTGCCTGCACGCTGATCTGTGCTGGGGGCTGCAGAGCCCACCCAGCACAGATCAGCTAAAACAACGCTGGTCCTTAACGGGGGGTAAAGGGTGGGTCCTCAAGTGGTTAAGCAAGAAAAACCTTGATTCCTTACTGAGTTTCTCTCCATTTATCACCAACAGAGAGATTGTATAGGAAGTGTATCTACTCAATGCTGGTATTGCTGGCTACAGAAAAACTACAAAAAAAAATGTACGGTAACTTAAGCAGTAAATCCTGAAAAACAATCCAGCAGTTTCAAGGGAAATCTCCAAACTGCATCAAAAAGCACTAAATATCAAAAGAGATTCAATACTGCATTGTTTCAGTCAAACAAAGGGTATTAGCACAGTTCCACTTTAAAGAGAAACCGTGACCAAGGATAGAACTTCATCCCAATCAGTAGCTGATACTCCCTTTCCCACAAGAAATCTATTCCTTTTCCCAATAGGATCATTAGTGGGCTGTGTATGGCTGATATTGTGTTGAAACCCTTCCCACAGGAAACTGTGAGGACCATAGTCCCGGCAGTTTCCTGTCTGTGAACCTCGTTGCATTCTGGGAAATAGCTGTTTACAGCGGTTTCCAACTGCCAAAAAGCAAGCAGCAGCTACTTCCACTGACATCACCTGGCAGCAGTAAAAATGTCACCATGTGATAAATGTTAGTATGTAAATCAGGAAGAGGACAGCTTTTACAATGGGCAAACACTGACTTAATCATTTATACATAATTACTGCAAAAATGAAGCACTTTTTTATTACATTATTTTAACTGACGTTCCTCTTTAAACTAGAGATTAGATGGGGCCAAACCTGCAATCTTCTCTCTACCAGACACTGAAAGAGAATCTGTAGAAATGTTCATATGGTCTCTCTCTGTCTCCAAATGTCCCTTTTTTGGAGGAACAGTCCCTCTTTGGGAGCTAAATTCCTCTGTCCCTCTTTCTCCTTCATTTGTCCCTCTTTCAGGACTGATGTATTGATCTACAGAAATATACCAGTATGCATTTTCCTACAAAAAAAAGGGGTTTAATTGGTTCTTTACTTTATTACCATTGATATATTTTTTAACTATTAATACAAAGGAAAACTAATGATAATAGAGAGGACCAGCGTGGTCTGAATTATAGAATGTTTTTGTTCTTATGAATCATTTGTGGCATGTCTGACTAGGGGTGTGGTTAGAGGTGTGGCAGGAGAGGTTAGGCATGTCTTGAAGGTGTCCTGAAGTGTGAGGTATTTGGAGGCAGCCATATGTATTTCCTTTTAAACAATACCAGTTGCCTGTCAGCCTGCTGATCTGTTTGGCTGCAGTGGTATCTGAATCTCACCAGAAACAAGCATGCAGATAATCTTGTCAGATCTGACAATAATGTCAGAAACACATGATCTGTTGCATGCTTGTTCAGGGTCTATGGCTAAAAGTATTAGAGGAAGAGGATCAGCAACACAGCCAGGCAATGCGTATTGTTAAAAAGGAAAAAAAAAATATGTCAGCCTCCATATCACATACATTTGAAATTGGCGCAGGAAGACTTGGGCGAGGGATACAGCCAGTATATGGCTGATCCTGCTGCTGCACAAGTCCCAGCGGTGTTAATTACTATTCCCCCTCCAGGCCGCCATGGATGGTGGGGAATGATGTAACAGTTACAGTGTTTTAAAAGCAACTTCAGCTCTGTCTTCTACCGTCGCCAATGTTACTCACTGAGTGCTACTATAGCTGGAATTCCTATTACAGTCTATGGTGGGGCCGTCTGCGCCCAAACCTTCCTGCGCTGAAAAGCACTGTTCCGTCCATATCCATCTTGCTTCAGTTGCCCTTCATTGCAGAAAACAAGTGGTTCTGGGATGAACTGTGCACCATGAGTGAAAAACAGTAATACTACGACAATTATCATAAGAAATATAAACATACACTTGTTTCTTGATTCCATCAAGAAAATACATACAAAGGGATCCCAGTGATGAAGCAATATATACTAGAACATGGATATATTGGGAAATTAATTTAGTAATTCTAAGACCGCGTCACTAAATATATATTAGTGTTGTACATTTACTAAATAACTACAAATACATTAGCAGCCTGCTAGCTGGACAGAAAATGTGATAATCTCAAAACTGATTCATACAATGAATGCCCTTTTTTAGATTTGTAACCCTGCCTTCACATACTCTACATCAGGTTTTCTCAACCAGGGTTCCTTGAGGACAGTGCAGGGGCTCCCTGGCATTTTTACTCTGGAATGGCTTCAGTTGGTCAGGGTAAAAAAATACCTCCTTGACTCTTTTATAAAAAGTAAATTGGGGGGTCACTATAATAAACACAGTAATGAAAAAACAGTATGACAGTGAGGCAGTATACTAAAGAGCACTAAAATAAGAGAGAACTACTGTATAATTGTGGGAACTAGAAAAAGAAACACTAACTCGGGTTACTGTAATAGGGATCATTATAGAGGAAGAACATGGAAAGAGGTCTAAACAAAGAGGAGACTACAGTTAGAAAAAAAATAGCCACATCTTTTAAGACCCTGTCACCTGAAAAATAAATATCCACTCCCTCCGCTAAAACAGGGGTCCCCCGAGATCCCAAAAATTTAAGGCTTCCTCCAGGATGAAAAAGGTTAAAGGTTGCCACACGATACAATAAAATGATCTGATTTTACTGCAATTCGATAAATATGATCAGATCTCCCCAGAAAATCGAAAGCTTTTTTTTCATTCGACTGTAAAATTCGATCGGATTTCCCTTTTTTTTTTTTTTTTTTATCGATCCTGAATGCTGGAAATGTTTCTTCAATTTTTGTAAAGATTGTATGGTGTGTGTTAGATTGTCAGTTTATTAACCACTTGAGGACCGCAGTGTTTAACCCCCCCTAAAGACCATCCTGTTTTTTCCTTAATTGGCCACTGCAGCTTTAAGGCCAAGCTGCAGGGCCGCACAACACAGCACATGGTGGGGTCTGATCGCTTCACATTTGTTTATTTTTTTTATATATAAATATTTATTTCCTGGTTTTTTTATAAAAATGGCACTTTTTTTATTTCTGCTCCCTCCCACCGCCAGCCAATGAGGGTGACCAGCTGTCATAGGATTCACCCTATGACTGTCCAGCCTATGGAGGGGACAGCCGTGGCACAGTGCAGCCCCAGTACTTGACGCCAATTGGAGTTAGGCAGTCCTGGGCCCGTGGGCGTGGAGCAGTCTTAAAGAAAACCTGAACTAAAAATTAAAAGTCAAAATAAACATACACAAGTCATACTTACCTCCCGTGTGGTCTACTCCTCAATCTCTTTTTCCTCTCCTGCGTCCTGTTTGTCCATTGTGATCAATGGAATTCTCCGTCCTCCATTTTGAAAATGGCTATTACACCATAACAGCTTTCTGGTCAGCACACAGTTAAACTGTAACATCGCCCACTTGAGCCATAGGGAAACATGGACACATCAGTTCTCCTCTCAGCTGTAACTGACAGCAACTGATATATAACTGACAGCAACTGATATATTTCAGTTCTGACAAAATGTTGTCAGAACTGGAAGGGATCATTGTCAGAAGAAAATGGTGAGCTTCTGAGAGGAACTGATGGCAAGGTAACTATGTAATGTTCATTTGAAGTTACCTCATGTGTTTATTTTAAATAATTTTACTCAGTACAGGTTCCCTTTAAGGCAGTTAATATATACACCCTAGCAATTTTCTTAGAGTTTCCAATCATTTTTATCATAATTGGGGAAAAAATTGTGTGTGGTACATTGGTCATATCTTTGAAATGTTACAATCAGTCAGAAAAATTGATTGCAATTCTTGAATTGAACAGATAAAAAAATGTATGATGTGTGGCCACCTTTAGAAAGGCTGCCCTACAGAGAGGGAAGAGGAGGGAATGAGTGGGATAACACCAGCCAAGAATTACAGAATTCAGACTGCATGAAATAGAATTTAATTAGTACGAAGGTTACATTATTATGCCCTGTACAGTAACGTACAAGAGACAGGTTGTTGCCTAGACAGCCTATGCCAGGAAAAAGCCCGGCCTTACACCTACTGTCATAGCATTTCTTTGTTTTTAGGAGTATGTATCTCTATGCATGTTTTTTTTCATGATGTAATAAACATGTTATTCTTTAGGTTCATTCGCTGTGTCTATTACTCTATATTTGTCTCCAACTTGAAGTACAATCTACCCACCAACTACTGTTCACTTAAAATGTTGCCTTTGTCAGCTTTAGGGCCCGTTCAGATCACAAATGCGGATGGCCATGCGTGCGGAACGCGTACGGACCGCAACGCGTACGAACGCATGGCCATCCGCGTTTGTGTGCGTTGCGTGGCTGATCCCATCACTGAAAGTGAATGGGACAGCCACGCGTTTTTGCAAAATCTGCGTGCAGCATGCGTTCCCGGACCGCACAGGTCCGGAACGCATGCAGTGTGAACATCAGACATTGCACTCTATGCAATGTCTGATGTCGTGCGTTTTGGCCACCTGCACGCGTTTCCAAAACGCGGCTGGAAACGCGTGCAGTGTGAACGGACCCTTACACAGAGGACATTGGAAGCTTCCCATGTGACGGCTTCTTTTCTCCATCCCAAATTATGCTGAGCTCATTTCTGTTTTACAGCAGTAATCTGTAAAATGAACACAAACTCTTGCTGGAAAATCGTAGTTTCTACCGGTCTTCTCCTTTCTATATATTCAGTACTACCACTGTGGTTTAAAATGAGGAACCGATTTGTGGCAACCCTCTCCCAACAATTTAGTGTATATACTTCGTCATTTAGATAACTTCCCTTTTTGCTCATGTCACGTAATATATCCAACCTGCTGAGCCGAGACAAGGCTGCTAAGCCATTTTCAAGTATGTCCTGTTATTTTATCTTATAGGAAAGCCGTTTCACATCAAACTGAAAACACACCAAACCTAAAAATACTCTCTATCGGTCTTCTTCACTGTAGAGAGAATTATGATTAACTTATAAGCCAGCTGTGCCGCCTGCTCAACCCACAGATAGACACAAGAGTAAAGAGTGCATTTGGGATTGGCAACTGATTTAATAACCTCGACATAACGTTGTGCTTTAAATACATTTCTATTACTATATCTCACTAACTAGTGTGGGGTTTTCTATCTCCCCTTCCACCTCCTCTACTTCAGGGATCATGAGCAGGCAGAGATGGATCCGATACGTGTTGTGCCTGAAACTTTCATTAAATAATCCTATTATATTCAGGAGATTGGCAGCTTGAGGTTGTAATTTAAATTCAAGTTTGAAGAAGACTTTTTCAGACGTTCTAACCGGCCCCAATTTTTCTTTGAAAACTGTCAATTTTCTGCATCTTTCTTGTAATAAGAAAGGTTGGACGAGTAGGAGAAATGACATTAGAGGAAATGTTTCCAGAACGGGGGTAAACACAGAGTACAAAGGAAAATAATTACTGGCAATCTTATGTACTTATGAAAGTGTAACCAGGTAGCAGAAGTGTTAGTACACACGATGAATAAATATTAACAGTGCTGGTAAACATTGAGAAACGCATCCACAAGTTTTAGTTGGAAGAATCAATGGTAGAATTATTTCAGACACAAATACTTGCTGGATTACTTTCTAAGTGATATATGTATTTATTTTTGAAGTGCTTTCTCCCAAGAATAATTTTATTTTCTATATTTTTTAAAACAAATAAAAAAAAGTAAAAATTGAATTTTTTTTCTGAATTTCTCAGTTTTCACCGTTTATATACTTTTTTTTTTTCTGCGCTACTGTAGAAAATGTGTTTTGTTTTGTTTTTGGGCCTGCTACTCACATTTATCAAAAAAATTAAATTCTGTTCCTATTAGAATTTATAGTGATGATATTTGCTACAGTGTGTACTTTTAGGCTGCTTTCACAGTGGGACGTTACAGGCGCACGTTAGAGCAGCTTGTAACGCAGCCTAACTCACAGCAATGAAAAATCAATGGGCTGTTCACAGTGCCCACGTTACGTTGGAGTATAACGCTGCACGTTCAATGAAAGTGCAGCATGCTGTGCGTTATACTCGTATTTGGCTGCGTTCGGATGTTTGCACATGCTCAAAACTGGTTTGTTTTTTTTATTTTGCCGCATGCGCCGTTTTCGTTCGATAGTATGCGTCAAAAAGTACGCATCACAAACGCATCAAGAGACGCATAACGAGGCTCTATATAACGTCCAACTTCAATACTAACATGCGCTGCGTTAGCGGCACGTTAGGCGACCTTAACGTCGCATGAAACGCAACGTCTTAGTGTGAAAGAGCCCTTAACCTTGAACTGGTGTCTAGTGGTGATGATCCCTATAAGCTTCCCTGGTGTCTAGTGTTTATTTTATTTATTTAATTTATAAAGTGCCAACATATTAAGCAGTGCTAATGCACAGATCAACAGGGGTATATGCTTGGTTCACACATAAAAGGTGTTCTGTCCTCTATGGGTGTGCTCACACATAAAATGTGTCAGGTAAAACTAATCACAACTATATACATGACATAGGATCCAATCCATCAAAATGTGTTTATCTGCTGCTCTCAGATGCTGAAACCACCTATTTTTTCAAGTGCAAACCCAGCTTCATTGCAATGAAACAACTCCCATTATAGAAGTAGCACCAGTATGTCAAAATCCATAATTGCATTGTGGATGGTAAGTTTTAATTTTAACCAAGATGTTACGACTAACACCACCAGATGTTATGTGGATAAATGATGCAGAAATACCATGTTGGGACCCTGTATTGATGGGACCACCAACAGTAGTACATTAATCTGCTATGGCTACCGTACATGGATGGATATGTAAACACAGATAGGCAGAATGGATACATACATATGCAATCTATTATTTAGAGTGCTCCATAATACACACCTCAATCCACAGCACACATTCATACAGAAAAAAAAATAAGGCTTATGCTGATTTCACTTCCTTAATTATACCTCCAAAAAGCCTCTGAAAGGAGTAATTATTGAAATGACACCAGCATCCACATTAGGTCACCCTGGAGTGCCATTAATACATTTCAGTATAGCTCACCCAGATATGTGGCACTATGTACAGCAAAGCTGTGTTTAACAAGATTGCTTATGACCCTGGCATGGACCTTTCCATTAAGGTGCTTCTAAGCAAATCTGTTGTAATATTAACACAGTCACAAACTAGTACATCAGTGCTGATTTCAGAGGCAACGAGCTGCTTCTTGTCACACTTGGGTTATGTATTCATGCTTTAATACAAGGAGATTTCAAAAGGACCAGCCAGCCTTCAAAATTACTGTTTCCGAGATCAAAGCGTCTCCTGTTCTGCTACACCCACTCAAAAAATCACCTTCTCTTATTTAGTTTACCAAGTCATCTGAAAAATAGGTTAAAGTTCTGCCTTGCCTGCTGCATTCACTGTGGGGGCATCCAAACATAATTCACTATGTAGCCTACTGATCAGTATGCCAATATTCCAGCTGGGCTCACCTCAGCATGATTCTTATGACATGCCAGGTGGCATCTGTCACACGCCCCCTAGTGGCTGGACCACACAATGCCTTCCAAAAGGTTTCAGCACATAGATTACCCAATCTCGTGGATGCAATCGGTGTGCGGAAATCGCTGGAATTCGGCTGCAGACAGACCAGGAGGAGGTGTGCGAACTGTAAAACAAAAATACTAGGCTGCCACCATCTCTTTCTAATGGGAAGAGTTAAAACACACCCTGTTCTGACTAATAACGATTCTCAGTAGCAAATCTTCAGAAAGCTAGGATTCGTTTTGTGTGGCTGAATAGTAGGGGTAGCTGAACAAATAAATGACATTTAGAAGTCTTTTATTAATAAATGCAATATAAATAATTAATATATACAGAAAATCATTAAGTTCATACGAAAATGTCCTTTGTGGAGTCTGAGCACACAAAACAATCCTTTGTTTTCAGTTCAGGAAAATGGCCACCAGCCACATGGTCCTCTGGCTGACTTGAACAGGTGATGTTACATAGGGGAGGACTGCCCCTCCCTGTATGCATCCTGGTTTTATGGAAGCTAGTTTTAGGGGTCTACATACATCTTCCCTTCCCCCGGGATGAGTAACTACATCCCTGCGAAATCCCATATCTCCTTGCAGGGATGTAGCTATTATGTCCCATCTCGCTCGCCCCCGCGATCGTTACTGCCGCCAATCACTGAATGGAAACACAGTTCCCATTCATTGATCTAAGTCCCCATGTGAATGACCACCACAGTCTATGAGACGGCGCCATCATTCACAAAAAAACAATACTTAAACATCCATGCATTACTTCCTATTTACGTAGTAATACTACCCATAGGGATGTTATGCACATCTTGTGGCCAAATAGTAAAATTATATCTACACACTTTTTCTTCAATAAAATACATATTTTTAACATTAACCCCTTACCTCCCACACTCCCCAGTAGTTACCCAAAGCATTAAAAAAAAAAAAATAGGGATGGAACTTTTTTTAATATGTATGTCAAGAGAGTATATTACTGTTACTTTATAAATTATGGGCTTCTAATTAGTTATGGACGCCATACATTGTACTAGGGAAAAATTTTAAACATTGCAATAACCAGGACAAACGGGCAAATAAAATGTGTGAGTTTTAAATTACGGTAGCATGTATTATTAACTAGAATGACTGAAAACTGAGAAATAATACATTTTTTCCAATTCTTTCCTGTTAAAGCACATTTAGAATAAACTAATTCTTAGCAAGAAGTACCACCCCCCCCCCCCCCCCAAAGAAAGCCTAATTGGTGGTGAAAAAAACAACGTGATATAGCGGAAGTTTTTCGGGCGCAGCAGAAGGAACACAGAGCCTGCAGTGCATTACTCAGTGACTACCGGAAGTGCATCATTAGTTGCATTTTTTCCCTTCATTCGTACTGCTGGTATACCGTGCAGTGTGACTTTTTGGCTGCAGCATAGGGCGATGCTTCTAAACCACATCGCTACCTCCTTGCATACAAATAAAAGGACCCTAAAGGAGCTGTCCTGGGCTTAACAGAGTCAGAGCAAATGTGTGTACTGAGCAAGATACATGTATCAGAATTTGCCTTCCCTAGCTGCCCACCATTCCCTCTCCTATCTGCACCTTCTTTAGCTGGCATTTATATTTCATATACAATAATTGTTCTTTATTTACAAATAAACCCACCACTTTTATGAAAATCAAGTAGTCTGTCATTGATAAGTAGGCAGCACAAGTGCACATTCTACAGTATTCTTTAGCCTTATATATTAGGGGAACAGAAGAGGAAATACAAAAGAGAGCAGGGGAGGGGTTTAACACCTTGGGACCAATCCAATTATAGCTAATACACGTATAAGCTAAAGTATACAGTGGGTCAATTACCTTCCTAGACTTTATGGAGAAGTTTCATTGTGACACAGAATTTGGCTGTGAGATTTATTCAGGTAGGCTAGCCTGTTCTGGACCTCTAAATCCAAAGCACACAGGTTGAAGGAACCAAGAATTTATTGTTCCATGTTACAAACAGATACAGTTGTGTTCAAAATTATTCAACCCCCAATGCTGTAAAGGGTTTTGGTGAATTCAGTGTTCAGAATGAAATCTTACAAGGACTTTGTAAAGAACCAAATGCAACTAAAATGACATCAAATGTTTTTGTAATACAGTATTAATTTTTTTTTTGTGATTTCTTCATTGACACAATTATTCAACCCCTTAAAGCAGGGGTAGGGAACCTATGGCTCGGGAGCCAGATGTGGCTCTTTTGATGGTTACATCTGGCTCACATACAAATCAGTAGGGTTTTATTCACTAAGCGACACTGCTCAAGCAGCACGGCTTAGTGTGGCAGCGCAGATAACATTTTCTGCTGTAGCATGCACTACTACCATACTCGCGCCACCCCAAAACTAACGGCTGCTTCATTGGCTCCCACTCTGGACCCTGTCTGTCAGGTCCAGTGACTTTGTAGGATGAGATCCCCGCACTTTGATTGGCCCAATAGGCTACATGTCACTTGACAGGCAGCCTATTGGGCCAAAGTGCGGTGATCTCGTCCAACAAAGTGAATCAACCACCAAGTCAGCTAGCTAATTGTACAAGCTGATAGTCGGTATTTTTCCTGACTGGCTCTCAGGGAAATAGCTGATGTTGCTGAAACCCAAGAGAAGCTGAAGACTTGTCTGACACTTCTGCTCGGCGGATCAACAGTAAACACATCACCATGGCAACAGGGACAGCCCTCTGCTGCGCATGCGCACTGTTCCAGTTTGAAACATATTGTATGGCCCTCACAGAATTACATTTTAAAATACGTGGCGTTTATGGCTCTCTCAGCCAAAAAGGTTCCTGGCCCCTGCCTTAAAGGCTACCACTCTTAAGAACAGAGGTTCATTCAAGTATTTTCGATCAGGTATTGAAAACACCTGTGGATGTCAACGAGCAGCAATCAAGCATAATTAGCACCAATTAGGCAGATTTAAATTGACTGTGATACTCAGCTCCTTCTAGACATTTACTGGTGTGTTTACAAACATGGTGAAGTCAAGAGAATGGTCCAGGAAGACAAGAGAAGAGGTGATTTCTCTTTACAGGAAGGGCAATGGCTATAAGAAGATTGCAAAGATGTTAAACATACCAACAGACACCATAGGAAGCATCATTCAGAATTCAAGGCAAAGGGCACTGTTGAAATGCTACCTGGTCGTGGCAGAAAGAAGATGCCGACTTCGACTGCTGTGCGCTACCTGAAGCGCAAAGTGGAGAAAATTCCCCATGTGACTGCTGAGGAACTGAAAAAAAGATTTGTTAGATGCGGGTGCTGAAGTTTCAGCTCAGACAATAAGGCGCACACTGCGTAATGAAGACCTCCATGCCAGAACTCCCAGGCGCATCCCCTTGCTGTCTCCAAAGAATAAGAAGAGTCAACTTCAGTATACCAAAAGTCATGTGGACAAACCAAAAAAGTTTTGGGATAGTGTTCTGTGGACTGATGAAACAAAATTAGAACTGTTTGGGCCCATGGATCAACGCTATGTTTGGAGGAGGAAGAACAAGGCCTATGAAAAAAAGAACACCTTGTCTACTGTGAAGCATGGCAGGGAGTCAATCATGCTTTGGGGCTGTTTTGCTTCTGCAGGTACAGGGAAGCTTCAGCGTGTGCAAGGTACCATGAATTCTCTTCAGTACCAGGAGATATTGGAAGAAAATGTGATGCAGTCCGCCACAAACCTGAGGCTTGGGAGACTATGGACCTTTCAACAGGACAATGATCCCAAGCATACCTCCAAGTCCACTAGAGCATGGTTGCAGATTAAAGGCTGGAACATTTTGGAGTGGCCATCGCAGTCACCAGACTAAAATCCGATTGAGAACCTCTGGTGGGACTTAAAGAAAGCAGTTGCAGTGCGCAAGCCTAAGAATGTGACTGAACTAGAGGCTTTTGCCCATGAAGAATGGGCTAAGATACCCATAGATCGCTGCCAGACACTTGTGTCAAGCTATGCTTCATGTTTAAAAGCTGTTATAACTGGAAAAGGATGTTGTACTAAGTACTAAGAATGAATGTCACTTGGGGGTCGAATAAAAATGATAATGATGTGAGCACAGAATAGACGTTTGTGGTTATTTCATTATTAATGTTATGTTATATTTGTCTGACTTACAAGTGCCTCCTTGATTTAATTGTAAACAAGATGACTGAAATGATCAAAATCAATGTCAAACTGGCCAAAACACTCAATTTCAGTGGGGGTTGAATAATTTTGAACACAACTGTAGATGTCTAATCATCTGAATTATAAGCATGGAATAAATTGGAGGCCTCCTTCACATGTGGAGCTGCAGGTGGTGCATTCATCGCTTGCCAGCTGCTCCAGTGGACTTGCTGGGCACTTGCAAGCTCTTAATAATAATCTGAACATTTGTATAGCGCTTTTCTCCTGTTGGACTCAAAGCGCTCAAGAGCTGCAGCCATTGGGACGTGCTCAAGAGGCCACCCTGCAGTGTAAGGGAGCCTTGCCTTGAACTCCTTACTGGATAGGTACTGACAAGCCAGGATTCTAACCCTGGTCTCCCATGTCAAAGGCGGTGCCCTTAACCAGTACACTTATCCAGCCATATATCCAACTCTTGACAATGGCAGTGAGGAGGAATCTGCCCAATGCACACACATCTGGTTTACAAATTCTTCCATTCAACTATATTAACCCTCCTGGCGGTTTGCTAAAAATCCGCCAGGGGGCAGCAAATCCGTTTAAAAAAAAATAAAATTATTTTTCATGTAGCGAGACAAGGTCTCGCTACATGATAGCCGCTGCTCAGCGGCATCCCCCCAGCCCATTCAAAGAACGGGATCTCCTGGAGGGCTTCCCCCGTCGCCATGGCGACGGGCGGGATGACGTCACCGATGTCGTGACGTCAAAGGGGACTTCGATCCACCCCACAGCACTGCGTGGCACTGATTGGCTAGGCAGCGGACGGGGTCTGGCGGGGGGGGGGGGGGGCGGCGCAACGAATAGCGGCGGCGATCGAATTGCACACGCAGCGAGCAAAGTGCTAGCTGCGTGTAGCAGAAAAAAAAAATTATGCAAATCGGCCCAGCGGGGCCTGAGCGGTGCCTTCCGGCGGCATAGCCCGTGCTCAGCACGGGCTTACCACCAGGGAGGTTAAAGGATAAATGACGAGTCCAAAGCAAAGAGATGACCAGCACCGATGGTTATTCACCAGAAGCATGTGAATAAGACATAGCCAGCAGCATCCAAATGATATATCAGGATGTAATATATAGCTCCAAAGTACTTATAGATGCTTCTGGTGAATAAACATCTACAAATCTTAAAAATCGGTCGGTGCTGGTCATCTCTTTGCTATGGATTTCGCTAAGCCCCTGCTTGCCACATGGACTAGACCTGGCACGACCAACATGGCAAGTTAAGGTGTACTGTTCAGGAGGTACAAATATAGGATAAATGAAGAGTGATATGGAGGCTGCCATATTTCTTTTTAAGCACTACCTGTTGCCTGGCTATTCTGCTGACCCTCTGCCTCTAAAACGTTTAGCCATAGACCCTGAACAGGCATACAGAAGATCAGGTGTTTCTGGTATTTTTCTCATTTCAGTTGTCCTTTAAAGAGGAACTCTGTGAAAATAATATAAAAAGTGCTTTTTTACAATAATGAATCAGTGTTTTCCCATTGTAAAATCTTTCCTCTCATTGATTTACATTCTGACATTTATCACATGGTGACATTTTTACTGCTGGCAGGTGATATCAGTGGAAGGAGATGATGCTGCTTGCTTTTTTGGCAGCTGTTATTTCCCACAATGCAACTAGGCGCCCACAGTTTGATGTTGGAACCATGGTCCTGACATCACACTGTGGGAGGGGTTTCACCACAATATCAGCCACACAGAACCCTCTGAAGATCCGTTTGTGAAAAGGAAAAACATTTCTCATGGGAAAGGGGGTATCTTCTATTGATTGGGATGAAGTTCAATATTTGGTTACGGTTTCTCTTTAAATAAAATTGCAGCCAGAAGGCACATGTTTGCTGGCAGCATGCATGCGAATCAGCTGTCCATGTGAAAGAGGCCTACGTAATGTGTAGTGAAGATGCTTCCAGCAGGTTTTTCTGTATGCATAGAGTCTTTTGTGACTAGTATCCTTATATTGTAAGATAATCTAGCGGCCCTGGACTTTAGGCCTCAGCAGTGATTTCCTGCCACTTTAGGACCTCAGACAGAAGTAGCTAATCTTACAATACGATAAAGTGACTTCCCAGTTTACCTGGGACAGGTGCCAGAAGTGGAATTTTCCCGTCCCAGGCACAATATGCTGCATGTCCCGACCAACGGACACAGCCACACAATTACTTCAGCTCCTGTGCTCTGCGTGCTGCCCGCCCACATAACCCCAGTGTGTGCGCCTGCAGCCAAACTCTGTGCTCCCCCCTCCCATTAAAGAGTTGTGACTCCATGCTGTGCTCACCTCCCTCCGATGGACATGTCCCCAGGCTCCGCTTAACTCCCCTCCCTTGATACAGATGTTTGGTGCAGGCAGCATCACTGTCACTCATCCCCCATTCCACTAGTAGCAGCTCTGCAATATGCCAGTGGCATTAAGCCACCACCTCTCCCAGGTTGGGTAAAGAAAAATACAGGGCTGTGGAGTCGGAGTTTGAGTCGAGGAGTCTGAGCAATTTTGGGTGCCTAGAGTCAGGGCTGTGGAGTCGGTACAAAATTCATCCGACTCCGACTACTCAGTTTATGAAACCACCGACTCAGTCTCCAGATACCCAAAATTGCTCCGACTCCACAGCCCTGCCTGGAGTCGGAGGTTTCATAAACTGAGGAGACGGATGATTTTTGTACCAAATCCGCAGTCCTGGTATGTGTTAGACAAAGGAGTCGGAGTCAAAGCCATTTTGGGTACCTGGGGACGGAGTTGGTGGTTTCATAAACTGAGGAGTTGGAGTCGGATGATTTTTGAACAGACTCCACAGCCCTGGAAAAATCGGTCTCTTTATAATAATAATAATAATCATCCGAACATTTGTATAGCGCTTTTCTCCTGTCGGACTCAAAGCGCTCAAGAGCTGCAGCCACTGGGACGCGCTCAGGAGGCCACCCTGCAGTGTTAGGGAGTCTTGCCTTGAACTCCTTACTGAATAGGTACTTGACCTAGCCAGGATTCGAACCCTGGTCTCCCATGTCAAAGGCGGAACCCTTAACCTGCCTGGCGTTCTATTAAGATCGCCAGGCAGGCTGCGGGAGGGTTTTTTTTTAATAAAAAAAAACCTATTTCATGCAGCCAACTGAAAGTTGGCTGCATGAAAGCCCACTAGAGGGCGCTCCGGAGGCGATCTTCCGATCGCCTCCGGCGCCCAGAATAAACAAGGAAGGCCGCAATGAGCGGCCTTCCTTGTTTTGCTTACATCGTCGCCATAGCGACGAGCGGAGTGACGTCATCGACGTCAGCCGACGTCCTGACGTCAGCCGCCTCCGATCCAGCCCTTAGCGCTGGCCGGAACTTTTTGTTCCGGCTACGCTGGGCTCAGGCGGCTGGGGGGACCCTCTTTCGCCGCTGCTCGCGGCGGATCGCCGCAGAGCGGCGGCGATCAGGCAGCACACGCGGCTGGCAAAGTGCCGGCTGCGTGTGCTGCTTTTTATTTGAGCCAAATCGGCCCAGCAGGGCCTGAGCGGCAGGCTCCGGCGGTACTGGACGAGCTGAGCTCGTCCAGACCGCCCAGCAGGTTAACCAGTACACTATCCAGCCACTACGTGGCTTTATGTACATTCACTTCCTTGTAAACAAATAATGCACGAATTTTACATTCACAATTTAAATGACATGAAGTTGCACATAATTGCTGCATGTCTAAGACATTCTAAAAAAACAAGACAATAATTCAGAGTTTCAGAATCTCATTTTGCTAGTTTGTTCTCTCTTTCTGTCCGGTACAATGGTAATTGTGCTTCTATTATGACCTCCGCTGCCACTTCCTCTCCAAAAATCTTTCCAACACGCCTCGTCCATTCTTCATTTTGTATGAAACATTCACCTGTCTTACATGACTTTACTATTTGTAATAAACAGCCATAGCACTGCAGATAAAGCGGAACTGAAAATCCTAAAAAAAAAACATTAAAGTTTCACTTACCTGGGGCTTCACCAAGCCCCCAGCAGCCGTCTTCTGCTGGTCCTTCACGATCCTCTGTTCTCCTGCCGCCACCTAGTTTTGTTACTGTCGATAGCAACTGCGCCTGCGTGCTCTGGGCTCCGCGTAGCTTTCTTTGCGCTCCTGCCCGCTATAGCGTCCTGCGCTATTAGTGCAGTACGCTATAGCTGGTGGGAATGCAAAGACAGCTATGCACAGCAGGGCCGGTTCAAGTAACAATTGGGCCCTAGGGCAAAATTAGCCAGGGGGCCCCCCAACAGACACCCCCGACCAAAAAGCATCAGAGGCCCTTTGTTGCAGCTTAATTTCCCTCCAGGGCCCCTGAGCTGGCTGCTAACCCTCCCTCAACCATCTCCCAACTTAACAGACTCTGTTAAGATGGAGGAGGGACAACTTGGGGGCCCCTACAGGCCCTGGGGCAATTGCCCATTTTTTCCTATGGTAGCTCCGGCCCTGATGCACAGCATGGGGCGCGCAGGCGCAGATGCCATCGACTTACAAGTCGAGGGTAACGAAACTAGCTGGTGGGCGGGAGAATGGACCGGCGTGGGACAGGACGGCTGCTGGGGGATTGGGGAAGCCCCAGGTAAGTGAAACGTTGTTTTTTTAGGATTTTCAGTTCCGCTTTAAAACTTACAGCATACAAGCTGCATTTATAAAGCGGTAAAGTGCAAATTGGCTGGCTGAGTACAGACTAATAAGTGATAGGCAGACAAGTGACCATAAGAGATGGTCCATGAGATGCTAACCTTTCCAATTTGCATGCAAATTGAATGCAGTTTAGAATCATCCCAATTCCAAGCTGCATACAATCTGCAATGCATTTGCATGCAACTTGGAAAAATTAGCATCTCTGACACTACCTAGTAACTGTAGTGATGATCTGTATGGGCTTTCTGCTCTCATTTTGAGTCAGTCTTCAGAGCTTTACAACCACAGAATTCATTGGCCCACTTCCTGGAAGATACACAAGACACTGTTACTTCTAGGCAAACATCAGGCTTTCTCAACCCTGGAACCCCAAGGTTTCTGAGGTCTTTACCTGGTATTTTCCCCTCCTGTGACAGTGGTGGGCCGTTCTACTTATTGTATGCTTGCCTCAAATGTGCTGGGGGGTGGAGCATAGTAGAAAAAATAATAGGGGCTATTATATAGCAAGAAACACTGACATGCGCTGTTATAATTAGGAGCACTACAAGGAAGAAACAAGGAATAGGAACAATTAAACGCACGGCTTTTAACCACTTCAAGAGGAACTTCAGCCTAAACAAACATACTGTCATTAAGTTACATTAGTTATGTTAATTAAAATTGATAGGTAATATAATCTCTTACCTACCTTGTTTTAAAAGAACAGGCAAATGTTTGATTTAATGATGGCAGCCATATTTTTGCTTGAAAGGAGGTGACAGGAAGCATGAGACACAGTTCCCAACTGTCCTGTGTGCTGATCACCCTTCCCAGTTGCTAGGCAACGTGAACAACAACATAGGAAATCCCATCTTGCTTTGCACAGCATCAGGGAAAAACCTCCCGGCAGTTTTCTTTGATGGGTGGAGCTTAGCTAAAAATGATGCTTTGATAAGAAAAACAAAGTTCTGATGCTGTGAAACTGTTAAAGAAACACCAAGCCTTTTCAGTTCTGCTGAGAAGATTTGTAGTCCGGAGGTTCACTTTAAGGACTGCAGCCTTAATAAAGTGAACCAGAGATGAAGCACCCTCATGTATTTTACCATATATTTCAAAGAGGACATTAGAGAAAACACCTACCCTGCTCTCTGTTTAATTTCAGTTGTTCAGCTTTCTTCTTAAAGAGACTCCGTAACAAAAATTGCATCCTGTTTTTTATCATCCTACAAGTTCCAAAAGCTATTCTAATGTGTTCTGGCTTACTGCAGCACTTTATACTATCACAGTCTCTGTAATAAATCAATGTATCTTTCCCTTGTCAGACTTGTCAGCCTGTGTCTGGAAGGCTGCCAAGTTCTTCAGTGTTGTGGTTCTGCTATGAACTCCCCCCTCAGGGGGGAAAGAAACACACAAATGATCTCTTGAGATTCAAAAGGAAGGCTGTATACAGCCTGCTTGTGTATGGATGTATTTTCTATGTGTGGACATACTGTACATCAACCTACTTCCTGTTTTGGTGGCCATTTTGTTTGTTTATAAACAAACTTTTTAAAGCTGTTTTTAACCACTTTTAATGCGGCGGGGAGCGGCGAAATTGTGACAGAGGGGAATAGGAGATGTCCCCTAACGCACTGGTATGTTTACTTTTGTGCGATTTTAACAATACAGATTCTCTTTAACAGCCATGATAAAATTCCCGACTAAGCATTCAGTCTGGCTTTGCTCAGGAATTTTTATAGCTGAGTCTGTGTTCTCTGGTGTCTTTTCAAGCCCAAGCCTGCCCCATTGTGGCTCTGCTCAGGAATCATTATAGCTGAGTCATTATAGCAAAGCCAGACTGAATGCTCCGTATTAGGATTTCACAGGTCATTTTGAGGCATTTGGTTTCCAGACTACTCCTGATGGTTTAGGGCTCCTAAAATGCCAGCGCAGGCCAGGCCACAACTGACCCCATTTTAGAAAAACACCCCAATGTATTCCGTTAGGACTATGATGAGTTCATAGAAGGTTTAATTTTTTGTTAGCGGAAAGTGATTTTTATTGTTTTTTTCACAAAGTGTCATTTTCCACTAACTTGTGGCAAAAAAAATCCTTCTATGAACTCACATACACCTAACGGAATACCTTGGGGTATCTTCTTTCTAAAATGGGGTCACTTGTGGGGTTCCTACACTGCCCTGGCATTTTATGGGCCCAAAACCATAAGGAGTTGTCTGGAAACCAAATGCCTCAAAATGACTGTTCAGGGCTATAAGCATCTGCAAATTTTGATTACAGGTGGTCTATGAGGGGCCGAATTTGGTGGAACCGGTCATAAGCAGGGTGGCCTCTTAGATGATGGTTGTATTGGCACTGAAGTGCAGGAAGCGCAGGATGTTCTCAAATCGTGACCTGGGCATGGCAGCAGAGAACATGGGCATGTGATGTATTGAGTGCGTAGACCAATAAGACCGCAATACATTCTTTTTGACTAGACCAGTGGTTCCCAACCTCGGGGCGATTGCCCCCAGGTGGGCGATTTGGGTTCTAAGGGGGGCGGTAAATTTGTGGGGGGCAATCAGTATGAAAAGGCAGAAAAAATAAAGTATCGCAGTGTCACTCGTTTTTAAGAAAATTATGGGCAAAAAATATGATCTGTATAAAATATGCAAGTGTGCATGATAGAGTTGCGTAATTCCTCAGGGCTCGTTGGTCACGCGCCGGTGTAATGTCAGATATTGCAGCCCGGAAGCAGCCTTCCTCACTGAGTATCGCGCATGCTCAGTGGGAAGTTAGATATTATTTACCTGAAATATCTCCGCTTCCGCACCACGTACACTCCCGAAATTTTCAGGGGAGGGAGGGAACCCCCAGATCTAGCTCTGTGTCGAATTGCAGCCCCCGAGCCCCACTAGTTCCAGAGATAGGTTTGCTGCAATCAGTCTCGGGAACCAGCGGGGCTCGGGGGCTGCAATTCGGCACAGAGCTAGATCTGGGGGTCCCCTCCCTCCCCTGAAAATTTCGGGAGTGTACGTGGTGCGGAAACGGAGATATTTAGGATGTTTTACGTGGCTGCACAATTTAATGGGACGCAGGCTCCTACTGCGCATGCGGGGCTGCACAACGTGTGGGGCTGCAATAGCTGACATTACACCGGTAAGGGAATTGGCGCAAAGTAGTTGAGTCACCGGCTATTTTTAGCTGGCAAGGTCACAGCGCTACCCCCTCCACTGGCACCACCACCTGGCGTAAGGGTATACCGTACTAAGAGAAGGGGGACGACAGTGGTGAGTCGTCTTCCCCTAAGGGGCGATACCTCATAAAAGGTTTGGAACCACTGGACTAGACTCATGTTAAGGAGAAGGCCCAAAAAAATGTTACGTTTGGAAACTTGGAGTGGTTTCCACCGAAAAGGCTGGGCATGGTAGCTTCGCAGATTGGCGTTTGCGTATTGTGTGGCATAACGGTTGGTCTCAGCCACAATTAAGTCGGAGAGATCCACGGTGCAGAACAGATGAAAAAAGTCTAGGGCCGATCCTAGATTATCTGTCTCCACCTGGACTCCAGACTGGGCAGTGAAAGGGGACAGTACGGGTGCGGCGGAACCAGGGGATTGCCAATTGGGATTTGCCAGCACCTCTGGGAGACTATGGGTAGTACGGGCCCGTTTTGCTGGTGGCTGCGACTCAGGTCTTAATGCACGTGCCACCGAACCAGTTTCTACTACCATGCTGGTGCTCGCCACTTCACCAGGGTCTATGGTAGTACTGGTGCTTGGTCCAGGAGATGTAACGCTGCTGGTGTATGCCTCACCAAGAAAACTCGGATCAGCGCTAGCACCACTCTGCTGCCCTTGAGTCTGATCCTGTGCCACCTGCGGTCCAGTGACATGGGGTGTGATACGCCTGGCTCTAACCGGGACCTCAACCTCGTCATTGCTATCGGTCAGAGAGCCACTGCTGTTCACCGACTCGTATTCTGACCAGTATGATTCGTCGGATGAGGCTACCCAATCTCACTCACCCCACTGGGCCAGAATCTCGGCGGCCTCTTCAGCGGAATACCCCTTTTTTGCCATGGTGGACTGCTAAATTTAGGGGGTATTCCTCTGAGACTACCCAGGAAAAAAAGAGCACCTACCCAGTAAAAGGGAGTACTTGTGAAATAGAAAGCTGTGGTCACAGAGTTTTGATAAAAAAAAAAAAAATCTAAACTGATCTTTACAACGCCACAGCTATTGTACAGTGCTTTTTGCAGTGATCAGGAAAATAATTCTGTCACTATGGTGGGACGGGCTGAGCGCAAATGCAGGCGAACGATGAGGCCTGATCGGTCAAACACTGCGTTTTTAGTGTATCCTAGTGACCCTAAAATAGATCTGACTGCGATCAGTAATGATCACTTACAGATACTATATAGTAGCAATGCTGATTAGCGACAGTGATGATGCTAATCAGCAACTAATTAGTGACTCCGGTGTGGTGGGCTGGGTGCTAACTGACGCTAACTACCCAACGAAGGGCCCTAGCTAAATAAATGGCCTAACTGTTAACACTAGTGATACTAAAAAAGTGACCGTTTTCACTGATCACGGTTTTTAGATCACTAGGATAGTGACAGAGGGGTGATCGGGGGGGGGGGGGGAGTTCTGAGGGGGATCTGAGGGTGTGGGCAAGTGATCAGAAGCCCGTAGGGGGCAGATTAGGGCCTGATCTGATGGGTAGGAGTGCTAGGGGGTGACAGGAGGTGATGGATGGGTGTCTCAGGGGGTGATTTAAGGGGTGGATAGATGCAATCAATGCACTGGGGAGGTGATCAGGGGGGTCTGAGGGGTCTCTGAGTGTGTGGGCGAGTGTTTGGGTGCCCGCAAGGGGCAGATTAGGGTCTGATCTGATGGGTAGCAGTGACAGGTTGTGACAGGGTGTGATCGATGGGTTATCAGTGGGTGATTAGAGTGGGGAACAGATGTAAACAATGCACTTGGGTGGTGATCTGAGGGCAGGTCTGCGGGCGATCTGAGGGTGTGGTCGGGTGATCAGGTGCCCGCAAGGGGCAGGTTAGGGTCTGATCTGATGGGCAGCAGTGACAGGTGGTGGCAGGGGGTGATTGACAGGTGATCAGTCGGTGATTACAGGAGAGAATAGATGTATACAGTATATGGGGGGGGGTGTCTGGGGAGGATCTGAGGGTGTCGGGAGGGGTGATCAGGAGCCCCCAGGGGCTGAATAGAGCCTAATCTAAAATATAGCGTTGACGGTTCGTGACAGGAAGTGATTGATGGGTGATTAGGGGGGTGATTGGGTGCAAACAGTGGTCCGAGGGGGTGATCGGGGGAGGGGGTCTGAGGGGTGCTGTGGGCGATCAAGGGGCAGGATCAGTGTGCTTGTGTGATTACTACAAGGGCTGCCTCCTCCCCTGGTGGTCGCTCGATCACTGGGACCACCAGGGGAGGAGGCAGCCAGTATAATACACTTTGTTAACTTAAAGTGTATTATACATTTAGTAGCAGCGAGATCGGGCATTTACAACCTGCCAATTGGCCGGTGGGTTGACGTCGCGGGTGGGCGGAGCCTAATGCCGGCGGATGCGCGCGATCCCCGGCTAATTATTCCCCCAGGTGCCGCCGTCGATTGGCGTTAGGCGGTCCTGGGGGAGCCACCTTGCCGCCGCCCATAGGTAGTGGGTGGTCGGCAAGTGGTTAAAGACTATTAAAGTGGTCTGAAAGTCACCATCTCTACTTCGCTCTAAAAGATTCCTTACAGCTTTAGCTTTGTAGCAGAACATCATTGAAATGGTTAAAGAGAAACTAAAGCGAAAAAAAAAATGTACGCTATAATGAATTGGTTGTGTAGTACGGATAATTACTAGAACATTAGTTGCAAAGAAAATATTCTCATATTTTTATTTTCAGTTATATAGTATTTTCTATAACATTGCATCATTTTCTAATATTTGCAGTTTACACACTGCTCAGCATTCTAAATTATTTTACAGAGCAGGCCAGTGAACATTTGAACCCTTCTCTGCAGAGAAAAAGAAAATACAGTGTCTGACAGTTGAGATAATAAGCTTCAGAAGACAGAGCTCTCTGCCACTTGAAAGTCGTGGAACTCAATGGCTCTTTTGCACAGATAACAACTGGAGTTTCGGAACTCTTCCTGTACTGGAAACAATATGAGGCCTCTTGCACACTACATGCGATTGCGATTTTTAATTGATTTTCACATGCGATTGTGATTTTTAATCGGTACTGCATGCTGAATTTTTTCTTTTGATAGCATCCAGGGAAAATCCGAATAGCAAATCAGATTTGCATTGTGCAGGGAGCCTAAAGGTGGCCACACACACGATACAATAAAATGATCCGATTTTCGATAAAAACGATCAGATCTCCTGAAACAATCGAAAGCTTTTTTTTTTCCATTCGACTGAAAAATCAGATGGATTTCCCGTTTTCTTCCATTTTTATTGATCCGGAATGCCAGATATTTTTCTTCAAGCTTTCTAAACATTGTATGGTGTGTGTTAGATCAGTGTTTCTCAACATTTTATAAGTGTGTACCCCTTTTAAAACCCTGTACTCATCGAGTACCCCCTATCATAGTAAGCATGATCACAAGTACCCCTTGACAAATATATATTTAATCGTAGTACATGATAATTGGTTCTAAACAATGTGCAAGCATTTACTATTACTTTTAATCAGCTAAAATACTAATTTGGTGTTGTTTAAATAAGAATTATAATTTTCTATATCTCTAAATTTGTTATTCTTGGTTAAGTATATCAAGCTCGAGTACCCCCTGGACCCATCAGAAGTACCCCCTGGGGTACGCGTACCACACGTTGAGAACCTAGGTGTTAGATTGTCCCCAAGTTCCCAATCATTTTTATCATAATTGGGGGAAAATTGAACATAGGTGTGTGGTACTTTGGTCATATTTTTGAAATGTTACAATCAGTCAGAAAAATTGATTGCAATTCTTAAATTGAACAGATGTTTAAAAAATTGTATGGTGTGTGGCCACCTTTAGTCTTATGTCTCTGCTCCTAATGTTTTATTTCTTGTTGCTGTACTACACATACAAATCATATCGCTTCAGTGTCTCTTTAAAGAGAAACCGTAACCAAGAATTGAACTTTATCCCAATCAGTAGCCGATACCCGCTTTTCCATGAGAAATCGATTCCTTTTCTCAAACAGATCATCAGGGGGGCTCTGTATGGCTGATATTGTGGTGAAACCCCTCCCAAGGTCCTGGCATCACACTGTGGGAGCCTTGTTGAATTGTGGAAAATAACAGCTGTTGACAGCTGTTTCCAACTGCCCCCAAAAAATCAAGCAACTTCTCCTTCCACTGACATCACCTCCCAGCAGTAAAAATGTGACATTTTTGTGCAGCACAGTGGCGTAGTGGTTAGAGCTCTCGCCTTGCAGCGCTAAGTCCCCAGTTCGTATCCCAGCCAGGTCAACATCTGCAAGGAGTTTGTATATTCTCCCTGTGTCTGTGTGGGTTTCCTCCGGGCACTCCAGTTTCCTCCCAATCCCAAAAACATACAGGTAAGTTAATTGGCTTCCCCCTAAATTGGCCCTAGACTACAATACATCCACTACATGATACATACATAGACACAGGACTGTGGTAGGGATTAGATTGTGAGCTCCTCTGAGGGACAGTTAGTGACTAGACTATACACTCTGTACAGAGATGTGGAAGATGTCGGCGCTATATAAATAATAATAATAATAATAATAAATGTCAGAATGTAAATCAGGGAAAGGAATTGATTTCACAATGGGCAAACAATGACTAAATCATTTATTAAATATATTTTTATCTTTTTTTATTACATTATTTTCACTGGAGTTCCTCTTTCAACACAGCACTTTGTCCTGCTATAGAAAGGCTTTTCAGCTTCAAAGCCACATCCATACTGGAGATAACTGTATCTCTCTGAGAAGCTCTCTGTGCTTCAGGCATACACACAGCTCACTATAAGATTTTATTCCTACCTAATAATCATCAAGTGTCCCTGCGTCCTGTCCGTGTGTCAGTGCTTTTGGGCTACTGCGCATGTCAAGCACTGACAGCCGTTATGACAGGACGCAGGGCGGACGGGCGGCCAGCCAAGCGGGTGGGCGAGAGAGCGTGTGACCAGCGGGTGTGGGCGCACGACCGGCGGGTGCACGTACACGCGGTGCGCAGTAATGACAGACCTAGAGCCTGTTTTCAAACGGGCTTAGGTCACTAGTATATAATAAGAAGCATCTGGAATAAATTGCAATGGCGGCTTTCAGGGCAAGATAAAATACACTTTGGGAACTTGTAATTTGTAGACAGACAATAATACTTCTGCACAAAAGCAAATATGATAACTATATGAGTAATAAAAAGTAGGAAAACACATTTTTATTGAATATCATGTCAGAGTTTCAGAGCACTTCACATGACACATTTCAGCTGCCAGTCATGTGACAATGCAGGGATCATGTCCTACAAAGCCACTGGATCTGACAGGGCTTAGGGTGGGATTAAGGGAGCGACCGGTACTTAGAAAAGAGTGGGCATAAGTTAGCAGCGCATGCTACGCATCACTACAGCGTATAGCGTGTGCAGATTTAAAGGAATCATCAAGCATATCAGCTGCAAGGGGGTGGAGGAATCCCCAGGCAAGTAGTGGGACTAAGATAAATCACTTGATGATGCCTTTAACTTGAACTGCTAAATTGAATCAACTCCAATGCCTCCTGCAAAATAAATCCCCTCCTACCCCCACCCCATGCAGGGGTTGATTGAGATCCAAAATTATTTAAAGGGTTCCTCCGGGGTAAAAAGGATGAGAAAGGCTGCTGTAGACCCTATCATATTGCAACATCAGTTAGAGCTAGACTATTTGAGGATGACAGTAGTGCTATCATTAAATAAAGACAGGTGGATCATATTCCGCTTGTGCTCAGCCACACTTAACGCACCATTAATTTGAAGTCTATTCCGCGCACTGTATAATGAGCAAGAAGAGATTTCAGCAAAAGGTGCGCATGAATAATAGAAGACAGGAGGTCAAATGGGTCCATCAATACAGATTACCCAGCTAATTGTATGATGGAATATATGATCCCCAATTCAGCTTAGTGAGTTTATGAGTGTCTTTTTTACTATAAGCGACCCATCGTGGCAGAATCAGAGGCTGCAATCAATAGCTATGAATTTCAGTCATTAAATCATTATGCACGCTTAACAGTTTTCTAATGTTTTATTATTCGTTTTCAGCTCCCTCTACTCAACATCCCCTCCAGACAAATGTTCTGTTATGTTGGTTTATTTTCTAAGCAATAGGGAATGTGATGAAGCAATTACATTGAAATAATTGGAGGCACAGATAATGCCCTTCTAAGATCTTTCAGCCTTTTCATTAAAATGCACGTTCTTACATAGGCAGCTCCAGTCTGCCCTTTTCCAACCAACTATTGTATGTAAACTCCTTCAATTAGTGGCCACTTTCCAGAATAATTTTAGATGTATAAATAACTAGCAGACTCTTTTGTATTTCAAAAGCCAAACAGGGAACCATACCTGCACTTTCTTTTCTGTAAAAAAGTATCTCCCAATGTATTTTTTTGATGCGAGAATTACAGTAAAGCCCTATACAGAGGACATCTGTCGCCCAGCAGGGATCGGTACGAAACACCTTCAGTGAGGCCTGGTGCACACCAAAAACCGCTAGCAGATCCACAAAATGCTAGCAGATTTTGAAACGCTTTTTCTTCTTTTTCTGTAGCGTTTCTGCTAGCATTTTGCGGTTTTGGGAAGCGTTTTTGGTGTAGTAGATTTCATGTGTTGTTACAGTAAAGCTGTTACTGAACAGCTACTGTAACAAAAACCGCCTGGCAAACCGCTCTGAAGTGCCGTTTTTCAGAGCGGTTTGCGTTTTTCCTATACTTAACATTGAGGCAGAAACGCATCCGCAATCCAAAATCTGCAGCAGCCCGGGAGTATGCGTTTCTGCAAAACGCCTCCCGCTCTGGTGTGCACCAGCCCATTGAAATACATTACCCTAGCGGATCCGCACCCGCAAGCGGATCGCAAACCGCAGCGGAAACGCTCTGGTGTGCACTAGGCCTGACAGTGCAGTGCCAACGCAGTACAGATGCGTCACTAGCCTCCAGACTAGCAACACATCTGTTGTTATGGGGGAGGGGGCAGACTGAGAACGAGCAGCCCATAATGGAGAAAGTTCCCACAGCATAATGCGATTGGGTGGTGCTCGGGTGTCTTGGATTGCTAAAGATTTGGCCTGCCAGAACTTTAACAGACTTTGGGCAGCTACTGTACACACACTGGATTCATTCATGACTCTTGATCGAGTAAAATCAGATTTACTTACCTGGGGCTTCCTCCAGCCCCTAGAAGTCTATATGTCCCTTGCAGCAGCTCCGCTCTCACCCAGGTCTCTTGGGGTCCCCTCTGTAGCAGCCAGGGCATGCGTGAGCGTAAGAACTGCACAGGCCACTACAAGCCATGGGATTGCGACTGCGAGCAGCGCACATGCGCTGAAGCCACCGACCTGGCCAAGAGGTGATCCCAGGGCACTGGCTGAGAGCGAGCTGCGCTGAGGAACATATAAACTTCTAGAGGCTGGAGGAGGACCCAGGTAAGTAAATCTGTTACTTTTAGCCATAGACCCTGAACAAGCATGCAGCAGATCAGGTGTTTCTAACATTATTGTCAGATCTGACAAGATTAGCTGCATGCTTGTTTCTGGTGTTATTCAGACACTTCTGCATAGATCAGCTGGGCTGCCAGGCAACTGGTATGGCTTAAAAGGAAATAAATATGGCAGCCTCCATATTCTTCCTGACTGACTTGTTGAGCACTGGATATTAACCTCTGCTTGCCTACAGACCTTGTACCTGCCGCTGGCTTGTGATGACCATCTCGCTAAAGCCTTGCCCACATGCTAGATGGTTCTCAGCCAAGATGTCTCCTATGCTGAGAGTCTAGTGTATGACAGCACCCAACGTGCGACCTAAAAGATTGGGAGTGCCCATTCATTTCGGCCAATGGGATTACTTTCCTCCTTACCTTTACTTCTTCTACTCCATTGTCAACTGTGCATCATCTCTTCTCCACACTCCAATAGCAACAATATGTGGCACTAACCTGGGGGCTAGTGATATGTAGAGAACTCAGCCCTGAACTGTCATCCAAGGGATCGACTGCAGGCAACAGTTCTCATGCATATTTGCACACACCATAATCTTCCAGCAGTCTTACTTTGAATACGAAAACATACAACCCCAATGTACTTATGCTATTTTGGGGGGACTCACAGCACGAGTTTTGCAAGAAAACACTCCGGTTGTAACATACAGCAATAGCAAGGCAAGAAACGTATTCCTGGCTTGGTTGTTTTCACTTAAAGTGGGATTCAACTTAAAATAAAAATCATAATAAAATGAAAAGTGTCCCTTAAAATTATCTAATCCATTTTACAGGCTAAATAAAGCATGATTTTAGCATGTCTTCTGCCATAGCGGTCTCAATATCACTACTGATATGGCTGGATGGTGGCTGGATAGTGTAATGGTTAAGGGCTCTGCCTCTGACATGGGAGACCAGGGTTCGAATCTCGGCTCTGCCTGTTCAGTAAGCCTGCACCTATTCAGTAGGAGACCTTTGGCAAGTCTCCCTAACACTGCTACTGCCTATAGAGCGCGCCCTAGTGGCTGCTGCTCTGGCGCTTTGAGTCCGCCAGGAGAAAAGCGCAATATAAATGTTATTTGTCTTGTCTTGTCTTGTCTACTGATAAAGCCCAAAGCTGAGGAGGAGAAGCAGTGAATTATGGGACAGGTTTTATTTTTCCTTCACAGCATCCGAGAGATCTCGGCTTCCTTGATAATTTTCATTCATGATCTGCAGCTAGTTCTGTCCCTGGCATCAATCAGTAAGTTTGTCTGATTGATGCCAGAGACAGAACCAGCCGCAGATCATAAATTAAAACTCTCAAGGAAGCTGCTGGTTTGTTCTCTCAGCTGCAGTGAATGGAAAAACAAATGTCGCAGAATTCACTGCTTCAGGCTTTGTCAGTAATGATAATAAAAACAATAGATTACAGGCTAAAACCATGCTTGATATAGCCTGTAAAATGGATTAGATACATTTTAAAGGGCATTTTTTTCATTTTACTATGATTTTTATTTTAAAGCGGGATTGTCAGCCACAAAATCAAGTTCCATTTACCCACTGCTCTATGTTTATTATGCTGTCTACAGCCTGACCCTGCATTGCAAGCATTCCAATTTAATCTTAAAGCGGAATATAACCCTGCATTTCAACTTTGCTCTAAAACATTATTTACAGCATATTATATGCAACCAGCATTTTTTTTTACTAGACCAGCATTGGAAGGGTTACACACAGAGCTTTAAAGTTCCTTGGAGAGAACTGCTCCCTGCAGCCGAAGTTTAGATAGATACAGTTAACTAAACACAATGTAACAATTGTGGAATGTGACTCACTCTCTCTTACTGTGCAGGAGCTGGAGGATAGCCAGAGAGTGTGTAACATTCCTCACTTGTTACATTCTGTTTAGTTAAATGTATCTAAGCTTCGGTGCGTCTGCATTTCTCTCCATGGAACTTTAAAGCCCTGTGTGTAACCCTTCCAATGCTGGTCTAGTAAAAAAAAAAATGCTGGTTGCATATAATATGCTGTAAATAATGTTTTAGTGCAAAGTTGAAATGCAGGGTTATATTCCGCTTTAAATGCTTCTGCTGTAATAAATCTCATCTCAATCAGCCTGGTTCTATTTGGTACATGTATGCAAAACACACTGCGCGCTGATACTCACGTTCCTCCCCACCTCACTTGACTAGTTCGCCCCCTCTGCACAAAAAAACAAGTTAAAATCTCAGAGGCTGGCGCTCACAGTCTCCAGCTGACCCCCACTGGTCCGCTGTACATGCCAAAAAAACTCCCACTGTTATAAATCACATATATCTATATTATTGCATGGGAAAGTCCATCATCTGGTCAGAACACACTATATTTCACCCAAGGGTCCACATCTTGATATATCAGTCCACATATATTCCTCTTAATGCTTGCTAGTTGTTCATATACACCTCAACAGTTTGGACAGATGAAGCCACCACCACACCCCAGTGAGATACACTCACCGTGTGCTGAGACCCACTGTCAGGTCTAATGACACCTTGGGACCGTTCGTAGGTCGTCCCCCACCACTCAGGCAATATCCAGCTCCCCTCCGGCAAGTTGTCTCTTCGGCAAGTACCTCAATAAAAAACGCCTCACATAGCGTAATACTGTTTCTTTATTAAAAAGTTTAAAAATCCATTACACTTACAATCTCCTTGACAGGTTTGGGCATAGAGTATTTCCACGGGCTCTCCCCCAGTTGTTGGCCAGCTGGCAAGCACGTCCCCCAACAGCCTTAGGAGTCCTGACCGCCGCGCGCTCGGTCACCCACGTCCTCCTCCGCTCGGGATAACGCCGCTTCCCACGTGCGTATACTGTAGCGTCTTCCGCGTCTAGGCCCCGCCTGACATGTTTCGTCACTCTTGACTCATCAGAAGCTGGGGCTAGACGCTATCAGACGCTATTTCATCATCACGCTCCGCCTCCTTCCCTCACGCACCGCCTCCCTCCTCCATCCCCTCCCCGTAATTCTCTTATTCATGCGCTTACCGTATTAAGCCGCCTATTTCCCCCCTCATTCACTCCCTCCGCAGCCTGCCAAGTCTGTATGGGGCTGCGCGTGCCAGGCTGCATTGTTAATCTGCCATACACGTAACATATCCATCCAACTACATAAAACACCTCGTTTCATCTGTTAAAACCTATCTGATAATATAATAAGTATTACAATATTTTCATTTTACACAACAATGCTATCTGCAATAAAACCTGTATGCATTGACATACGCCGACTTCATCCGCTGCCTGTATAAATCCTTCCATCCAATAGACCTATATGTCCCATCCCCCCATACCCCCTCCACCCCCCATTGGTCCCTATTACACACTTTATGCTTTGAATTCGCAGATGTCTCAGCATACATATACATCCATAATAAAAAGGTACTTTTCCATATAAAATTCATTATTGAACCTACAGCATGAGGACCCCGACAACCTACTCCCCCAAAAAACATACCAGGTCGATATCTATATTTAACCCTTCTGGTCTCAAGGTCCCCATGTTGTAGATCCACCTGGTTTCTGCCTGCGCGACCTGCCTCACCCTATTGCACCCTCTCCAGTCCGGAATCATTTTTTGTAGTGCACAAAAAGACATTTCCCCAGGATTACAATTATGCTCATGCCCAAAATGTGCGGACAAACTGTGGTTGGCATAGCCCTTTCTGACATTTCTAACATGTTCTCCCATCCGTTCCTTTAGGGTCCTTGTCGTCCTTCCTATGTATTGCCATCCACATGTGCACCATGTCATATATACTACATATCTGTCATTGCACGTGATGAACTGTCTGATAGGATATTCTTTACCATTGCTAAAAGATGTTACTGAGGATATTTTTACCCCTTTACTCTCCCTACATGCCTTGCATGATCTGCATGGGAAGAAACCTGGTGTTTGCCACCCCTGCAGTATCCCCTGTTTTTTTGGTTCCACACAGCTTGGAGCCACTATTTGTTTTAAATTCTGCGCCCTCCTGTAGATGAATTTAGGTTTTTCTGGAATGATGGCTCTCAGTATATAATCAGTATTTAATATTCCCCAATGTTTTTGGACAATATTCTGAATTTCCTTATATTGTACACTATATCCTGTAATTAAGGCCAGATCATACTCACCTCCATTTTTTTCTTTTTGCTCCCTTTCCTCCAGCAGTTCTCTTCTTTCCATCCCCCTCACCCTACCCATCTCCTGGTCCAAGAATTGAGGATCATACCCCTTCTCCCTGAACCTTTCCCTAAGTACCCCCGCCTGCTCATCATAATCCTGTATGTTGCTACAATTCCTTTTCATCCTTAAGAATTGACCCTTGGGGATTCCTCTTATCCATGCTGGATGGTGACAACTCAGGACAGAAATAAAACCATTTCTATCTGTTTCCTTGAAGAAACTTCTGTTTTTTACCTCATCAGTATCTCTCATAATCTCTAAATCCAGAAAGTGTATTTTATCTTTACTTTTTTCTGCCGTAAGGGATATTCCAAGGCTGTTAGTATTCAAAAATTCCAAAAAAAGTCTAGACTTTCCTGCCCATCCCCCCAAATAAAAAATAAATCATCAATAAAACGACTCCATAGTCTTATGGCCGTGTTGTTCTCCACTATACTCTCTTCCCATTTACCCATGAACAGATTAGCCAGACTTGGGGCATAGCTTGCCCCCATGGCGCATCCCTTATGCTGGACATAATATCGCCCATCATGCCAAAAATAGTTACTTTCCAACGCAAACTTAACAAACAAGTAAAGATAAAATACACTTTCTGGATTTAGAGATTATGAGAGATACTGATGAGGTAAAAACCAGAAGTTTCTTTAAAGAGAACCCGAGGTGTGTTTAAAGAATGTTATCTGCATACAGAGGCTGGATCTGCCTATACAACCCAGCCTCTGTTGCTATCCCAAACCCCACTAAGGTCCCCCTGCACTCTGTAATCCCTCATAAATCACAGCCGTGCTGTGAGGCTTTGTTTACATCTGTAGTGTCAGTCTCAGCTGTTCCCCCGCCTCCTGCATAGCTCCGGTCCCTGCCCCCGTCCCTTCCCTCCAATCAGCATGGAGGGAAGGGATGCAGGCGGGGACCGGAGTTCTGCAGGAGGCGGGGAGAGCAGCAGACTGACACTATAGAGATAAACACTGCCAGCTCTGACAAGCTGTTTGTCAGCAGCGTGGCTGTGATTTATGAGGGATTGCAGAGTGCAGGGGGACCTTAGGGGGGTTTGGGATAGCAACAGAGGCTGGGCTGTATAGGCAGATCCAGCCTCTGTATGCAGATAATATTCTTCAAACCCACCTCGGGTTCTCTTTAAAGAAACAGACAGAAATGGTTTTATTTCTGTCCTAAGTTGTCACCATCCAGCATGGATAAGAGGAATCCCCAAGGGTCAATTCTTAAAGGGATACTGTAGGGGCGTCGGGGGAAAATGAGCTGAACTTACCCGGGGCTTCTAATGGTCCCCCGCAGACATCCTGTGTTGGCGCAGCCACTCCCCAATGCTCCGGCCCCGCCTCCGGTTCACTTCTGGAATTTCTGACTTTAAAGTCAGAAAACCACTGCGCCTGCGTTGCCGTGTCCTCGCTCCCGCTGATGTCACCAGGAGTGTACTGCGCAGACACAGACCATACTGGGCCTGCGCTGTGCGCTTTTGATGACATCAGCGGGATCGAGGACACGGCAACGCAGGCGCAGTGGTTTTCTGACTTTAAAGTCAGAAATTCCAGAGGTGAACCGGAGGCGGGGCCAGAGCATCTGTGAGCGGCTGCGCGGGCACAGGATGTCTGCGGGGGACCATTAGAAGCCCCGGGTATGTTCAACTCATTTTCCCCCGACCCCCCTACAGTATCCCTTTAAGGATGAAAAGGAATTGTAGCAACATACAGGATTATGATGAGCAGGCGGGGGTACTTAGGGAAAGGTTCAGGGAGAAGGGGTATGATCCCCAATTCTTGGACCAGGAGATGGGTAGGGTGAGGGGGATGCAAAAAGAAAAAAATGGAGGCGAGTATGATCTGGCCTTTATTACAGGATATAGTGTACAAAATAATGAAATTCAGAATATTGTCCAAAAACATTGGGGAATATTAAATACTGATTATATACTGAGAGCCATCATTCCAGCAAAACCTAAATTCATCTACAGGAGGGCGCAGAATTTAAAACAAATAGTGGCTCCAAGCTGTGTGGAACCAAAAAAACAGGGGATACTGCAGGGGTGGCAAACACCAGGTTTCTTCCCATGCAGATCATGCAAGGCATGTAGGGAGAGTAAAGGGGTAAAAATATCCTCAGTAACATCTTTTAGCAATGGTAAAGAATATCCTATCAGACAGTTCATCACGTGCAATGACAGATATGTAGTATATATGACATGGTGCACATGTGGATGGCAATACATAGGAAGGACGACAAGGACCCTAAAGGAACGGATGGGAGAACATGTTAGAAATGTCAGAAAGGGCTATGCCAACCACAGTTTGTCCGCACATTTTGGGCATGAGCATAATTGTAATCCTGGGGAAATGTCTTTTTGTGCACTACAAAAAATGATTCCGGACTGGAGAGGGTGCAATAGGGTGAGGCAGGTCGCGCAGGCAGAAACCAGGTGGATCTACAACATGGGGACCTTGAGACCAGAAGGGTTAAATATAGATATCGACCTGGTATGTTTTTTGGGGGAGTAGGTTGTCGGGGTCCTCATGCTGTAGGTTCAATAATGAATTTTATATGGAAAAGTACCTTTTTATTATGGATGTATATGTATGCTGAGACATCTGCGAATTCAAAGCATAAAGTGTGTAATAGGGACCAATGGGGGGTGGAGGGGGTATGGGGGGATGGGACATATAGGTCTATTGGATGGAAGGATTTATACAGGCAGCGGATGAAGTCGGCGTATGTCAATGCATACAGGTTTTATTGCAGATAGCATTGTTGTGTAAAATGAAAATATTGTAATACTTATTATATTATCAGATAGGTTTTAACAGATGAAACGAGGTGTTTTATGTAGTTGGATGGATATGTTACGTGTATGGCAGATTAACAATGCAGCCTGGCACGCGCAGCCCCATACAGACTTGGCAGGCTGCGGAGGGAGTGAATGAGGGGAGGAAATAGGCGGCTTATTACGGTAAGCGCATGAATAAGAGAATTACGGGGAGGGGATGGAGGCGGTGTGTGAGGGAAGGAGGCGGAGCGTGATGATGAAATAGCGTCTGATAGCGTCTAGCCCCAGCTTCTGATGAGTCAAGAGTGACGAAACATGTCAGGCGGGGCCTAGACGCGGAAGACGCTACAGTATACGCACGTGGGAAGCGGCGTTATCCCGGGCGGAGGAGGACGTGGGTGACCGAGCGCGCGGCGGTCAGGACGCCTAAGGCTGTTGGGGGACGTGCTTGCCAGCTGGCCAACAACTGGGGGAGAGCCCGTGGAAATACTCTATGCCCAAACCTGTCAAGGAGATTGTAAGTGTAATGGATTTTTAAACGTTTTAATAAAGAAACAGTATTACGCTATGTGAGGCATTTTTTATTGAGGTACTTGCCGAAGAGACAACTTGCCGGAGGGAAGCTGGATATTGCCTGAGTGGTGGGGGACGACCTAAGAACGGTCCCAAGGTGTCATTAGACCTGACAGTGGGTCTCAGCACACGGTGAGTGTATCTCACTGGGGTGTGGTGGTGGCTTCATCTGTCCAAACTGTTGAGGTGTATATGAACAACTAGCAAGCATTAAGAGGAATATATGTGGACTGATATATCAAGATGTGGACCCTTGAGTGAAATATAGTGTGTTCTGACCAGATGATGGACTTTCCCATGCAATAATATAGATATATGTGATTTATAACAGTGGGAGTTTTTTTGGCATGTACAGCGGACCAGTGGGGGTCAGCTGGAGTCTATTTGGTACATGGCCGACTAGAAGGAAGCTTGTCATCTCCCCTCCCACATATCTACTCCTCACCGATTGGTTGAGGCCAGTTCATTAAGTTGCTGAAACACGATCTATTATAAGCTGTGCACTTTACAAAGCAAGCTAGATATGACAGTGCAGTTGCTAGGAGAAAAAAAAGGTAAGGGAGGAAATTACATCAGGATTTGCTTCAGTCAAAGGAAATAAAAATGGCAAATGCCAGGAACAATTTTCTCTTTACTATATAAAATTCACTGAAATCAAACGTGGCCAGTACAACACGTAGGTTATGTAAGTAGAACAAGTATTTATCTACTTATATATGTGTTTTTTCCCTCGATAGTATGGCTGATCCTGCTTTTTTACGTTTAATCCCGCTTTAAGAAAAATGACTAAGAACAATGGCACATCAAAGATACATTTTTTTTTACTGCTTTGGAAAGGAGTGTTGGACTGATAAAACACAGATGCCTGGGGGGAAAAATAAAAAAGTACCTGGCCTATTATAAAGTCCAATCCATGGTGGTTAAAAGGGTTTTATTTAGAATAATCTGGCTGCACTGAAAGCCATTCTGATGGTGAGATTGTGGCTTCCATCAGTCCCCTCATGCAGGGAAATACTATTCGCCCCGCTGCTCTTAGCGGCCTCCCTCAGATATCCGTACATGAACTGGCAAGAGAGAGATAGCATCGAAGCAATCAGACTCTATAAAATGCCACATTACAAGAGAATGTGCTGAGAGCTGCCAACAAGTGTTACAGCATACAGGGCCTGATTTATAAGAACAAGAGCAAAGAAACCTGAAGCAATAGGTAGAACAATTTCCAGTGCAAACAGCCACAATCCTTGTTCCATCTAGCTGCTGGAAACTGACTTGTTTTGAGACAGTTATCTTTGCACCATAAGTACACAATATAAAGCTGGCACTAAATATCGTTGTAGACTCTGAACAGTAACTACTATGAGAGAGCAGGATACCAAAATTCCCAGAGTATGTGTGTGTGTATAAATGAACACACCTAAATACATCTGTGTTATACCACAGAATAATTACACTATGTGGTAAAATATTGTCACATGGTGGTCACATTGATTTTCAGTGGTATGAAGAGGCGTAGTGATGGCTCATAACTATTTATATATCTATACAGTGCGCATATATAAGGACTTCCTGATCAGGTGTTGAGCCTACACCATGGCGTTAAAGTGGCCACTAACAGTCCAATTTGTAGCGAAAAAATTGTTTGAGCGATCAGATACTTCTGATCGGATTGGCTGTACATAATTTCCATTGAAGAGGGCACAATCAATTCTGAACAATTATAAAAACAGTCGTCCAATTGGATTTTTGTCGAACCAAAATTTGGATTTTCTTGTCGGTTGTGATAGATAGGAAGCAAAGATTGGTTCGTTGATGGTTAGTGAATGATGTATTACGATATTTCACTTCCAATCAGACTTATCTGATCGCTCAAATGATTTATCGTCAGAAATTGAATTGTTGGTGGCCACCTTTAGACAGTGGGCATGGTTACATTAATAAGGAGGGCAATGTACAAATCACTGAGCAGATGTGGAGGGAAGTGTTATGTCACAGGGAAGGGTGGGGCTTCATGTTAGGTAGGATGAAGTGAAACAGATTTAAGTGGCTTTGAATGAGGGCTGATCGTCGGTGCAAGAAAAGCTGGTGCTAGCATCTCTGAAACAATGACTCTTTTAGGATTTTCTCACAGACAAGTATCTTGGGTGTTTGGAGATTGGCAGTTGAGGAAAAAAAAAACAAACTTCAAGCAATAAGGACTATTCTTGTTGAAGAAGGCTGGTGAATGAGAGAAGTGAAAGGCGAGTAGCATGCCTAGTCTGCAGCAACAGAAGGGCAACAACACGTCAAATTACAGCTGAATTCAATGCAGGTGCATCACAAAGCACATCCGAACGCACACCAGATGGACTTTGCAAAGGATAGGCTTGAGCAGCAGGAGACCATCAAGAGTGCCTTTGCCATCACAGAAAAATAGCAAAAAACACCTGTTGTGGCCCTTACCACCGTGCTCGATCGGTCTCAAATTGGTTTGAGGAACATCAGAGTTTAACCTGATTCCATGGCCAGCTCAGTCCCCTGACCTCAATCATATTGAGCATTTGTGGGACGAAGTGGAAAGATCATTTCAAAGCTTGGAAAGCCAACATACAATCTGACCCAACTTAGAGCTGCCATTATGTCAGCATATGCTAACATTCCTAAGCAACTGCATGAACATCTTGTTGAGTCCACGCCAAGAAGAATGTTGGCTGTGATCTGAGCTGGTTGACCAACTCGTTATTGGATGTTGTCTCTAATTTTCTGGCCACTCATTGTAAGCTGTCCATGTGTTTGCATGGGTCTCTAAGCCATCAGGGTTGCTCACAAATACCAAAAAGATGAACTTACTATAGACTGTGGTAGGGACATTATATTGTGAACCCTAGAGTGACATTTACGGATGTTAACTATTGACTCAGTTGTAATGACGTGACGCATGTATACTTTTGCTTGTATATCAAGTCAAAATTTCGCAATTTTTGCTTGGATTGCAAAGCGCTCTTAAACCAAGTTACTCTCAGTCCAAGCTTTTACTGTATAGGAGTGCAGATAATTCCATAATCTGTTTATATTACTTTGAGGTTGTGTAACACTAACCATCATGAATTACAGGCTTATAAACATTGTTGGCACACAGTGGCTTAATGACAGAGAACACAAGATATTGTCAATAGACAGTAGACTGTAATCCCTTGCCTTGGCCAGACACTAAAAAGCGAATGAATGAACATATGAATAATTAAAGGACCAAGGATGAAAACTCCTATTATTTCATTAATTACTAAGGCAAAAAAAGAGCCATATATTGCCCTGAATGTTCTCCATCTCTTGCTCACATTCCTCCTGTCTCCTGAGCCATTAGCATTTTTTAATTGGTTCTACCTGCCCTCACTGGCAGGTAATGGGAGTGAGTGTACTTGCTCCACAGCATCTTCACAAGTATAGAAAGCAAGAGACTTCAATGTTCTCAGTAGGAAGCAGAGAAGTGGCATTTAGTGTGAATAGAAATCGATCCATTAATTAAACATCCCGTGCTTTTAATCAAGTAAGTCAAATGGTCCTTAAAACAACTTCACACAATTAGCAGAAAGCACATGGTGGTTCAAACATCATCTCAAGTAACATAAGAAGGTCAGGACTTCCAATAATGTGTTAACCCATACTGCTTGCTGGAGTAAAAAAGCATCTGCAATGTAAAGCAATTTAATGCTAGGCCAGTCAAAGTTCTAATGTCTTGTTCAGTAAGCCTTCTGTCTCCTTCCCAGGTATACTGATCACCCTTATTCATGAAGAGCAAACTTTCTCTTTCATGTTCCGTGCACAACAGCCCCCATTCTATGTGCAGCTACTCATATACAACAGGGTTAGTGTTCTAAATGCAAAAGTTAATTTGCCTCTCATAGGGGACTGTACATGGAAGAGGCTGGATGCTAATAAATGGGAGCATTTATTAGCATCCAGCCTCTTCCATGTACAGTCCCATATGAGAGGCATATCAACTTTTGCATTTAGAACACTAACCCTCATTCTATGTGCACCAATTCTCGTATTCTACATACCGTAAGCCCTTTCATTTCCAGCACTTGTGCAGCATCCTTTTCCAATGCTATCCCTCCTAATACAGCAGCTTCCCTCTGCAGCTACTCCCCAATTTCCATGTGCTCCTTCATGTATTGCTTTCACTGAAGGCCATGATTTGATGTAGTGAAGCCTAATATACCCCACAACCAGAGATGAAAAAACCATAAAAAGGTGTTTGAAGCCCATAAAATGGCTTAAGTTTAAAGCCTCCCCCCTCCACTTGGTGTAGGATCGTTAATTAAAGGCATTTATTATTAACTAGTTCCCCGCCCGCGTACAGTATATCTACGCTCCTTTGGACTTCACTTCCCCGCCCGGAGCGTAGATATACGTACCCCCGCCGCTACCGCCGCTGTCCGCTCTCCCGCTCGCACTCCCGCGATCGTGCACGCCGCTGCCCGCTCGCCCGGAGATCAATGAACGGGAAAATACATTCCCGTTCATTGATCTCTGCCCCCGCAATGATCTGCTGCTTTCGCTAAGCAGCGCGATCACTGTGAAAAAGAAAAAAAAATCCCAGCCTCTTTGTACTTCCTCCAAGCTTCCGGAAGGACGCTTGGAGGTCGCATTAAACTGTTGCCATCTTGTGGCCAAATAGTAAACTACACCGTAAACTATTTTTCGCACACACATACATTACTTATACACAAAAAATTAACTCATTACCTCCCACACTCCCCATTATTTTTTTTTTGTAATTAAAAAAAAAATAAAAAATTTACAATTAAAAAAATACATAAATAGTTACCTTAGGGACTGAACTTTTTAAATATTTATATCAGGAGGGTACAACGCTGTTACTTTATAAACTATGGGCTTGTAATTAGGGATGGACGCAAAACTAAAAAAAATGCACCTTTATTTCCAAATAAAATATTGGCGCCAAACATTGTGATAGGGACATAATTTAAATGGTTTTATAACCGGGACAAAATGGCAAATACATTTCATGGGTTTTAATTACAGTAGCATGCATTATTTAAAAACTATAATGGCCGAAAACTGAAAAATAATGTTTTTTTTCCCATATGTTTTCCTATTTTCCCATTAAAACACATTTAGAATAAAATTATTCTTGGCATAATGTCCCACCTAAAGAAAGCCTAATTGGTGGCGAAAAAAACAAGATATAGTTCATTTCATTGCGATAAGTAATGATAAAGTTATAGGCGAATGAATGTAAGGAGCGCTGAAAGGAGAAAATTGCTCGGATGCTGAAGGGGTAAAACCCCTCAGTTGGGAAATGGTTAATAATAAAGTATTTTTTTAAATTATGACTGATTTTTTATACTTTACAATGTCCCAAAATAACAGTATGAATGGGACACTAAGCATTTCCCCACAAATACAAGATCTTTTTGAAAATATTCTTTGCCATGTCCCTACAATTGGCCCTGACATATGCAGCAAATTTAGTGATGACAGCATGGGGGCTTTGCAAGCAAACATGAAATTTGGTGTCATAGACTTCAATGCAGATGGTGAAATTTGGCCTCAGATTCCTGAAGAATTCACCTTTGCGAATCGAGCAGGATTTCAAGATCTGCCTTGTGGAGAGCCCAAGAGATAGAAGAGTCCGGTAAATGATTTAAACCAAAAGTATCTATCCAAGGATGAAATATTAGTTACCGATGTGCCAAACTTCAAGGTTGCCACAGAAGGCACAATCTGGTTGGTAATTATTTGTTATATTTCCAGCATGAAGAGTACTAGTGTAAGCGCACTTTAATAGTAAAGTTATTATCCTTCAAACAGCAGATTTTACAAATGCCTCACCTCATTTTATATTCCTCTAGTTCATACTAAGTTCCAATATGGTGTCATGTGCCTGCCAAGAACGTTCTCATTAACGATTTATCGCTTCCCCCTGTCTCGCCAATCTATTTATATCTTCAGAGTCTATGTTTGAAAACTCGACAGAGAAGCAACTCTTATTTAACAAATTGCTGGAAACACAAAATGAGTGCTCTTTACTTCTGCCATTCATTTACCCTAGGTTGGAGTTGTGAAAAAAACAAGCTATGTGGGTCAGGTCAGAATTCACACTTTGTCCAGTCAGATTGGTCTGGCAAACCAAGTTTAGTTGGAAGATGGCAATCCAACTAGAATGTTTCCCATTGAAGCCCCTGGAAAACATACGGTAAGTTAACGTTTGCCCAGTGTGAAGTTAATGGACACCCTCTTAGGGGGCTGTTTTCTTTTTTCTCTTAGGAAGACCTGCAGTGCTTTGGGATGGGTACACCGATTGCAAGCTAATGACCCCAAAGCGGCCTTTCCTACCATACTGTAGGATATGATGCCCTCAAAAGAACACATTAAGTCAATTTTTTACTTTCACAAGCAATTAAAACTTTTAACTTTGTTAAACAGGACACTGGGCAGAAATCTTTTAAGGCTATTGTTACTGTGTTTATCACTGATGGGGCAAAGAGCAGAAAAAGTGTTGGGTTAGCTGAATATAACCATAGAGGGCTTTGTTCAGGTTCATTCCCCTCTGTCCCACCTTAGCACATCACTATATCTAGATAAAGGCAGAATGTTGTGATGCGGAAAATGCAGCTAAACTAAGCAGAGATTACTTATTTCAAGTGATGAGCAGAAATTAAGCCTATGCGTAATTACGCATCAAAATTTGCAGTTATGCATCGCAATGCGAATTTTCGGGGAAAATCGTAATTTATTTCATAATTGATTGTAATATTTTTGTAATTTCGCATAATTTTTTCCAGAATTTTCACGCAATTTTGCATCATTTTGTGCCGACTTTAGCGTTTAATAGCAAAGCCCCTATATATGCTATTGCTACAAATGATGAGAATAGCGGGAACAAGTAAAAAAAAATACATTTTTCAAATTTTTTAGACCTTTTAGTTTTTGAGAAAAAAAATGCAAAGAAAAATGTTTAAACTGTAATTTTTCTGAGTTTAAAAAACATTTTTCTTTGCATTTTTAAATAGATTTTCTCAAAAACTACAAGGGCTTTTTATTTTTACTTGTGCCCACTATTCACCTCAAAGGAATCATCAGCCAGATATATAAAAAGCCCCTTGCAGCCGACTGTCCCACGCTGACAGCTCCACTCTCTGCTGCCATCACGGGGTCCCCGCATGGTGCAGAAGACGACCTCAAAGTCGACCTTACTGCGCCTACATGAAGTGCCGCTGTCAATCAAGCCGCCGTTGTCCGCGGCATACTGCGCGGGTCAGTAGTTCTGTGCCTGCGCAGTAAGCGGTGGATAACGTTGGCTTGATTGACAGCGGAGCTTCACACAGGTGCAATCAGAACAACCTCGAGGTCGTCCTCTGCACCGTGCGCAGACCCCGTGACGACAGCGGAGAGTGGAGCGGTCAGCGTGGGACAGTCGGCTGCAAGGGGCTGGAGAAAGCCCCAGGTAAGTAAATCAGCTTTTTAAATATTTGGCTGATGATTCCTTTAACATATACAGTATAGCAATTTTGGTAGCAATAGCATGTATGGAGGCTTTGCTATTCACTGCTAAAGTCGTCACGAAATTACGCAAAAGATTATGCAAAATTACGAATGACCATACAGGGAGTGCAGAATTATTAGGCAAATGAGTATTTTGACCACATCATCCTCTTTATGCACGTTGTCTTACTTCAAGCTGTATAGGCTCGAAAGCCTACTACCAATTAAGCATATTAGGTGATGTGCATCTTTGTAATGAGAAGGGGTGTGGTCTAATGACATCAACACCCTATATCAGGTGTGCAACTTCCTTTCCTTTGGCAAAATGGGTCAAAAGAAGGACTTGACAGGCTCAGAAAAGTCAAAAATAGTGAGATATCTTGCAGAGGGATGCAGCACTCTTAAAATTGCAAAGCTTCTGAAGCGTGATCATCGAACTATCAAGCGTTTCATTCAAAATAGTCAACAGGGTCGCAAGAAGCGTGTGGAAAAACCAAGGCGCAAAATAACTGCCCATGAACTGAGGTAAGTCAAGCGTGCAGCTGCCAAGATGCCACTTGCCTCCAGTTTGGCCATATTTCAGAGCTGCAACATCACTGGAGTGCCCAAAAGCACAAGGTGTGCAATACTCAGAGACATGGCCAAGGTAAGAAAGGCTGAAAGACGACCACCGCTGAACAAGACACACAAGCTGAAACGTCAAAACTGGGCCAAGAAATATCTCAAGACTGATTTTTCTAAGGTTTTATGGACTGATGAAATGAGAGTGAGTCTTGATGGGCCAGATGGATGGGCCGGTGGTTGGATTAGTAAAGGGCAGAGAGCTACAGTCTGACTCGGACGCCAGCAAGGTGGAGGTGGAGTACTGGTTTGGGCTGGTATCATTAAAGATGAGCTTGTGGGGCCTTTTCGGGTTGAGGATGGAGTTCAACTCCCAGTCCTACTGCCAGTTTCTGGAAGACACCTTCTTCAAGCAGTGGTACAGGAAGAAGTCTGCATCCTTCAAGGAAAACATGATTTTCATGCAGGACAATGCTCCATCACATGCATCCAAGTACTCCACAGCGTGGCTGGCAAGAAAGGGTATAGAGGTGGCTGGATAGTGTAATGGTTAAGGGCTCTGCCTCTGACACGGGAGACCAGGGTTCGAATCTAGGCTCTGCCTGTTCAGTAAGCCAGTACCTATTCAGTAGGAGGCCTTAGGCAAGTCTCCCTAACACTGCTACTGCCTATAGAGCGCATCCCAGTGGCTGCAGCTCTGGCGCTTTGAGTTCGCTAGGAGAAAAGCGCTATATAAGGGTTTGTCTTTCTTTGTCTTTTGTATAAAAGAAGAAAAACTAATGACATGGTCTCCTTGTTCACCAGATCTGAACACCATTGAGAACCTGTGGTCCATCATAAAATGTGAGATTTACAAGGAGGGAAAACAGTACACCTCTCTGAACAGTGTCTGGGAGGCTGTGGTTGCTGCTGCACGCAATGTTGATGGTGAACAGATCAAAACACTGACAGAATCCATGGATGGCAGGCTTTTGAGTGTCCTTGCAAAGAAAGGTGCCTATATTGGTCACTGATTTGTTTGTATATTTGTGAATGTTGAGATGTTATATTAGTTTCACTGGTAAAAAATAAATAATTGAAATGGGTATATATGTTTTTTGTTAAAGAGACTCCGTAACAAAAACTGCATCCTGTTTTTTATCATCCTACAAGTTCCAAAAGCTATTCTAATGTGTTCTGGCTTACTGCAACACTTTCTGCTATCACAGTCTCTGTAATAAATCAATGTATCTTTCCCTTGTCAGACTTGTCAGCCTGTGTCTGGAAGGCTGCCAAGTTCTTCAGTGTTGTGGTTCTGCTATGAATTCCCCCTTCCAAGCCCCTCTATGCACACTGCCTGTGTATTATTTAGATTAGAGCAGCTTCTCTCTTCTCTTTTACAAGCTGGATAAATCGTCCTCTGAGCTGGCTGGGCTTTCACATACTGAAGAATTACAGACAAGGGCAAAGCTGTTTGCAGGAGAAAAAAGAGCAGCCTGAAACTTCAGTGCATGAGAACTGCAGGGAGAAAGAAACACACAAATGATCTCTTGAGATTCGAAAGGAAGGCTGTATATATATAAGCCTGCTTGTGTATGGTTGTATTTTCTATGTGTGGACATACAGTACATCAACCTACTTCCTGTTTTGGTGGCCATTTTGTTTGTTTATAAACAAACTTTTTAAAACTGTTTTTAACCACTTTTAATGCGGCGAGGAGCGGCGAAATTGTGACAGAGGGTAATAGGAGATGTCCCCTAACGCACTGGTATGTTTACTTTTGTGCGATTTTAACAATACAGATTCTCTTTAAGTTGCCTAATAATTATGCACAGTAATAGTCACCTGCACACACAGATATCCCCCTAAAATAGCTAAAACTAAAAACAAACTAAAAACTACTTTCAAAAATATTCAGCTTTGATATTAATGAGTTTTTGGTGTTCATTGAGAACATGGTTGTTGTTCAATAATAAAATTATTCCTCAAAAATACAACTTGCCTAATAATTCTGCACTCCCTGTATGTAATCAATTGAATTTACAAATCGTAATTAAGTATTAGGCATAATTGCGAAAATCTATGCGAAATTTCGTGCAATTAGCTGATTACGATTATCACTACTTATTTCACAAATTATAACTTTTTCCATCATGTTTGAAAAAATATGTCCTTCAAGAACTCTCCAAATACTAATTCTATATAAACCAGAATCAGCATTTCTGACAGCTGATGCACTGAGCCATCTGTGTCTAAACACAGTGAAACTCAAACCCAGGGTAAAAAAAAGAAATGTCCCCAAATTTTGCAGGGGGGTACATATAGCTGAAACATTTCAATCAGTAAACTCAGTTTGGGATTGGTGCACTGGGGACCCAGAATAGCTATAGGACCAAGCCACCATCTGGCTCTTATCCCCAAGTGTTAGATTACACAAATTCCCAATGCAGTTATTTCATCATCAAATCTCAGGAATGGCATGCTGGAAAGCACATTCATTGGCAGGCAGTTTTATGGAAATTAGCTGAGCACGGTATATCTGCTATAATTAAACTAATCGGGAAGGTGTTGTGCTTCTTATAGTTGGCAATCAACTTTCATCATAAATTTGTTAGCTGCAGGTTGAAAATACAGAACTAGAATTTGGTGGAATGGAATATCACATGCCGTGTTCAGTAAAGTATTATGCTACTGCTTCAATACATGTGAAAACATATGTTAGCTATAACTCCACATTTCCTGTGCGGTCTCTGGCCCTACAAGTCTCACTGTACGGTCAGGGACAGAACAGAAAATGCTTCCCACAGTTATCGAGTCTCAAGCTCCACCTCAAGTTTATACTAGAAATTGTACAGCCTTAAATGGTCCAATTCACTGAATAATCCACAATGGAGGAACAGACATGTCCACAGATCCCATGTTAAGTATAAGGATCTGTTCAGACAGCTTCTGTTGTGTCCGTTGCAGTGACTAGGTTTTTTTTCAGATTCTGGACAAAAGTCAACCATTGCACTGGGCAGGGAATCGGGCTACATTCAGGTGGAAGTGCCAGAAAGACTCTTTGGCAGCCCCCCCTCCCCCCCCAAAGTAGGTGTTGTTACTTATGGTTTCTTTATGTTGTCTTTAGAGGGGGTATGGATAGGGACTGGGGGTGGCTGTTTAAGGTGTTGAAAAAAGAACAGTGGTTAGTACTGAGTATTGTTATTGTGCTGAGTTTTCATTAAGGCACAATACCTACTACACTTGCCTGTCTTTTATGAAGATACAAGGGAACTGTCAGCCTCTCCATCTCCCTTGTTTTTCTAAAGGTATTAGGATGTGGAGCAGGCAAATATGAACAGACATGTATGCACAGATCCCCCCTCCGGAAAGATGAACCTTTCTCCCAATGAGCACGGAGCCATGGAACCCAGTCTTTAAGCTCAGCAGGGCCCACAGACAGCCTAGAAGTTGGACTGCACCACTGAGTACTGATGGTGATTTGTGCTGGTTGGTTAAGACTGCTGATTTGTCAAGTTCCAGATAACTGGAACTCTACTGTATATGCTGTGCTGTATGTAGGAGTGCTTGTGAGGTGTACAGAGCCTTTAGCTAAGTGCTGCAGCTCTAAGTAGTTACCCCTCCCTAGCAAAACCATTCTCAGCATCTTATCACCCTCCTTCTGATGCTTATGGTTTAGGCCCTTTCTTCACTTGAAATGTCCGTTGGGGTGCAATTGAAAAAATGTTTAACTTCCGCATGCACAATGCACTGCAGCTCTTGCAGCACCTCGGTGGGACCCGCCGCACAACGATTAATGCGATAGCCCCAGAGGACTATCACTGCTTCTGCAACGGGATGCAGTGATTATAAGTGACACAGTAAGTGTGAAAGGGTCCTAAAGATGAGGAATTAAGATCTTGTTTTGTTATTACACCTGTTGTAAACCTTTATTGTTAATACTGTCATTTACTTTGGGTGAGGTAAATATTACTAGAGGAACTTCTTTTAAATTATGGAAAGGGAAAGAGTATTTTACACCATGAGGTTACGCAATTTTTTTCTGGGGAGTAACATTTTTGAACCTGGTTGAATAAAATTGTCAGCAAAAGTATAATGACTTCTTGTTGTCAGAGCCAACTATAGCAAGGGAGAATTTATATGGATACAGACTCAGGCCAGCCGGTGTTCTGACCTCACTGACAACATCATTTCACAGGGTGCTAGAAAAACTACTGAGAAACAGAAAATCTATCTATCTTCAGGAGACACCAGAGGTAGCAGCATTCACATTTCTCCCAGCACAGGCTTCTTCTGTATTCCCACATGGAGGAGCTATTCCACACTGTACGGTGCTCTGCTTTTTTCACAGTTATTTAGTTATGACAAGGTATTATGCTTATTTGTCTAACCTGCAAGGCACAAGCAGCTACCTCGTTATGCCTTGCCAACCTTGTCTGCCAGAGTTTAGAAGATGCACGCTCTGCACTGGTTGCTATGGCTGGCCAGATGCAGCAAACATATAGGCAGCATTAAACAGGTAAGGAAAACCTTCAGTCTCAAACACCCCTTAACTATTGCTGGGCAGCAGGTGGTGTTTTAATGAAACATTGCAATAGCTCTTTCCTTAGGGCTGGGGTCCACTAGCAGCGCTTTGATTGTGGTGTGATCGCAAAAGCGCTGCCTGCAACATTTTTGCTGTTAACCATCCTGGAGTGATTGCATTTAAGGGAATTAGGGGCAAAACGCTTTGAGCATCACGCTGAAAATCACAGAAATTCACGATTCAGAAATCGCAAGTGGTTTCCAAATCCCAAACGCCAGTGGTCCCCAGCACTCAAAAAGATTTTCTTTATTCCTACTTCAACAATGCCTGGCATGATTTTTCGATGGGTCATAAACACAAATTGAGTATTGCAGGTGTAATTGTGGGGTCTCCAGATTACCTAATAATCCATCCAACATAATGACGCTTATTCAATTCTCCTAAGTTTTCTAACTGGAGATCATTTTTCATCTTCCGTTTAAAATACTAAAAATAAATAATAATTAAAAAAAAGTGAAAAAAATGCTGTCAAAATTATTCTTTCTTGCTTGCTGGTAGCTTAAAAGGCATTTTATTGATGAGGTGTGAAAAATATCACCTAGGAGAAAAAAAAAATGTGACCCCCAGTTCTTCTGCCGCTGACTCCTCCACTCGGTCACAGTAAACAGATTGGTGCCAGGCAGCAGTGTTGGACTGGGAGGTGGAAAAACTGAGGAAATACACCTGCTGGCCAAGCAGCAGAAACCCTGTGTTATCACTCCCAATAGAAAACTGCAGCAAGTCTGCCCTGTGAACAGTAACACCTGAGTACTGCTGCTTGGACAGCAAGTGGATTTCCTCAGTTTTTCCAACTCCCAGTCCGACACTGCCAGGCAGAAGCAGAGGGAACCCCACTGAGTTGCAAAAGACCAACAGCAATCCTCAGCAACAGGCAGGATTCTCATTGGTTCATGGTTGACCAATAAAAATTCTCCCTATTGCTAGCGAGAATTGGTCTATTGTAATCCTATGGGGAGCCCCATGCTCCTGCCGGCCTCCAGTTTCTTTATCGGCTTTAGACCGAGCGGAAAAGTCAGCAGCAGCGGGCCACGCGAGTACGTTTGTGGCGGCATGTGACAGTACCATGCAGTTTTGCATCCACTCCAAGTGGGACCCTAAGAGCCATTCTGTCTAAGTTACTGCTGTCTTAACATTATTAATAACTGTAACAGCATGAAAACGCTCTTGTTGATGTCATATGTGGAGTTTCAATCTCATTGCTCTACAGGCAACCTGGTATAAAGAAAGATAGGAGGGGGGAGCATCTGTTTGCATGCCGTAGCTCTACCCTCTTGCATATGCGCCAGCTTAATATCATTACACGGCACAGCCTGGGACTGAAGAAGACCACTTTAATCCACATAGAGTGACCTCGTGCTGGACCGGATATGGCATTGAAGTAGAGCAGACCCGATCAGGCTCAGCTATTTTCGCCAGAGCCCATCGGAAAGCCACTATTGCGCCTGTGCTGGAGCCCTGAAAGTAAATATTGCAGCACGCTGCTGCGCCTGCGCAGTGCTTGTCGGAGGAATGTTCGTGGGAGCCAGCGCTGGACCCCTGAGGCTACAGAGGATGGGGAAAGCCTCATTAGGATCCTGAGGCTTCTCCCTCCCGAGGTAAGTACCCCATAGGGGCTGTTTTTTTTTGTGATGTGTATTTTAAACATAAAATAAAACTATGGGATATCTAAAACAAAGTCATTTTTTAGAAGGAGGAGGATAGATATAATTGTTTATCTCAACAGTTTATTTTCAACCTCAGATTCACTTTGAAACTTTTGTTGTGAAACACACGATTAATCAGAACGCAGCAGGAAGGAAATCTGAGTGCAGTTAAGCAGTCTTCAAATCCTCACACTAGAAAACCAGGTACTTTTTGTTGCGCACGCCTTGGTTGATGTCTTACTGACTTTGTAAATTTTGCCTTTTTAACTCCGTAATTTCCCCAGAACGCTGTCCATCACACAGCAGTCTGCCACAGCCTGCATGGCAAGTACAGACGTGACAATTTCAAAGAAGAGCGAGAGTATCTTATTTACTGCAATGCTTGACCCGCTCAGCGCAGGGAGCATCCGATGTAAAGAGTGAGATCAGCAGGGTGCTAAGGTACTGGATTGCTTTTCATACACAAAGGAATAAAAAAAGCTCTAAGAAACTCATTCAACACTAAATGTACAAGTTGACTTATCTAGAAGCGTTTAAAAACACTGAAATTAATGCTTTCTAGACAGAAATGCCATTTCCAGCTCTTTGAATAGTGCATCAGAGGAAAGGAAACGCAGAACTAGCTTTTAAGATGTACAGTATGTATAGATAACACCCTGCAGAGATAACCATTTTAAAGATGGAAACAATATTCAGCATAAGTGAGTGATTCACAAACAATCACACAGCATTGCACTGATGGCTTTCAATCTGTGGTAAAATGTAAAACCTGAGTGCTACTTGTCTGCTGCACCTTGACACTGTCACTGACGTTCACACTGCACCGTGAAATCAACCCAATTGGCTGTTATTAAAGCAAACCTGAAGTGAATTTTAAATGCCTAAATGAAATATGTCCCATAGAGCCTATGAAACACTCAAAAATATCACCTTAACCGGATGCAGCCTCGCTTTATTATTGATTTATAAAGCAACAGCATATTCCGTAATGTTGTACAGCGTAAGACACCAACATGGGGTACATAATAAAACAATGGTATAAACAAAATATAGACACTGGTACAGAACACAGAATTGGCATTTGCTATATATTTGCCACTGTAGTTAATCTACTAAGACAAAAAAGGGTAGGAGAGCCCTGCCCTTGTGAGCTTACAATCTAATTGAATAGAGAGGAAACAAGAGATAGGGTAGTATACAATGGGCTTGATATACTAACCGTCGCTAAGTATTACAGCCGGAGTGAAAAGCCACTTAGTGCCCGAAATGTAGCTTTGCGGGCACGAATAGCCGCGCAAAGCTACATCGTGCACAGCCCAGTGCAGTGCGCGCGCAACCGGTAATAGTGTGCGGTGCGATAACGCTGCACCCACTGCCCTGTAAACGTTGCACCCGGTGCGACGAAAACAGCGCATCGGGTGCCCCGAAGCGGCGCACTGATGCCTCTATAATCCAAAACAGGTCTAGCATAGTAAAGACCGTTTTATTAAAAAAGGTTTAAAAACATGAAAACTCACTCACAGTGGTCCAAGGATCAAAAGCACGTAAACAAGTTTAAGGGGCATCATCCCAAGCAGTCGCTCTCCCAACTTGCTCAGCAGAATCCCTGAATCCTTAGTCTAATCAAGCACTGCTGGTCACGTGACTATATAGCTCTTCCCAACGTGTTTCCTCAGGCTTGCTGACTCATCAGAGGCCCTCTGACAGATGCTTGTACCCTGTTGCCCAGTGGCACGTGCATGACATCATACATGCCATCAGGTCATGTGGTACAGACAAGACAGTACATTTATATTGCGCTTTTCTCCTGGTGGACTCAAAGTGCCAGAAATGCAGCCACTTACAGTAGGATGTGCTCCACGAGCAACCAGGATCATTAGGGAGCCTTGCCCATAGATTCCTTACTGTTTTACATACTGGATTGACAGTACAGGTGCCCAGCGGTGATGTAGAGAAGATTGGGATACTGGAATAGTTGGGCCGGTGTACAGGCAAGCGAAGCACAACTTCCACACTCACCACAGACCCAGGGGGTACACTTTACACATACAATCCTATGTTGGACTTTTTCCAGTTCAGGCCCAATGTAAGACATAGGAAAATGTTGCTGGATAAAATCCGGCACACCATAGGCCTGTTTTGATCGCCTACGGCCTCATTCTCCACTGTTGAGCCACGTAATTTAGATATTACGTGGATGCATGTGGGCTCGCCACTAGGGGTGCCGTTGTCAGATCTAGTCCAGCTCAGCGTCAGCCTATACGGATCAAAGTGTCTGACAAAATCGCCCCCCTCCCTCCCCCGGATAGTACCAGACTGCCTCCTCGCTCTACTGCAAGGAGGTAGGGGCCCTACCAGATCCCCGCTGCTCTGCAGTCCTGTGATTGCCCAGCCCACGTCCCTAACACACGTACACCAGAAAAAAATGCTGGGGATGTGGTATGAACGTGAAAATAAATTGGAAAGGGTTATAATAGCTGAAAGAGATGTACAGTGTTTTTTCTTCCTTACAGAATTTCCATACTGTGTTCCACAGGGGATCATTATAAAATATTTGACTGACCTTCATAATTAACCCCCCATCTTAGCAGAGCACTTGCCTACATGGTCTAGTGCCGATCCAGATGCTCATTATTTTTCAGAGTTAAAGAATTTTCAAAGTATTGCTCAATGAATATAGCTCTGGAAGGTAATTCAGAAGATACTACAGAGACCAGGAAATGAATATATGTCCACTGTTTAGTGTCACATTTCATCACTTTACTTTATGTGCAGATTTTGAGGAAGGGTAATGGCCCTTAAAGCCCATTAAAGGGAAACTGAAGTAAGAGGAATACAGAGGCTGCCATCTTTATTCTCTTATAAACAATACTGGTCACCCAGCTGTCATGCTGAGCTTTTGGCTTTAGTTGTTTTTGAGACACACCTGCAACAAGCATGCAGCCCAATGGAGCCAGACAAGAGTCACAGCATCTGATCTGCAGCTCATTCTGGGCTGATGACTTATAGTATTACAGGAAAATCATCAGCATAAAAGTCAGGCAACTATCATTGTTTATTAGAAAATAAAGATGGCAGCCTCCGTATTCCTCTCACATCACGGCCCCTTTAAGAGCAGCATTTGACCCCTCCCATTTGGCCCCTCTGTTTCTACCATCCACCAGGAAAGGAACTACAAAATTTTTGTAAGATGGTACCGTACTCCTGCCCAAGTCCCCAAATATAACTCAGCCACATCACCCATGTGTTGGAGATGCTCCCAAGTTCCTGGAACTTTCCTACACATCTGGTGGGAATGTCCTCTTATCCAATTATTTTGGGTAAAGGTATTCTCTATTCACAAACACTTATACTGCAAGCCATTAAACTTATCAGCGACCACAGCATTATTAACACTACTACCCGGTAGAACTTCTTCTATTAAAAAAATCTCTTACCCCTCAATTGATGATAGCTGCAAGATTAATTATAGTCAGACATTGGAAAACAAATGTGATCCTTTCCATGATGGAGGCATTTAAATAATTAAATTATTTATGAGGCTAGAGGATCTTAATACAGACACTAAGGATAACGCTGAAGCTTTTGTGACAAAAAGGGCAGTATGGGTAGATTTCCGTGACTCCGAAAAGGCTACTGAGATGCTTTAAACCAAACACTTGAACATGGATAACCCCACTCCCATATTTGGGAGGCCGGTGGGTGGGCCATGTAGGTTTCTTGGGGCAGTGGGGTGTCGGTGCACCACTTTTCTTTTCCCTTAACCCTCTCTCACTCTTCCTTTCCTACCGCCTGCTTCTTCTACCTCTCACCTCTCAGGGATTACTGTCTAAATATCTTTTACATATATTGCTATCATTCTCAGGATGTTACTCAACTTGGGAAACACCTAAGTTCCTCAATGCCTAGGGAAAAAACCTCTAGTTTTGATGTAATTGACAGTGTTGCCTCTGATCTGCTCCTGTGATACTTATTTATCAGCATGACATTCCTATCTAAGCAACAAGTAGTATTATCCCATGTTATGACCATCTCGTATCGAACCATTGATTGACATTGATTGAGTGCTCTATGTAAGCATGATACTTTAAATCCCATCAGAGAGAACCTGTACCGGTTTCTTTCTCTTGTTATTTTTCTGTATAACCAAACTTTAATAAAAACATATTTTACTAAAAAAGAGCAGAATTTGGGGAAGAGACCCAGATCCACAAATCAATAAAAAAAGCTCCCTATAGGTCACATCCTTGGATTAATGTCAATTTACGGACTCTATAAATTTGGCAATTTTCTGTATGTGGTTATATCTCACTACTGTGTTCCTGGTGAGAAGACGAACACTAGAAAATCTCAAGTCAAGTTAGTGGGAGATTTATCATCTCCGCGTTTCCAAACCTGTCAAGTCCTGTCTACAGCACATGCATTGTCAGCAGGGCTGGATTTACCATAAGGCACTGTAGGCTTGTGCCTTCATGCGCCTGATGATGGCAAGGCGGTTCACTCCCCTCCCTGAGTGCCTCCCTTCCTACTTCCCTATGTAGACTTCTGAGCAGAGAATAAATGAGGTTACTCGCCCTTCTCTCTGCATTCCACTGATGAGATCTCCCTTAACCCTCCTGGCGGTATGAAAAAATCCGCCAGGAGGGAGCGCGGCAGTTTGTTTTTTTTAAATCATGTAGCGAGCCCAGGGATTTCCTGGAGGGCTTCCCCCGTCGCCATGGCGACGGGGCGGGATGACGTCACCGACGTCATTGGGAGTCCCGATCCACCCCTCGGCGCTGCCTGGCACTGATTGGCCAGGCAGCGCACGGGGTCTGGGGGGGCCCGCGCGCCGCAACGGATAGCGGCGATCGGGCGCAGGCCGGCGGCGATCAGTGTGCTGGCGCAGCTAGCAAAGTGCTAGCTGCGTCCAGCAAAAAAAAAATTAAGAAAATCGGCCGGAGAAAACCTCCTGCGCGGCTTACCCCGAACTATGTTCGGGGTTACCGCCAGGAAGGTTAATTCAGGGCACCTCTAACTACTACTTAATACTGAGGATACCTCTGAATAACTGATACTAAGGGGCACCTGTAGCTACCTATGATGGGCAAGGGAAGTATTATTATTATTTAGTATTTATATAGCGCCGACATATTACGCAGCGCTGTACAGTGTATATATATATATATCTCTTCTCACTAACTGACCCTCAAAGGAGCTCACAATCTAATCCCTACCATTGCCATATGTCTATATTGTGTAGTGTAAGTACTGTAGTCTAGGGCCAATTTTTTAGGGGGAGCCAATTAACTTATCCGTATGTTTTTGGAATGTGGGAGGAAACCGGAGTGCCCGGAGGAAACCCACGCAGACATCGAGAGAACATACAAACTCTTTGCAGATAGTGCCCTGGCTGGGATTCGAACCAGGGACCCAGCGCTGCAAGGCGAGAGAGCTAACCACTACGCCACCGTGCTGCCCATAAGTAAGGGAGAAATGACTGCTGGGACAGCCAGCACACTTGCGTTGCGGTTCGGTGGGGCTTTGTAGGTTCATGGAGGGCGAAGTTTAGGGTGCCAGAACTTCTGTGCCTATAAGCTCTTGTGATGTAAATCCGGTCCTGATTGTCAGGATCATCCATGGTGCTAAGATACACTGTATACCACCGTTGCACTGTGTACTGTTGGTGGGGCTCTAGGCGGGAACACTAACCAATGCTGCCCTGAGGGGCAAATGGTATGTGGCATTGATTTTTTTCTTGCCAGATTCACAATCACTCCCACCAAAGAACAGTACACATAACTGCTTGTTGGCAGCTCCTGTTTATTTTCTGGGCGCTTGCAGCCAGCTGCGAGCATCCAGCACTGGCGGTTGTCTAATGTCTAATGCATGCATATCTGAATGGGCAGTAGCCGCACTCAGAAGAGACATATGACTTTTTTTTTTGTTATTATTTATTTATTTTAACTCAGACAGGTCCCTGAAGACATATTTGACTAGTTGGTCAAACATATGGAATGGGGAGGGCTGGAACGAGGGGACAGAGAGGGGGCAGGGAAGGCTCAATAAGATCCAGATCATTTTTTTTCCTTGAGATTTACTTTAAGAAAGGGAGGTTTTAATAGGAACCTAAACTGAGAAGGAAGGCCCGGTGCACACCAAAAACCACTAGCAGATCCGCAAAATGCCAGCAGATTTTGAAACGCTTTCTGTTATTTTTCTGTAGCGTTTCAGCTAGCATTTTGCGGTTTTGTGAAGCGCTTTTGGTGTAGTAGATTTCTGATATTGTTACAGTAAAGCTGTTACTGAACAGCTTCTGTAACAAAAACGCCTGCAAAACCGCTCTGAACAGGCGTTTATCAGAGCGGTTTGCGTTTTTCCTATACTTAACATTGAGGCAGAAACGCATCCTTAATCCAAAAAATGCCTCACCCCGGGAGTATGCGTTTCTGCAAAACGCCTCCCGCTCTGGTGTGACCCACCCCATTGAGATACATTGACCAAGCATATCCGCAGCCGCAAGCGGCTGCAGAAACGCTGAAAAAGCCACTCGGTGTGCACCAGCCCGAAATGTTTTTTTCCTTTTAAAATAATACCAGTTGCCTGACTCCTGCTGATCCTGTGTCTAAAACTTTCAGCCACAGCCCCTGAACAAGCCTGCAGAACAGGTGCTCTGACTGAAGTCAGACTGGATTAGCTACATGCTTGTTTCAGGTTTGTGATTCAGCCTCTACTGCAGCTAAAAAGATCAGCCTGGCTGCCAAGGAACTGGTATTATTTAAAAGGAAACATCCATATACCACTCAGTTTAAGTTCCCTTTAACGCATGGTGGCCAGTTCCAGATGGAAGAAGCATTATGAAAAGGATTACCTTGCCAGTAATTTGGTCCTGACAATACCTCGGTATCCTCCATCATAACGCTCGGTAAAGCTTCATAAATATCCATTAATTGGGATGAGCAGGTGAACTTCCGACTCTGAAGGCGAAGGTATCAGTAAGATGGAGAGCAGCACATCAGTGAGATGCGGCAATATAGGCAAGTTAGTCCTCTCTGCCGCAACCCACTAACATGCTACCGTAGTTCAGTTTTGTGGCAGGCAAAACTAAATATCGCTCTTGCCAGCTCAACCCAATTCATGCAGTGCTGTATTTAAGCTTGTAGCCCATAGTAATCAGTTTTATTTGCAGTACAGCGCTGTAAATTTACCATTTGTAAGCAGGAGAAAAATGATTCTCACGCACCTCTGAGAAATTCATTTCAGGTTTGATACTTACCTAAGTCGAGGGAAGGCTAAGGATACTATAGGGCCGTCCTATTCCACTGCCCGGCCCATCGTTTCACTGCTGTCCAGTGGTAAAGCTGGTCGGCTTGCTGGTTTGATTATCCCTTTTGTACTATTATGTCCCTACGCAGTTCAGAAAATGAGTGGATCGCTACTGCGTTCCTCTGCCTGAGCCGTTACTCCAGTGCTGTCAGCCAGTAGAGCTGAGGACTAGCGCATCGCTACTGCGCAGTTGCGATCCACTCGTCCTCAGATTTACTCAAACAGATTTATTGGCTGACAGCACTCGAGTAATAAGCCAGTGAAGACCCTATGCTATCCAGAGCCTTCCCTCTACTCGGGTAGCAAAGTTCAAACAGAAGAGGCCCCCCACATGGACGTGTAGGAGGGAGCTCAAGACAAATACCATCGGCAGGTGTATGGAGACAGGCATAAGCTGATTTCAAGATGGGCACCGCATCTATAGAACAAGGAAAGACAAAAGAAACAAGTGCGGCCTGAGAGTGCTGGTTTATTTTCTCTTCCCTCTACTCAGGTAAGTATCAATCCTTAAGAGAACCTGTAACAAAAAAAAGTACCCTGGGGGGGGTACTCACCTCGGTCGGGGGAAGCCTCAGGGTCCCAATGAGGCTTCACCCACCCCTGTAGCTGCAGGCAGTCCAGCGCTGGCTCCCTCGAAGAGTCCCGGAATCCTCCCTCCACAAGCCTGACAAGCGTCAATTTATTTATTTCTCCTGGCTCCAGTGGGGGCGCTGTTGCGGCTCACCGCAAAATAGCCAATCTCCGCCGGGTCCGCTCTACAGCGCAGGAGACTTGTGCCTGCACAGTAGAGCGGCCCGACAGAGATCGGCTACTTCCGCCTATCTCCGTGTGGAGAGCCAATACTGCGCCTGCGCTGGAGAGGTAAATATTTACATCGCCGCCGTTCAGGGAGGATTTTCGCCCCCATGGGACCGAGGAGGACGGGGGAAGCCTCAATAGGATCCGGAGGCTTCCCCCACCCGAGGCGAGTACACCCTAGGGGAGGTTTTGTTTAAGTTAATTTCTCACTTCAGGTTTGCTTTAAAGGGACACTTAAGTCTAAAAAAAAAAAAAAAAAAAAAAAAAAAATATATTTACTCACCTGGGGCATCCCTCAGCCCCCTGAAGCTGTATGGTGCCCTTGCAGCCTCGCTCCGATCCTCCTGTCCCCGCCGGCGGCTACTTCCGGCTTTGGTGACAGCCGCCGACAGGCTGGGAACGCAAGTGATTCTCCGTGTTCCCAGCCGCTATATCACCCTCTATGCTGCTATAGCGTATACGCTATAGCAGTATAGAGGGTGATATAGCGGCTGGGAACGCGGAGAATCACTCACGTTCCCAGCCTGTCGGCGGCTGTCACCAAACCCGGAAGTAGCCGCTGGCGGGGACAGGAAGATCGGAGCGAGGCTGCAAGGGCACCATACAGCGTCAGGGGGCTGAGGGATGCCCCAGGTGAGTACAAATCATTTTTTTTTTTTTTTTAGACTTAAGTATCCTTTTAACATTCCCTAGCCCAAAATCTCTGCCTAACCGTTACCAAAATATTTACACAAGGGCTAGCCAAATCCAAGAGGGCAGGTAGCCAAGACTCCTTTAACATGGCAGCTGGTGCCTAAAACCTTGCACACGCTAGATAGTTCCCGGATGAGGTATCGATACTGATTGGAGGCCGTGGTACACGCGCTGCTCTCTCGGCAGAGACACTCCCAACTGGCCGACTCAGCTGAGAATCTAGCATGTGTACCTTTGGTGGATTATTTCAGCCTAGCACAAGCCGAAAAAAAAAAAAAAAAAAAGCATTGTCCTCCTTCTTATGCCTCTTACTCCATCGTGATTTGCGCATTGTCCCTTATCCCCCGCTTTGTAGCAACAGTATGTGTCACTAGCCTGGAGGCTTAACATGTGTCTGTAACCAACCCTGGGCTTTCCAGTCCTTGAAAAGCACAACACTTATCAGAATAGAGAAAGACAATATCAAGAGTACTCCAGTCACAGCATCCAAATTATGCACGCCAAGTGAACTGTGTGCATCACTTCCAAAGTCTGTTAACTTTAGTGACTGGCAGAATTACGATCAGGTAGCTTAATAAAGTTATTGTTCTCAGCCTCCCTCTCCAAGTACACATGCAATGTTGTGTTTGAGGTTTGTTAATCAGGTTCTTGGCATACATAAACAGAACATATTTTGGCACTACGTGAGTTACGTTTCTTGTGTGTGATTTTCCTGTCTGCTGCTTACTTCATGTGTCAGCCACCTTTTAATCTAGAAGCGTCTTAGCAATAATTAAAGTAATTAAAACGAGGAGTGTTGTGGCTAAGCTTACGTTTAAGCGGGTCTGCCACCGACCTACTAAAAACATATTATACTATTACAACCGTATCGCTGTTGTTCTGCATTTTATTTTAGCAATTTACATAATATGTTTACAGCTCCACTGCGGGCATGAATATTTTCCTAGTCTTGGATAGACACTCAGTTATAGAGTTGGCTTTTATATTTGCATAAATTCCTTGTGAGTTCTGTGTGTGCTCCACCCCCACTGTAGACTAAACATCAGGATGAGCCAAGCGGCCTGAAAAAGAGAACCTGCTGCTAACGCAATCTCCTGGGTTGCTTAAGGTGACAGGAACAAACATGGTAAGCCGCTTTTTAGGTGTTGAAAGCCACAATTTATCTTATAATGGCCACACCAGGACCTGGTACTGATCTAGTGCAAATGGTTGCTGCAGGTGATTGGTCACACAAGGGTCAATATTTCCAGCAATGCTGATCACTTTGAGTTGTGAACATGCATAGATATACCGCTGACATCTTCCACAGTGCTTCAGGCCTCTTTTCCATGAGCAGGTGATTGTGGTGAATTCCCCGCCTGTCAGCTTTTCCCATTCACCAGTGCTTGCTAGCGGTCGGAACAGGCAGTGGACAGAAGCTCCCCCATGAAGCAAGGCAGTTGCTGTTCTCAGACGCGACATACGACAGATTTTGGCAAATGTGGCATGTGTGGTATTACCAAACACTGCCCTTTGACTACATGTAATTACAGCCAAATGCCACTTGTGGCTGGCAGCCTTGAGGCTGAACTACCCAAGTGCGCAATTTGAACTCCCATGGAAAAGAAGCCTCAAGCTGGCCACTAACGGTCCAATTTCTAGCGAAAAATCGTTCGAGCGATCAGAAATTCTGATCGGATTGGTTGTAAATAATCTCCATTGGTGGACACAATCGATTATAAACGAGTGAAAATAATGTCGCCCGAATGAATTTTCGTCGAACGAAAATTTGGATTTTCTTGGTGGTCGTGATAGATAGGAAGCAAAGATTGGTAAGTTGATGGTGTAGTGAACGATTTTTCGTCCGATCAGAATTTCTGATCGCTCGAACGATTTTTTGCTATAAATTGGACAGTTAGTGGCCACCTTCATATATATATAGATTGTGTCTCCTCCTGGGATATCTTTCTGAGCATATCTGTTCCCCTCCATGCAGGTTTTATTTTTTTTATAGCACAAAATGACATTTGTTTAACATCACATCCGTGAACCTCTCTAAAATGTACTGGAACACTGTGATTTACCTTCCCTTTCTGTACATTTCTTGTGTGCTCCCCCATCCTCTCCCTAAATTGCCTAGTTGTACGTCCTACGTATTGGTATCCACATGTGCACCATAACACATAGACAACATACTTATCATTACAGGTTATAAACTGATTTATTTTAAATCGTTTGCCATTGGAAAAAGATACTACCTCCTTGGTTTTGACTGCGGTGGCTTCTCTGCACGCCTTACATTTTCGGCATGGAAAGAAGCCTCCTTCCTGCCATTCCTGCATTCTATCCTGTCTTTTAGGAGGATCCACACAACTTGGCACCATCAAGTTCCTTAAGTTGGGCGCCCGCCTATAAGTAAATTTTGCGTTATTTGGAATAATATTCCTTAATAAGTGATCTGTTTCCAGAATACCCCAATGTTTCTGTATTATGCTCTCCCAATTCCTATATTGAGAGTTATAGTCTGTTATTATGGCCAACTTTGTCCAATCTTACCAAATCTGTGTGGTAGAAGGGTAATCTGAGTGAATATATTGAATACATAATTTAAGCCATCCCTCATATTACATAGGAGTGGTAAGATTGTACAAAAAAAGATTGGATCATAAGTGGGCACCTTTGGAAACTGCACAGGCATAGTTTTAAGGGAACATGTAGGATATGGAAGCTGACATATGTATTTGCTTTTAAACAAAACCAGGTGGCTTGCAGTCCTGCTGATCTCTTTGTCTGCAGTAGTGTCTGAATCACAACACCTGAAACAAACGTGACTAATTCAGTCAGATGTCAATCAGAAACACCTGATCGTCATGCTTGTTCAGGGTCTATTGCTAAAAGTATTAGAGGCAGAGGATCAGCTGGACAGCCAGGCAACTGGTATTATTTAAAAATAAATTAATATGGCAACCTCCATATACCTCTCACTTGTGGTTCTCTTTAAACACATTACTGTAAATTGCTTCATCTATCCAAGAATGACTGATGGTGTTCAGTGCATATTTCTTGTACAGTGTAATCTCACTATAATAAACTCTGATATAGTAACCGTCCAGGTCCTGGCCCAGCACCATTATAAGTACATACCTCCCAAATTTTTGAGATGAGAAAGAGGGACACTTAAGCCACGCCCCTGCCACACCCCTAATCACGACCCTGGCACACCCATAGTCACGCATACCATAAAGATTTCATAAGAAAAATATGTGTTTTTAACATTTAAATCATACTGGTCCTTTCTATCCTGGTGCATTTTCCTTCATATCAACATTTATATAAGAACTATATCAATTTAAAAGATGATAAATTTTAAAGGCAATTAAACACATTTTTTTCAGTAGGGAAATACATATATTTAGATAGAAAGAGGGACAAAGTCCTGAAAGAAGGACAAATAGGGAGGAAAGAGGGACAGATGAAGTGTGGTTTGAATAATGAAAATACATTGTTTACAGATGAATGCTTCATGGTATGTATGACCAGCAGTGTGTGTCTAAAAGGTGTCCTTATGTCTCATCTAAAAAAAATAGGGAAACATACTCTGGGGATGAAAAAAATGGGAGATGAATAAGGAAGAGGGGATGCAATGCACAGAATGGGGGCATGTAATGGTGGCCTATTAAAAGATGGCACAAAATAGTAGAGCCTACAACCAGTTTTGCTCTCTCTCTTTCTCTCTATACATACATATACACTGTATATTCTGGTGTATAAGACGACTGGGCGTATAAGGCGACCCCTCAACTTTTCCAGTTAAAATATGGTTTGGGATATACTCGCCGTATAAGACCGGGTCAGTGAAAAATGGCGCCCAGCACCGTTAGATAAAAATGGCGCCCCATTCACTTACATTATCAAACAATATTTATCGTTTTAAAAGGTTAAAAAATGGCGCCGACCTTTTGAACGAAATTTATCGTTTTAAAACTTTTTTTTTTGTCCTGCCTGAACGAGATTTATCATTTAACCCCTGCTTTGCTGCCATTTGGAAAATATCTGCCTGCCGGCTTTAATGTTTAATAGCAAAGCCCCCTTTAAAAGTTAAAAACACCAAACTTGCAAGGACCAGCTCATGCCCAGAGGCGGCGGTCCTTGTAGGGGCATGGGCGGCGCCATCGCGTCATTCGTGACGCGATCGGCCGCCGGTGACTGGCTCCGCCCCCCTCGCGCTGTAACCCGCCGGCCGTTCGGAAGCGCCAGCGGGTTACTAGCACCCGGATCGCCACATACAAAGTGTATTATACACTTTGTAATGTATACAAAGTGTATTATACAGGCTGCCTCCTGCCCTGGTGGTCCCAGTGTCCGAGGGACCACCAGGGCAGGCTGCAGCCACCCTAGTCTGCACCCAAACACACTGATCTCTCCCCCCCTGCCCCCTGATCACCCACAGCACCCCTCAGACCCCCCCCTTCCCACCCCCCAGACCACTGTTTGCACCCAATCACCCCCCTAATCACCCATCTATCACTCCCTGTCAACGCTATTTTTTTTTTATTCCCTAAACTGCCCCCTGCTCCCTCCTGATCACCCCCCCCACCCCTCAGATTCTCCCCAGACCCCCCCCTCCCCCCCGTGTACTGTATGCATCTATCCCCCCTGATCACCTGTCAATCACCCATCAATCACCCCCTGTCACCCATCAATCATCCCCTGTCACTGCCACCCATCAATCAGCCCCTAACCTGCCCCTTGCGGGCAATCTGATCACCCACCCACACCAATAGATCGCCCGCAGATCCGATGTCAGATCACCTCCCAAGTGCAGTGTTTACATCTGTTCTCTACCCTAAACACCCACTAATTACCCATCAATCACCCCCTATCACCACCTGTCACTGTTACCCATCAGATCAGACCCTAATCTGCCCCTTGCGGGCACCCAATCACCCGCCCACACGCTCAGATTGCCCTCAGACCCCCCCTTATCAATTCGCCAGTGCAATATTTACATCTGTTCTTCCCTGTAATAACCCACTGATCACCTGTCAATCATCTGTCAATCACCCACCAATCACCCCCTGTCACTGCCACCCATCAATCAGCCCCTAACCTGCCCCTTGCGGGCAATCTGGTCACCCACCCACACCAATAGATCGCCCGCAGATCCGACGTCAGATCACCTCCCAAGTGCAGTGTTTACATCTGTTCTCTACCCTAAACACCCACTAATTACCCATCAATCACCCATCAATCACCCCCTATCACCACCTGTCACTGTTACCCATCAGATCAGACCCTAATCTGCCCCTTGCGGGCACCCAATCACCCGCCCACACACTCAGATTGCCCTCAGACCCCCCCTTATCAATTCGCCAGTGCAATATTTACATCTGTTCTTCCCTGTAATAACCCACTGATCACCTGTCAATCACCCATCAATCACCCCCTGTCACTGCCACCCATCAATCATCCCCTGTCACTGCCACCCATCAATCAGCCCCTAACCTGCCTCTTGCGGGCAATCTGATCACCCACCCACACCAATAGATCGCCCGCAGATCCGACGTCCGATCATCTCCCAAGTGCATTGTTTACATCTGTTCTCTACCTTAAACACCCACTAATTACCCATCAATCACCCCCTCTCACTGCTATCCATCAGATTAGACCCAGTGTTCTCCCCAGGCTCTTTTAGCCGGGTGCTCCACCCGGCTAGTTTTTGTGAGCACCCGGCTGTCATCGGCTCACCTCCGCCTATTCTGTAAGCAGAGTTGGGCACAGAAGCCCCGGCCCTGCACTCTCTCATATTGCCCCACCCGGCTACTTTTTCAAACCACCCGGCTACTTTTTCATGCCACCCGGCTGGAACAAATTTCTGGGGAGAACATTGAGACCCCTATCTGCCCCTAGGGCACTCAATCACCCTCCCACACCCTCAAAACGCCATCAGACCCCAGCCCTGATAACCTCGCCAGTGCATTGCTTGCATCTATTCCCCCCTCTAATCACACCTTGAGACACCCATCAATCACCTCCTGTCACCCCCTAGCACACCTACCCATCAGATCAGGCCCTAATTTGCCCCGTGTGGGCTCCTGATCACTCGGCCAAACCCTCAGATCCCCTTCTGATCACCTCCCCAGTGCATTGATTGCATCTATTTTCCCCTCTAACCACCCCCTGAGACACCCATCAATCACCTCCTGTCACCCCCCTAGCACTCCTATCCATCAGATCAGGCCCAATACAACCTGTCATCTAAAAGGCCACCCTGCTTATGACCGGTTCCACAAAATTCGTCCCCTCATAGACCACCTGTCATCAAAATTTGCAGATGCTTATACCCCTGAACAGTCATTTTGAGACATTTGGTTTCCAGACTACTCACGGTTTTGGGACCGTAAAATGCCAGGGCGGTATAGGAACCCCACAAGTGACCCCATTTTAGAAAAAGACACCCCAAGGTATTTTGTTAGGTGTATGACGAGTTCATAGAAGATTTTATTTTTTGTCAAAAGTTAGCGGAAATTGATTTTTATTGTTTTTTTTCACAAAGTGTCATTTTTCACTAACTTGTGACAAAAAATAAAATCTTCTATGAACTCGCCATACACCTAACAAAATACCTTGGGGTGTCTTTTTCAAAAATGGGGTCACTTGTGGGGTTCCTATACTGCCCTGGCATTTTATGGGGCCCGAAACCGTGAGGAGCAGTCTAGAAAACAAATGCCTCAAAATGACCTGTGAATAGGACGTTGGGCCCCTTAGCGCACCTAGGCTGCAAAAAAGTGTCACACATGTGGTACCGCCGTACTCAGGAAAAGTAGTATAATGTGTTTTGGGGTGTATTTTTACACATACCCATGCTGGGTGGGAGAAATCTCTCTGTAAATGGACAATTGTGTGTAAAAAAAAATCAAACAATTGTCATTTACAGAGATATTTCTCCTACCCAGCATGGGTATGTGTAAAAATACACCCCAAAACACATTATACTACTTCTCCTGAAGACGGCGGTACCACATGTGTGGCACTTTTATTACACCCTAAGTACGCTAAGGGGCCCAAAGTCCAATGAGTACCTTTAGGATTTCACAGGTCATTTTGCGACATTTGGTTTCAAGACTACTCCTCACGGTTTAGGGCCCCTAAAATGCCAGGGCAGTATAGGAACCCCACAAATAACCCCATTCTAGAAAGAAGACACCCAAAGGTATTCCGTTAGGAGTATGGTGAGTTCATAGAAGTTTTTATTTTTTTGTCACAAGTTAGCGGAAATTGATTTTAATTGTTTTTTTTTCACAAACTTGTGACAAAAAAATAAAAACTTCTATGAACTCACCATACTCCTAACGGAATACCTTGGGGTGTCTTCTTTCTAAAATGGGGTCATTAGTGGGGTTCCTATACTGCCCTGGCATTTTAGGGGCCCTAAACCGTGAGGAGTAGTCTTGAAACAAAAATGACCTGTGAAATCCTAAAGGTACTCATTGGACTTTGGGCCCCTTAGTGCAGTTAGGGTGCAAAAAAGTGCCACACATGTGGTATCGCCGTACTCAGGAGAAGTAGTATAATGTGTTTTGGGGTATATTTTTACACATACCCATGCTGAGTGGGAGAAATCTCTCTGTAAATGGACAATTGTGTGTAAAAAAAAAAATCACAGTTGTCATTTACAGAGATATTTCTCCCACCCAGCATGGGTATGTGTAAAAATACACCCCAAAACACATTATACTACTTCTCCTGAGTACGGCAATACCACATGTGTGGCACTTTTTTGCAGTCTAACTGCGCTAAGGGGCCCAAAGTCCAATGAGCACCTTTAGGCTTTACAGGGGTGCTTACAATTTAGCACCCCCCAAAATGTCAGGACAGTAAACACACCCCACAAATGACCCCATTTTGGAAAGTAGACACTTCAAGGTATTCAGAGAGGGGCATGGTGAGTCCGTGGCAGATTTCATTTTTTTTTGGTCGCAAGATAGAAGAAATGGAAACTTTTTTTTTTTTTGTCACAAAGTGTCATTTTCTGCTTACTTGTGACAAAAAATAAAATCTTCTATGAACTCACTATGCCTCTCAGTGAATACTTTGGGATGTCTTCTTTCCAAAATTGGGTCATTTGGGGGGTATTTATACTATCCTGGAATTCTAGCCCATCATGAAACATGTCAGGTGGTCAGAAAAGTCAGAGATGCTGGAAAATGGGAAAATTCACTTTTTGCACCATAGTTTGTAAACGCTATAACTTTTACCCAAACCAATAAATATGGGCTGAATGGGGTTTTTTTTAATCAAAAACATATTTGTCCACATTTTTCGTGCTGCATGTATACAGAAATTTTACTTTATTTGAAAAATGTCAGCACAGAAAGTTAAAAAATCATTTTTTTTGACAAAATTCATGTCTTTTTTGATGAATATAATAAAAAGTAAAAATCGCAGCAGCAATCAAATAGCACCAAAAGAAAGCTTTATTAGTGACAAGAAAAGGAGTCAAAATTCATTTAGGTGGTAGGTTGTATGAGCGAGCAATAAACCGTGAAAGCTGCAGTGGTCTGAATGGAAAAAAAGTGCCTGGTCCTTAAGGGGGGGGGGGGTAAAGCCCACGGTCCTCAAGTGGTTAAATGCCAGAAACACCAAATGTGTAGGGAATGTTAAGAAGAATAGTAGGAACACGAAGAAAAAAAATTGTTCAAAAAGACCTTATAGTTTTTGAGAAAAATCGATTTTAAATCTTCAAAGAGGAAAATGTATCTATTTAAATCGCGCAATGACATTTCCGTGGAAACAATTCCCGTCAACTTTAGCAGTTAATAGCAAAGTCCCCTTAAATCCTAGCAACACCAAATTTGCAGGATATGTTAAAAAGATTCTGGGAAACATTTTAAAAAAACAATTGAAAAATTGTATTTTTTTTTATTTAAATTTTTGGGATATGTTCAGAGTGTGGGAAATTTTTTGAAAAAAATGACGTGGGGTCCCCCCTCCCGAGCCTCTGTAACCCCTTGTCCCCCATGCAGGCTGGGATAGCCAGAATGCGGAGCCCCGGACGACTAGGGCTTCGCACCCTGAGCTATACCAGCCTGCATGGTCCATGGTATTGGGGCGCTTCGGGGGGGAGGGGCGGCCAAGTCTTCCCCCCTCCCCCCCCCCCCCCGGAGCCCTTGTCCAATCCATGGATAAGAGGCTCTTCCCCACCTCCGGTGCCCCAGGAGGAGGTGGGGCGACAACTCCCTGGGGAGGGGGGTTCATGGTGGCATCTGGGAGTCCCCTTTAAGAAGGGGAACCCAGATGCCTGCCCCCCTCCCAGGAGAAATGAGTATAGGGGTGCAAAGTACCCCTTACCCATTTCCATAAAGGGTTAAATGAAATAAAAACACAACAACGAGAAAAGTCCTTTAATGTTCTAAATTAACCAGAAATACTTATCTGTACCTTTAAGAAAAAATTGCCACGCCAATTAGGTCCCACGACAGTATCCTCCATCTTGCGATCTTCAGAAATACTTACCTGTACCTTTAAGAAAAAATTCCCACGTCATTTTCCTCGGAAAAGGTCCCGCGCTATAATCTGTTATGTCCCACGACGACAGTATCCTCTGTCTTGCGATCTTCAGAAATACTTACCTGTACCTTTAAGAAAAAAATCCCACGTCAATTACGTCCCACGACAGTATCCTCTATCTTGCGAACTTCTGATACATGTTGATTGAAGATCTCTGCCGCCCCGACGCCACACCTGCCGCCACCGCCGCACTGCTCTCAGCTATACTAAGTATAGCTAAGAGCAAAAAAGCATCTTTAAATTTTGGCTCCATTTGTCCCTATTGGTTCCTTAACAGACTAATGGGGATCAGGAGGAAACCAGTCTTATCACGCGAACGATAGCCTGTACACACGTCGGATTTGACGTGCGGACGACTGAACGACGGGACGTTCAAACGACCCGTCGTTCAGAAAAATCCGACGTGTGTATGGGCCTTTAGATTTGATATCCCTAGCGATTTGATTTTCAGCTTCGATCTTTGCCAGCCTAATTTCTTTTTTTACAATTTTTATTGCACTCCTTATAGTTGCTTAGTGCAGCCTCGGTCCCCTCCTGTTTTAGGACCTTACAGGCATTCTTTTTCCTCTTAATTTTAACCTTTCCATTCATCCATAGAGGCCTTTTTTTTATTCCTAGACATTTTGTTTCCATATGGGATATACATACTACAATATTGATTGAGAATAAGTTTAAAAGCTTGCCATTTCCCTTCAGTGTCCTCCCCTTGTAGTACATTATCCCAGTTCACCAAACTTAGTGCCTGCCTAGAATTTAGAGATTTTGGTCGTGCGTGGGTGAGTATGGACGTGTGTGAGCGGTCTGCTTGGGGATGCTCTGGTGGCGGGGCGGGAGAGGGGCGGGGATAGGGGATTTATTCGGCAGAGTTTGTGTAAAAATCTACCTTTTAACTCCATGTTGGGGCACTTTTGTATAGTGACACGGTGCCCCCTCAGATGACCCTAGCATGGGTCGTTTTTGGTTTTGTGGCTATTAACCTCTGCCTTCCCCTCCCTCCGCCCTATTGCCTCTCTGCGCGCGGCTACCTGTAGCGTCCGCATCGGTCCGCGCATCCTCCGCCTCCTGCCCTCACGCACGAGTGTGTGTTGTTGTTGATGGGCGGAGGGATGGATGCGTATGATTGGCCGCAATGACGCATAAGAGCGGAAGTTGTAGGCAAGGGTAGTCACGCCCCTTGAGAAAGCCGGAAGCCGGCGAAACGTCGGGGAATCTCCCCGCCTTCGCATGGGACGCCACGCCGTCCCAACCTCCGCTCAGACACCCCAGTGAGGCCCTTGCCATCGCCTTCTCCAGCCAAACTGCTTCCACAGGAGACGGGGACAAGCACTGCCAGCAGCCTGGAACTCCACAACAACTTGCACATACATATGCTGCCTAAAGGAAATCCCTAGGTACATGCCCTTCCATTCCGGAGCACCAGCTCGGTTTGCTGACCAGCAGCCATGCAGTCGCCACCCAGGAACATGGTGAGATGAACTATTCCATACAATTGTGATGTCATGGCGAGATGATTTGCCTTTCATGGTCCATGCTATGGAGCACATGTGATGGTGTGTAGGTGATTGCTAATTGCTATACTTCTGCCTGCTATGCCATGCTTTGAGGGAGGAACTGCTTGCTGCCTAATGCATGATCTCTGCAATACTTTATCTTGAGGGCTGTACCTCTTGTTGCTTAGCTGCATGATTTCTGCAAAATTGCTGTCCAGGCCGGTGCTAACATTTCTGGACTGTCCCCGCAAATAGTTTCTGCTTGACCTTCCCGAATATTCTGGAGATGGACATGGCGTATGGTTTATACGCGGTTTAACACATTGTGGAATTCTACTTAGATCATAGTTAGATGCCGCCGTGTGCCTGGTTGTATGTCTGGTGATCTGAGTGGTGTGGTGTGACGGGGTGGCCATCCCATGTCATTTTTAAATATACCTTTTAAAATATTTGAATAAACAGACGTTAATAGTTAATTTGGAAATTGTTTCTTTTGATTCTTGGGTGTGCATGTCCTGCCATCTATTTTTGTCACTGCCACAATTTTGATTAATATTAGTGCCTGCCTAATTTGATTGAACTTTGCTTTTCTAAAATTCATAGTTTTAGTGGTCCCGCTGCCCCGTGGCCTATCAGTCACCAGATCAAACGTTATCATGTTGTGATCACTATTTCCCAAATGTTCTTGAACCTGCACATTTGATACATTATCTGGTGTATTAGAAATGATCAGATCCAGAAACGCATTCCCCCTAGTTGGTTCCGTTACCATTTGAGTCAAGTAATTGTCCTGTAGTGCTGCCAGAAATCTGCTGCTTTTACCAGAATGGGTAGCCTCAATACCCCAGTCAATGTCTGGAAAGTTGAAGTCGCCCATAACTATGACCTCATTTTTACTTGCAGCTTTTTCAATCTGCTGTAGTAATTGCAGTCCTGCAGCTTCATTAATAAGAGGTGGTCTGTAGCATACCCCAATAAGCAATTGGCAACTTTTATTTCCACCATGAATATTTACCCAAATGGACACAGGGAGAGCAGACACAGGGAGGAGTGCTGCAGCATGGAGAAAAGACACCGGATGTGGGCCGTCTGGGCAGGTGAGAGTAACTCTGCTGCCAACACCCTGCGTCAGTTGGCGCCAAACCAAACGCTGCTAGCGACACATCCCTGACATTCCTGAATTTTCTGTTCGGACAGAAATCAATCAGTCCGGCATTGCTTGCGGAATCGATTTGTAGCAGATTCGATCACAGTGATCAAATCTGCCGGATATTGATGGGTAAAATCCCCAAGTGTATGCAGGGCTGGATTTGAACTCTTTACCGCCCAAGGCCACTGTCAGTGGCTGCCCCCTTTCAGTATAGGTAGCCAGATGACCCCCCTCCAGTATAGGTAGCCCATCGACCCTTTCCTCCAGTACACATAGCCAGATGACCCACCCCCCTTCCCTCCAGTATAAGAAGCCAGATTTCCCTTCCCCTCTCTTCCATATAAATAGGCTGATGACCCCCCTCTCTCAAGTATAGGTAGCCAGCTGACTCTTCCTTTCCCCCTAGTATAGCCTGCTGTCCACCCACCCTTGATCCTGTGGTGCCCTAGGCCATGGCCTATGTGGCCCTGAGTGTATGGTCATCTTAACACCGGACCATTCTTTTGTGGCTAACAGGTTAACAAAATAATAGGTTTTGATGACTTCTCTAAATTCTTACTTTCCATTCTCCACAGGTTTAGTAGAAGCAGAAAGAGCCAATCAGGTCATACACAAGTACAACCTCATCTATAGCTTGAGCCTGAGCGAAGAGAAGATGGCCGAAGCACTGGGAAAGTTTTGCGCGGGAGATCACGTGACTCTGGAGCCCCTGTTGATTTTTCTGAAAGAATTGTAGAAGAGTTGGAAAGTGTGAGACGGGTTGGCAGCGATGTGAACGTGTCCGCATTGTGTTTACAGCACTTGTCAGTCAGCCCGCGCTGTGCTGTTTGTATAGACGCGTGCTGGATCCATGATTTCTCAGAAAGTCGCATTAAGTGTGGGACATATTAGCAATGTAAATGATTTGTCTTGTTTCTCGAAGGGGGGGGGGGGGGGGGGGGGGGGGAGAAACATTTGTCTGTGACATGCTGCAAATTGTTGATGTTCTTGATAAAATCTCTCCTTCTCTGTGTGATAACATACTGATCATTATTTTAGGTGAGAATATAACCAGTCTGTGGAATTATAGCAGAACTCCAGAGAAAAATATTCATTTTAAAATAGTTTAGAAAGGGATTAGGACTAGTTTTGGTATTTTTTTTTATTGCTATCTTATCTCTACCTGTGAGAATTCCCCTCACTGTCCAGATACAAATGGCCTCAATTCTCTAAAGGCTCATACACATGCTCAACAAAAGTCTTTTAAATGCACAATTATCAAACATTTGTTGTTGTTTAACCACTTCACCTTTTTCACCTTTCAGAGCTTTCACCTTTCAGCGCTTTCATTTGCCAATAGCTTAATCAAAACTAATCACAATGAAATGATCTGTATCTTGTTTTTTTCACCACCAATTGGGCTTTTTGGGCACCCAAATTTCCAGCTTCCCCCAGTGGGCAACTATCCTTAATCCCCCCTGGCAAGTAACAATAACCCCCCCCCCCGGTTGGCAACTAACCTGAACCATACGTAGTTAACCTTAGCCACCCCTGGAGCCCCTTCGTGTTCCTCTCCTGGTCCCGTCGTTCCTGCGCTGGCTCTCCCGTTTAAATCTCCTGTTGCGAGAGACTTCAGAAGTCTTCGGGAGACCGAGTGCTCACGTAGACAGGTGGCTCCGTACTGCTCATGCACGAGATCGCACGCTTGTGCATGCACCCTAAGGAACCGCCCATCTTCAGGTAGCACTCCGGTCCCGGAAGACTTGCAAAGCCTCCCACGGCAGAAAAGAGCAGTCTCTAACCCATTGGGGGTGACAGTGCAGGAACGAGGGGACCAGAAGAGGAATGGGAAGGCTCTATTGGACCCAGGTACCAGTGCCGACACTACCATAAAGGCAAAGAGGGCAACTGCCCCAGGGCCCCAGAGCCTGTAGGGGCTCACCAAGGAGTCCCCCCATCTGTTGCTCCCTGCGGCTTCTGCAGAGACTTCAGCAGCGTAGCTTCTCACCCCTCCCAGCGGACACGTTGCTTTGTCAATCCGCGGCTCCATGCCACTTCCATCTTCATCCACTGCTGGTTGCATCTTCTCTGTGACCTGTGGCAGGGGCGTCTCTAGCCATTTTGTCACTCCAGGCGAGAAAACCTGTGGCCCCCGTGTGGTGCCCCCTGATGAAAATAATAATCGTAACGCAGCAATGTTTCACCGTAAAATAATCGTAACGCAGCAATGTTTCACCGTAAAATAATCGTAACGCAGCAATGTTCCACCAGAAGATAAAAGTAATGCGGCAATCTTTCAACAGAAAATATTCATAATGCAGCAATGATTTACTTAAAATAATCGGAATGCGGCAATCTTTCACCAGAAAATAACCATAATGCAGCAATGATTCACCATAAAATAATCGGAATGTGGGCATTGTTCACCATAAAATAATTGTAATGTGGCCAGCATTCACCATAAAATAATCGTAATGTGGGCAGCGTTCACCATAAAATAATTGTAATGTGGGCAGCGTTCACCAGAAAATAATCGTAATGTGGCCAGCATTCACCAGAAAATAATCGTAATGTGGCCAGCATTCACCAGAAAATAATCGTTATGTGGCCAGCATTCACCAGAAAATAATCGTAAAGTGGGCAGCGTTCACCAGAAAATAATCATAATGTGGCCAGCGTTCACCAGAAAATAATCGTAATGTGGCCAGCGTTTACCAGGAAATTATGCTAATGTGGCCAGCGTTCACCAGGAAATGATGCTAATGTGGCCAGCGTTTACCAGGAAATGATGCTAGTGTGGCCAGCGTTCACCAGGAAATGATGCTAGTGTGGGCAGCATTCACCAGGAAATGATGCTAATGTGGGCAGCGTTCACCAGGAAATTATGCTAATGTGGGCAGCTTTTCACTAAAAATGTATAATCACCTGTAAAAACAAAAGCATTTACTCACCTGCAGAAGAGTCCTCTCCCTGGGCGCAGCCTCCCCCGACCGTCTGTAGCAGCGCAGCCAGCCTGTGAAAGTCCCGCGCTGACCTGCAGAGCAGGGCTACGGGAAGATGGCGCCTGAAGCCCTGTACTGGAGACACAAATAGTCTCCAGTACAGGGCTTCGGACGCCATCTTGCCGTAGCCCTGCTCTGCCTGCCGGAAGACTGCAGGCTGGAGCAGGGAGCTGCGGGGATGAACTGGGTTCACCACAGGGGTCGCACAGTTTGGCGGGGGAAGGTGGGCACTTCCCCCCCGCAGGGGGCGCCCCTCTCGCACCCGGTGCTCCAGGCCACCATCTGTCCTTGCCTGGTGGCTGGGAGACCTCTGACCTGTGGCATGATATTATGTGATGACACGCGTCAGGTCACGGAGGAGATGCGCCCCTGTAAGGATGAAGTCAGGGAGTGCATTGAGCCATGGACTGACTGATGAGTGTTCAAGTAGTGTAATTTAGAGGCGCACCAATTCCAATAAAGTTTCTGCTGAGGTGCACAGGATATATCCTTATTCTCCTCAGATAGAGGACCCTCTTCAAGGGTATATGCGCATCCTGATTGTTTTAAAGAACAAGTGACACCCATGCTAACCTAGAAATAAAAAAACACATATAAGTAGATAAATGCTAGTTCTACTTACATAACAGATATATTGCACTGCCCATGTTATGATTCCTGTGAATTTTATAAAGGAAAAGCATAGAATCCTATTCTAGACAGTTTCCATCATGGTTACTTTTGACCTCCTGACATCATTTCCTCCCTCACTCTTTTTTTCTCCTCTAGCTAATTGTGTATTTGTTACCCGCCTTCTTCCCAGAGTCTTCAGACACTCCCACTGAGGTCTATACTCATCCCACTGAGAGTCTTCAGACACTCCCACTGAGGTCTATACTAGGAAGTGCACAGTCTTATGTCATTAGAAGGAGGGGTAAATAAAGGGAAGAGGAGGAATATATTATAGATTAAAAGACCCTCCAGCATGCAACTGTTTGGCAATGGCAATTAAAGTGCTTCTAAGGTATGTGATAACTCCAAACCATAACAGCAGGTAAAGCTTGGACAGTTTTGAATGCAGGACTAGCATTAGCAGTTTGAGTTAAGAGGTTATTATTATTATTATTTATTGTATTTATAAAGCGCCAACATATTACGCAGCGCTGCACAATAGATAAATGGGTTAACATACAAGGTAGAACATACAGGAAACTCCCAACAAAACAAGATCATGCAAATGATGGATAAATGATGGATATATAAATCATAAAATTCTTTGGAAGCTGGGTGGACACTGTTGTACAACATATTGTTAAAAGACAAAAACTGTGAGAAAATGTATGCTCAAAACCTATTACTGACTGGTTTTGCATGCACAGTACTACTCAACTTGGGCAACTTGGCTGCTGTAGCAGGCCAAATGGCTGAGTGAGGAGGAATAGCGTGAGGACCACGAGGGACATACAAGCCTACGGTGGCTGGAAGATGCCTCAGGTACCTGAAAGAACAGACTTTAATTTCAGCTCTGGCATCCTTTAATGTTAATCAGCTTTATATACATAAGTATTTTGACCACATCATCCTCTTTATGTATGTTGTCTTACTCCAAGCTGTATAGGCTCGAAAGCCTACTACCAATTAAGCATATTAGGTGATGTGCAGCTCTGTAATGAGAAGGGGTGTGGTCTAATGACATCAACACCCTATATCAGGTGTGCATAATTATTAGGCAACTTCCTTTCCTTTGGCAAAATGGGTCAAAAGAAGGACTTGACAGGCTCAGAAAAGTCAAAAATAGTGAGATATCTTGCAGAGGGATGCAGCACTCTTAAAATTGCAAAGCTTCTGAAGCGTGATCATCGAACAATCAAGCGTTTCATTCAAAATAGTCAACAGGGTCGCAAGAAGCGTGTGGAAAAACCAAGGCGCAAAATCACTGCCCATGAACTGAGAAAAGTCAAGCGTGCAGCTGCCAAGATGCCACTTGCCACCAGTTTGGCCATATTTCAGAGCTGCAACATCACTGGAGTGCCCAAAAGCACAAGGTGTGCAATACTCAGAGACATGGCCAAGGTAAGAAAGGCTGAAAGACGACCACCACTGAACAAGACACACAAGCTGAAACGTCAAGACTGGGCCAAGAAATATCTCAAGACTTTTTCTAAGGTTTTATGGACTGATGAAATGAGAGTGAGTCTTGATGGGCCAGATGGATGGGCCCGTGGCTGGATTGGTAAAGGGCAGAGAGCTCCAGTCCAACTCAGCCACCAGCAAGGTGGAGGTAGAGTACTGGTTTGGGCTGATATCATCAAAGATGAGCTTGTGGGGCCTTTTCGGGTTGAGGATGGAGTCAAGTTTAACTCCCAGTCCTACTGCCAGTTTCTGGAAGACACCTTCTTCAAGCAGTGGTACAGGAAGAAGTCTGCATCCTTCAAGAAAAACATGATTTTCATCCAGGACAATGCTCCTTCACACGCTTCCAAGTACTCCACAGCGTGGCTGGCAAGAAAGGGTATAAAAGAAGAAAAACTAATGACATGGCCTCCTTGTTCACCAGATCTGAACCCCATTGAGAACCTGTGGTCCAACATAAAATGTGAGATTTACAAGGAGGGAAAACAGTACCCCTCTCTGAACAGTGTCTGGGAGGCTGTGGTTGCTGCTGCACGCAATGTTGATGGTGAACAGATCAAAACACTGACTGTATCCATTGATGGCAGTCTTTTGAGTGTCCTTGCAAAGAAAGGTGGCTATATTGCTCACTGATTTGTTTTTGTTTTGTTTTTTAATGTCAGAAATGTATATTTGTGAATGTTGAGATGTTATATTGGTTTCACTGGTAAAAATAAATAATTGAAATGGGTATATATTTGTTTTTTGTTAAGTTGCCTAATAATTATGTACAGTAATAGTCACCTGCACACACAGATATCCCCCTAAAATAGCTAAAACTAAAAACAAACTAAAAACGACTTTCAAAAATATTCAGCTTTGATATTAATGAGTTTTTTGGGTTCATTGAGAACATGGTTGTTGTTCAATAATAAAATTATTCTTCAAAAATACAACTTGCCTAATAATTCTGCACTCCCTGTAAATGGTGTTTTAGCAGCACGCTACAGCAGTGAACAGGTAAAAAAAAAAGTAGAAGACCACCACCAGAATCATGAAATGGCATGTTTAGAAAATTGTAGGTTGTCATAAGAAATTAGGTTTTTCAAGTGCATTGCATGATATGTGTCTATAGGTTGATTTTTGTCTAAACTCACTAGTTGGTGGGCACTGGGCAGGCATACATGAAATAAAGGCATCTAGAAAACAGGGCGCACGGTATTGCAGATAGTAGAATATCGCTAAAATAAGTGATATTCTACTGCTGGATTTCATAGTAAAATATCAGTAATACTGATATTTACTATACCTAACCTAACCCTACTCTCACACAGAAGCTTCCCCTGTTGGTCCCTAACTGTAAAACTCTCCTGTTGGTGCCTAACCCTAAGACCCCCTCTGGTGGTGCCTAACCCTGAGATCCCCCCATGGTGCCTATCCCCGGTGGTGCCTAACCTTATCCCCTCTCCAACCCCTCTGCAGCACTATTGCTGCTAAGATGCTAATTTGGGGCACTGGGAGGTGGCCAATGAGTGGCAATCATTTACATTTTCCGCAGGCGCTCGATAGCATCACTGGTACCCACTATGCGAGCACCCGCAATTTGCAGTTCAACAAACCCCCGGCACCCGTGACTCTATCGTGCACCTGCGGAAGTGGAAATTTTCAATGATTACCTCCCCGCGCCCAAAACTAGCATCTTAGTGACAAAGTAAAAGCCACGATTTGCATCAAAAATTGTAAATTTCGGAACCGGCAGGCACCTGATAGCAGCCGCCGCCCTGAGCCCAAATCGCTGCGTTTATCACAGGCGCCAATGCAGCACCCTTTCTTCCATAAGGGCTCCTGCGTCCTTTTTTCCTGTTTCAACTGGGCAGTATACCCAGTGCCACATGCCTATCCTGTTGGCTGTAGCTGGGTTGGTATATTTATCTGCAAATTTACAACTTAACACCTCCCATTTTAGAGTGGGGACCACTTTTGTGATGTATGATTTTTATAGTGTGGCTCCATAAATTCCCTGGACTGTCTTGGCAACTGGCCTTGGCTAGTAGTGTGCAACTGTCACAAAAAGGCTCCAGTGGTCACATGGCAGCTATTTTACCTGTTAAATATTGGAATTCATGCCAATTTGAACCATTCTGTGACCGCCTAACGCCAATTGGCGGCTGCTGAGTGGCTGCCCCAGGACCTTGCGTCAAATCTTTGGGGCGGAAATTAGCAGGGAGTGCGTGAGCATGCATGATGGTTCCCTGCCGAGTCACAGATTGGAGCTCCGTGATCAGCCTGCCAGCCCGCGATCATGGCCTTTATTTACATGTACAGTGCTGTGATCTACTGCAGTGCTGTACCAGGGACAGCTCTGTCACTGAGCTGTCCCCTCAAGTGGCAGGGAAACAGATCCCTCTCATAGGGAGATGCCTATGAGAGGCAATCTCTGTGATTGGATCTTGGGGGAGGCAAAAAAAACCTTTTATTTATAAAAAAGGACACTAATATTAATAAAAAAAAATACAAATCGCAAATTACAAATCGCAGCAGCAATCAGATGCCATCATGCCACCAACAGAAAGCTTTGTTGGTGGCAAGAAAAGGAGCCATGAGTAATTTGTGTGCTAAGTTGTGTGGCCAGGCAGCGAACTGTAAGCACTGAGGGCTATTTTTGAAGGGCTTTTACAAGAGCTTTCTGAGCGATTTCCGCTTAGATAAGCACTTTTATAAGCACTTTTGTGCAGTGATGATTTTTTTCACGTCAAGTCAGGAAGTGAACTCTTTAACCCGGAAATGAATAAATACAATGTATTTATTCATGAGAGTGCTGGGGAAATCGCAATTCAAAGCACTTTTTCAAGCTCTTCGTAATTTCGCCATAAACTTTCTATTGAATCGCAAACGCTCAGAAAATGGTGCAGGAGCCGCGTTCACGATTGGATAGAAAGCTCATCGCTTATATGAGAACACTCACATAAGCGACCATTGCACTAGTGCTTTTCAGGCGATTTTTAAAATCGCCAGTGCTAAAAAAAAAAAGGAGTGCAGTGGCTCTTAGTGTGAACAAACCCATAAAGCTGCAGTGTGCTGAATTGTAAGAAATGGCCCGGCCAATAGGGGGTTTAAGCTTGTGGTCCTCAAGCAGCTAAGCTCTAACAAGAATGGGGAGTGAGAGGATAAGATGAATGTTTAGGGGAATTCATATGTTCTGCTGTAAGGTGGAAAATTACAGTAAATGTATATTGTCACTGAGGTAGTAACTAAGTAAGATGCATATAGGAGGTGTAACTAGTGGTGCTTGTAATGGGTAAATTATGGATTACGCAAAACTTCTCGTCATTTTTCCCCAATTATACATTGCGTAATTGCAAAAACATTGCGTACAGCATACTACATTTGTGAATTGTAATTATGCCTGTAAGGACACACAAACGCATGACTTTACATTTAATGCATAAAAATATTCGCATCTATTCACCAGTGTACTGTGCATGCGCAGCTATTAGTTTACTATTCAATGGGAAAAATGCGTTCGTATGCAACAAAAACTTTGTGTCCATCAGCCAGTATACTGCTATAAGATATACAGTATACAGTATAATAAATATTCAATACAAATAATCGCTTCGTATGCGTAATAACTTTCACGTCCATGTCACGCAAAGAAAATTATGCAACATTCGTAAATTTCACCTACTTCTAGAGACTTTACACAAACTAAATTTAATGTAAATTCCTCTTACATGCGTAATTACAGTTAGATTATGTTTACATATAAAAAATTTTACATGTAATCTGCAAATTTCACATTACGATTACAAAGCTTAAAGAGACACTTAAGCCAGAAAAAAAATGAGTTTTACTCACCAGGGGATTCTACCAGCCCCCTGCAGCAGTCCTGTGCCCTCGCAGCCTCTCACTAATCCTCTGGTCCCCCGCTGCCAGCTAGTTCTGCTTCTACCAGCCCCCTGCAGCAGTCCTGTGCCCTCGCAGCCTCTCACTAATCCTCTGGTCCCCCGCTGCCAGCTAGTTTCGTTTTTGCCGACAGGACCGTCAGGACTGGCCACGCGTAGCTTTTTCTCCATTAGTGTTGGTAAACTGCTTTGAGCATTACACAGCTAGTGGGGGCAGCAGTCTGATTCTCAGTCAAATGCCTTCAAAAATCTGATTGAGTAAGACAAGGTATTATAGTATATCAATTACTATTACCCAATTGGTGAAACCATTTTGTTGTGGGATCAGGCCATCATCAACTGAGCAAAGCTGATTTTCACTTGTCAGTCTAGTAATTTCCCGCGTAGCTTTTTCTCCATTCCCGACTGTAATTAGCGCTATTGCAAGACGCAATGCGTACAAAAATACGCGTTGCTGCATTACGCATACATAGATATGCAGTAAGGCGTATTTTTGTATGCGTTGCGTGTTGCAATAGCGCTAATTACAGTCGGGAATGCGGAAAAAGCTACGCATGGCCAGTCCTGACGGGCCTGTCGGCAAAAACGAAACTAGCTGGCAGCGGGGGACCAGAGGATTAGTGAGTGACTGCGAGGGCACAGGACTGCTGCGGGGGGCTGGTAGAAGCCCCAGGTGAGTAAATCTCTTTTTTTTTGCTGGCTTAAGGTTCACTTTAATTGTGAATTACGATGCGTAAATACACATAGGTGTAATTTCTGACCACCACTAGTTGTAACAAGAGTTTATACCTACTAAATTACAAAAAAAAAAAAAGCTGACAGTGACGTAGCTAAGAAACTATGTGGGCCCCAGTGCAAGTTTTACATTGGGCCCACCCAAGCATTTTATACATAATAATTTATACAGCACACCAAAACCTGCCAAAGACAACCACAGTGTTAGAGGTTCAAGAAGGGGATGGGGAACAGTTTGTTAAAGTGGACTTGAACTCTTGCAAAGGACACAAGGATAACAAAACAGAAATGCACCCTGTATGTATTTAACGAGTTTAGCCAGTTTAAATCCCCCTCATTTGTGTCTAATCACAAGTTGTTATTTGATCCTCCCCTGTGTCACATGACTGACTAGGGCAGTTAAGCAGATAAGCCCATTTGAAAGTACAGGCTGTAAACAATGTGTCTGCTTCCATGAATCAGGAAGAAGAAACTGTGCTGATTTATGTTAGGATTTGTATCAGCTGTAACAAAGAAATGTTTTTGTTTAAAGGTTATTATGCTATTGTGTATCTTTTAGAGCAGAGAGGAGTTCTGAGTTCAGGTCCACTTTAATGAAAGCATCTATTAATTAATTAATTACTACTATTTGAAGCATCTATAGAAGTGAATATTACCAGCACAGGACCAATAGAGAGCTAATACTGCAGCCCGGTGTGGTCACAACCTCTGCATCCTCTATTGCTACTCTACTGAAAACTGATATACGGTGGATGCACAGATAACATAACGTGAAAGGTCGCGTTTTATATCAAATTCAGGGGACTTTTGTGTGCGTTTTTGCTGAGTTTTTACTGCATTTTTTGTGCGTTTGAATTAGCGTTTTTTTTTTAACGCAGATGCGTTTTTCAAGCGTTTTGCGTGCGTTTCAATGTGTTTGCGTTTTGCATATACAAAACACATATGCGTTTTGTATGCTTTTTTCATGCTTTTTCCAATTGCGTTTTAAGCAAATAACTAGGAAGACAACAGGAAGCGAAAATACATCACAAAACAATAATAAAAAAAAGCATATAAAAACGCAAGAAAAATGCATACCATTGCGTTTCCATTGACTTTCATTATGTGCATTTTTTATGCGTTTTTTAATATTATGCAACAAAACATGCATTTTTAAAAAGGCGTTGTTAGAAAATGCAAATGCGTTTTTTTATATGCGTTTTTTCCTGCTGCCCATAGACTTCCATTAGCAGCAAAACACAGCATTTTCCGCAACGCTAGCATTTCTGCTAAGTGTGCACCTGTCATAAATCAAGATAACAGCTAATGTTTTCCAATATACATTAATTACAATTATATCCAAAATTATAATATAGTTATTAACAAAAGTGGATAAAAAGATGTTCACAACTTGTAAACAGTAGAGAAAACGTAAGGAATTAGTAGTATTTGGACATATGAGCCATCTCCCAACTGACTAGGCTTAAAAAAAATGCTTGCATGAGATCATCCTCATGGCTCCCAACTGACCAGGATTCAAAAAATGCCTGCATGAGACCACTGGCATGAGCTCAACTGCCAGAGATGGCATGAGCTCAACTGCCAGAGATAGCAGTTGGAAGTCATTAGTCAGTTAAATGCCATTGGAAACTGCAGCAGTTTGCGAGTCTCCAGCTGAATTTATATTTTAGAAGAAAAAAAAAGCTTTTGGAAGAAGAAAAACCTGACAAGAGGACTGAATAGGACATCATGATGACTGGACCAGGCCCAAGCCATGGGCAGGGATCACAGAGGAGGACAGGGAAGAAGAGGAGCAGAGGAGGGCCGGCTGTCAGCAGCCAGGCCACAACAGGGAAGCAGAGGGCGAAGAAAAGAAGACGGAGGGGTCCGAAGCCCTGGCTGCCAGACCTGCGGCTGACCATGGAGGACAAGATGGATCTCCAAGGCACCGGGATGCTGCGCTGCGCAGTGTTAGAGGCAGCTGTGAAACTCTTGAGACAACAGTTCCAGGATGCGACGACTGGTCTTCCTTGCATCAGAGCAGTGTGCTTTCCGGTCAGACCCAGAACAGTGCCCACTGTTCAGTTCCACGTGGATTGCCAACATCAGCATGGATTTGTCACCGCATGTGAAGGTACGAAGGTGGTGGTTGCAGACAGCTACAAGGCCATGGCTTTTGGAAGTATGGCCATCAGGCAGATAAAAGACAGCTACAAAAACTACATGAAGAACCCAACAAAAAACATGGAGTATCTGGCGGTGGACCAACAATCAAGCACCAACAAAGACTGCGTCATCCACTGCATTGCAAACGCCTACGAGCTGCTGGCAGCAGACGGGAACCCGGAGTGTGTGTACAACAAGCAACTTATGAGACCGCATCTGCTGCAGTGCTTCACCAACAGGAAGATAACTGAATTTCCCAAGGATTACAAACCAGCAGGACAACCTTCAGTGAAACCTTTTAAATGGAAGCCCTGAAGCTAGAGTAGATTCTCCATTGCATTGCTTGCCTCCCATCACCTGCAACACCAGCATCTCTGCAATGATACAGTCACCGGTCACGTAAGTAGTAGCTGACTATTCTCCTAACATGTTAATCTTTACTAACTCAGGAATGAGATGCCATGCTAGCAAATGAAAGCCACTAGCTGCTTATTAATGAACTGGCTGCTCAATAATTAACTGGCAGGTGGGCTTCATTTGCTAATGACCAAATTTTTAATATTTATTTTTTTTTGGGGAGGGGGGGGGGGGGGGGGCTAATTTTTTTTTCTATACCATCAAATGTATAAATGAAAATAGTTTATAATGGCATCATCCTGGGTTAGTGATGATTTACATGTAAGAAGGATTGTCCACCCGACCCAAGCCATACTTTCTGCTTCCATGCTGCAAACATCTATCCGCTCCACTCCAACATCCTAATCGTCTCTGTCTCCACACTGAAGCATCCAGCTCAGCTTAAACACCCTCTACAAGCAGCCTAATAAACAGGCTGGGTAAGTATCTAAAAACAAAGCTAGGTGAGTATCTATAAAACAGTCTGGGTAAGTATCTAAAAAAAAAAAAAACTAGGTGAGTATCTATAAAACAGTCTGGGTAAGTATCTAACAAAAAAAAACTAGGTGAGTATCTATAAAACAGTCTGGGTAAGTATCCAAAAAAACAAAACTAGGTGAGTATCTATAAAACAGTCTGGGTAAGTATCTAACAAAACAAAACTAGGTGAGTATCTATAAAACAGTCTGGGTAAGTATCTAACAAAACAAAACTAGGTGAGTATCTATAAAACAGTCTGGGTAAGTATCTAAAAAAACAAAACTAGGTGAGTATCTATAAAAACAGTCTGGGTAAGTATCTAAAAAAACAAAACTAGGTGAGTATCTATAAAAACAGTCTGGGTAAGTATCTAAAAAAAAAAACTAGGTGAGTATCTATAAAACAGTCTGGGTAAGTATCTAAAAAAAAAAAAAAAAAACCTAGGTGAGTATCTATAAAACAGTCTGGGTAAGTATCTAAAAAAACAAAACTAGGTAAGTATCTATAAAACAGTCTGGGTAAGTATCTAAAGAAAACTAGGTGAGTATCTATAAAACAGTCTGGGTAAGTATCTAAAAAAAAAACAAAGCTAGGTGAGTATCTATAAAACAGTCTGGGTAAGTATCTACAAAAACAAAACTAGGTAAGTATCTATAAAACAGTCTGGGTAAGTATCTAAAGAAAACTAGGTGAGTATCTATAAAACAGTCTGGGTAAGTATCTAAAAAAACAAAACTAGGTGAGTATCTATAAAACAGTCTGGGTAAGTATCTAAAAAAAAACAAAGCTAGGTGAGTATCTATAAAACAGTCTGGGTAAGTATCTAAAAAAAAAACAAAGCTAGGTGAGTATCTATAAAACAGTCTGGGTAAGTATCTAAAAAAACAACACTAGGTGAGTATCTATAAAACAGTCTGGGTAAGTATCTAAAAAAACAAAACTAGGTGAGTATCTATAAAACAGTCTGGGTAAGTATCTAAAGAAAACTAGGTAAGTATATATAAAACAGTCTGGGTAAGTATCTAAAAAAACAACACTAGGTGAGTATCTATAAAACAGTCTGGGTAAGTATCTAAAAAAAAGAAAGCTAGGTGAGTGTCTATAAAACAGTCTGGGTAAGTATCTAAAAAAAAAACAAAGCTAGGTGAGTATCTATAAAACAGTCTGGGTAAGTATCTAAAAAAACAACACTAGGTGAGTATCTATAAAACAGTCTGGGTAAGTATCTAAAAAAACAAAACTAGGTGAGTATCTATAAAACAGTCTGGGTAAGTATCTAAAGAAAACTAGGTAAGTATATATAAAACAGTCTGGGTAAGTATCTAAAAAAACAACACTAGGTGAGTGTCTATAAAACTGTATGGGTAAGTATCTAAAAAAACAACTAGGTGAGTATCTAATAAACATGCTAGGTGAGTATTATCCTTCACTCAGGCTAGGTTCACAGTGGTCCGTTGCATAATGCATGTGTTTTAATGTGTTATGATTACTGTGAACTGCAATGGAGACTGGCCATAGACTTTAATACAAAGCCTGCATGCATAGAGTTGGAATAAAGTGATCTGTTACAGCGCAGTACTGTGAACAGCCCCATAGAATCGTATGGGCAGTGAGCTGACATGCAGAATTATTTAGCAATTATTCTGCAACGCAACTGATCACTGTAAACAGGGCCTTAGGGCAATAACCTTCTTCTTTATTTTTACTTTTTTGTTGTTGTTGTTGTTGTTGTTGTAACCCCCCCCCCCCCCCCCAAAAAAAAAGTAAACAAAAATGCAAAAAAAAAAAATTCCTCTTCTCTCCCTGACCCTGAACATTCTTCTTTTTTTTTTTTTTTTAAATAATGTGTATTATGTTTGTACTGACAGACTGACCAAATGACAAATCAGGGTTCACAATGAAGCTGGGCATACACTATTAGATATTTTTGGGGATCAGGTAAATGATCGATATCCCCCTAATATTGATCCTTTATCTGAGTACCACCCTGCACAAACTGGCGGGTGACCCCTGCGCCCCCTGGGTAATCAAGAAAATAAATAACTTTCTTAACTAATGTCTGATTGATATATTGATACAAAAATTATGTGAGAATGACCTAATTTTTAATAGATTTTGTTTTAATCAATTTTTCCATACAAACAAATGTCTAAATTATTACAAATGTCTAATGATGATTGCCCACCTTCACACAGCCAGGCATACAGACTTACACCGACTGAATAACATACCCTGACTGAAGTAGAGTGACGCACACAGACACACACTTACTGACTAACTGCAGTGATAGGGCAGAGCATAGAGGTTAGGAGATAAAGGGTTAGACAGACTCCCCGGGACTGTAGTGATAGGGTAGGGCATACTGGTTAGATGTAGGGATAGACAGACTCACAGTGACTGTAGTGATAGGGTAGGGCATGCAGGTTAGGAGATGAAGGGTTAGACAGACTGACAGTGACTGTAGTGATAGGGTAGGGCATGCAGGTTAGGAGATGAAGGGTTAGACAGACTGACAGTGACTGTAGTGATAGGGTAGGGCATGCAGGTTAGGAGATGTAGGGTTAGACAGACTCACAGTGACTGTAGTGATAGGGTAGGGCATGCAGGTTAGGAGATGAAGGGTTAGACAGACTGACAGTGACTGTAGTGATAGGGTAGAGCATGCAGGTTAGGAGATGTAGGGTTAGACAGACTCACAGTGACTGTAGTGATAGGGTAGGGCATGCAGGTTAGGAGATGTAGGGTTAGACAGACTCACAGTGACTGTAGTGATAGGGTAGGGCATGCAGGTTAGGATATGTTGGGATAGACTGACTCACAGTGACTGCAGTGATAGGGTAGGGCATACAGGTTAGGAGATGAAGGGTTATGCTGGATACACACGGTGCGTTCGCGCACTCGATTTTCCCGTCGATTCCCGTCGATTCGTTTATTTCCAACATGTCCGATTTGGATTTCGATGGATCGTTAGGTCGATTCGCATGCAAAGTATGCCGAATCGACCTAACGATCCATCGAAATCCAAATCGGACATGTTGGAAATAAACGAATCGACGGGAAAATCGAGTGCGCGAACGCACCGTGTGTATCCAGCATTAGACAGACTGACAGTGACTGTAGTGATAGGGTAGGGCATACAGGTTGGGAGATGTAGTGTTAGATAACAGTATTTGTATGTTCTCGTCTGAAGCATGGTTACCTTTGTTTAGTGTCTGTGAAGGCCCATTCTGCAGATATTCCCATTTTCTGCTAGCCTGCAGGGGGAAGTGGGAATGCCTGAGAAATGGGACATCAAACAAAGTAAACATGCTATTTTCCTATGTATCATAATTAGCTATTTACATTTGTCTCTGTGAAGTCACTTTCTTTAGTAATCTGATCTTCACAGAGGAAGAGGGAATATTTCAGAAATGGAACATCACAGAGACACGGTAAAGGCACACAGCTAATCATGCCCCAGAATAGAATATACAAAAATACTTTTTACTAAAAAAAAAAAACAAAAAACAAAAAAAAGCACACGAGATAAAAGATGACTAGCATCTATTAGAGTAGGGTAGCGTAGTGTAGTGTAGGACCTGTCCGAGAGGAGTCTACCTTGGCGTTGGTGGGCAGGCTTACAATCTTTTGGCCAAAGATGTTCATGTTATCTGCAGGGAATAAGGTGCCCATACACTTATCAATGTTACCCGGCAGATTCGATCATTATGATTAAATCTGCTAGAGATCGATGCCACAATATGGCTGTCCGATCATAATTTGAAACGTTTTCCAGATGAAATCAATCCATGCTATCGATTTCTGCAGACAGAAAGGGAGCAACCCAGTGCGCAATGCTAGGTTTCGGGATGACCGACGGACCCGTCCATCTAAAATGTGTTCCCCTGGGGCTGTATCCCGTTTGTGCTGGTCCTGAAGGGAGGCATTTTAGTGCACACAAGTGGCTCCCTGCCAGCAATACCCTTCACGGACACTGCAGGCCTAATTTAGCCTATGAAGGGTGACGACATGAAAGGAAAAAAAATTATTCCCCACCCCCCCCCCCCCAGGGGCCGCTCAGGGACTTTTGGGGGGCAGCAGGGGTTGCAGCATAAGAGGAGAGTGTGGCAGATCGGTGGGGAGGGGGGAAATTCCCCCCCCCCCCTCCCTCACCTCAGGCTCTCCTCTCAGCGCTCCCCCTCCTGCAATCATTGGTGGTGTTCGTGGAAGCAGCGGCGGTGGCGGCAGGATGACTCATTACCTCTTTCTCGCCGGAGCTCTTCCGTTCTCTAAGTGCAACTTCCTGTTTACACAGGAAGTTGAATGAAGCACTTAGAGAACGGAAGAGCTCCGGCGAGAAGGAGGTAATGTATTCATCCTGCCGCCACCGCCGCTGCTGCCACGAACACCACCAATAATTGCAGGAGGGGGAGCGCTGAGAGGAGATCCCGAGGTGAGGGGGGTCACATCCCCTATTGTTACACCAGTAAATAACAGGGCCACCACTATTTATACAGTATCATTTTTTGGCCAATTGATTAACTAAAAGACTCCTAAGCTGTGTTTTATGCAAATTTTCGCATTCCGATGTTCCCATGCACACCAAGGAAGTTAATGTAAATGATATTATATATAATCAACTAAAATTCGCTTTTACATTTTCACATTTGGAATTATATACGATGTGCAGGTCCATTGTGTAGAAAAAGCAAGCATGTAGGCAGTTTTTTCTACAGAAAATTGGAATGCGAAAATTCACACAACGCATGTCCAATGTGATGCCACTGACTTGCATTAGGTATGCGGCAAATGCAAATTCGCAAAAACGCAATTTGCACAGAAATTGTGTCAGGTGTGAAAGATGCCTAATAATTGTACTTTTTTTTCTTTACTATAGGTTTTCAAGCCAGAGCAAGTGCTTTCTTCCTTTTTATTTTCCTGTCAGGGCTGGGAGTCACAACTGGCGGCCAATTAGAGGCCAATGTTAATTTGCTTTTTCTTCTTGGTATCAAAAAATGACCCTTTTTTCCAAATAGTTGGAAGGAAAGGAATTTCAAACAGGAAAAGCAGAGCATCTGATCAGTGATGCTGAGTGCATCAGAGGCCAGTAATTGTCCATTATTCAGTCTGTTATCCAGCGAGCCATGAGAGAGAGGAAACGCAGTGCCTGGTAGTCATGCATAGCATGTCAGTCAGATACACTCCCCATCCTCCATTGGCCAGAAAAGGATCAAGATGAAATGGAACTTTCGGCAAGATAGCAGTTTTTGCCCACCGCTGATGGTCACCTGGCTTTTGTAGTAAGATTTGGTGGCATTAGCATCCACCAAGCCCCTAGACTCTCTACAGGCCCTAGGCAGCTGCCTAGGTTTGCCTTGCGAATGATCTGGCTCTGCCAATGGCCAGCAAACCCCAGACCATAACAGTCTATAAGTAGCTCTGATAAGTGGTCACTTATGGCACATCTCAGTGGCAGGGTATTTGCCCTCTTACGGTGGCCACTAATGATCCAATCTTTTGTGTCCAATCTTACCAAATCTGCGTGGTAGAAGGGTAATCTGAGTGAATATATTGAATACATAATTTAGGCCGTCCCTCATATTACATAGAAGTGGTAAGATTGTACAAAAAAAGATTGGATCATAAGTGGGCACCTTTGGAAACTGCACAGGCATAGTTTTAAGGGAACATGTAGGACAGTGATGGCTAACCTTGGCACTCCAACTGTGGTGGAACTACGAGTCCCATGAGGCATTGCAATACTCTGACAGCTCCATTGATAACTCGGGAGGCAGATGCATGATGGGATTTGTAGTTTTGTCACAGCTGGAGTGCCAAGGTTAGCCATCACTGATGTAGGATATGGAAGCTGACATATGTATTTGCTTTTAAACAAAACTCAGGTGGCTTGCAGTCCTGCTGATCTCTTTGTCTGCAGTAGTGTCTGAATCACAACACCTGAAACAAACGTGACTAGTTCAGTCACATGTCAGTCAGTCAGAAACACCTGATCGTCATGCTTGTTCAGGGTCTATTGCTAAAAGTATTAGAGGCAGAGGATCAGCTGGACAGCCAGGCAACTGGTATTATTTAAAAATAAATAAATATGGCAACCTCCATATACCTCTCACTTCTGGTTCTCTTTAAACACATTACTGTAAATTGCTTCATCTATCCAAGAATGCCTGATGGTGTTCAGTGCATATTTCTTATACAGTATAATCTCTTATAGTAAACTATGATATAGTAACCATCCAGGTCCTGGCCTAGCACCATTATAAGTACATACCTCCCAACTTTTTGAGATGAGAAAGAGGGACACTTAAAGGAAACCAGAGACGAAGCACCCTTGTGTATTTTATAGGGATGGGACGAATCCACAATTTCTTCGAATCCGAATCCGGATCCGAATCTAAAAAGGTTCTCGAATATCTCGAACCTTTCGAATCCCGAATCTAACGAATCCTGCACATACGAATTGTGCGATCCGTGGTATAGTTGCCCGCAGTATAGGTAGCGAGGTAAAGGTGCCTTCAGTATAGCTAGCTAGGTATGGGTGCCTTCAATATTGGTAGCTTTCAGTATAGGTAGCAAGGTATAGGGGCCTGCAGTATAGGTAACAGGGTATATAGAGGCCTTAAGTATAGGTAGGTATGTAGGTAGGTATAGGGGCCTTTAGGTAGGTAAAGGGACCTTCAGTATAGGTAGCAGGGTATAGGGCCTTAAGTATAGGTAGGTATGTAGGTAGGTATAGGGGCCTTTAGGTAGGTAGGTAGGTACGTATAGGGGGCCTTTAGGTAGGTATAGTGGCCTGTAGGTAGGTAGGTAAGTATAGTGGCCGGTAGGTAGGTAGGTAGGTAGGTAGTTAAAGGGACCTTCAGTATATGTAGCAGGGTATAGGGCCTTAAGTATAGGTAGGTATGTAGGTAGGTAGGTATAGGGGCCTTTAGGTAGGTAGGTATAGGGGCCTTTAGGTAGGTAGGCACGTATAGGGGGCCTTTAAGTAGGTAGGTAGGTATAGAGGCCTGTAGGTAGGTATAGGGGCCTTTAGGTAGGTAGGTAGGTACGTATAGGGGGCCTTTAGGTAGGTATAGTGGCCTGTAGGTAGGTAGGTAGGCATAGTGGCCGGTAGGTAGGTAGGTATAGTGTCCTGTAGGTAGGTAGGTAGTTAAAGGGACCTTCAGTATAGGTAGCAGGGTATAAGGCCTTAAGTATAGGTAGGTATGTAGGTAGGTAGGTATAGGGGCCTTTAGGTAGGTAGGTACGTATAGGGGGCCTTTAGGTAGGTATAGTGGCCTGTAGGTAGGTAGGTAGGCATAGTGGCCGGTAGGTAGGTAGGTATAGTGTCCTGTAGGTAGGTAGGTAGTTAAAGGGACCTTCAGTATAGGTAGCAGGGTATATAAGGCCTTAAGTATAGGTAGGTAGGTATGTAGGTAGGTGGGTATAGGGGCCTTTAGGTAGGTAGGCATGTATAGGGGGCCTTTAGGTAGGTAGGTATAGAGGCCTGTAGGTAGGTATAGGGGCCTTTAGGTAGGTAGGTATAGTGGCCGGTAGGTAGGTAGGTAGGTAGTATAGGGGGCCTTTAGGTAGGTATAGGGGCCTGTAGGTAGGTATAGTGCCCGGTAGGTAGGTAGGTACGTATAGGGGGCCTTTAGGTAGGTATAGTGGCAGGTAGGTAGGTAAAGTGGTAGGTAGGTAGGTGTCGCTCCCCCCCGTGCCTCCTCCGCTCACCCCCATGGCCTCCTCCGTCCCCCGTGCCTCCTCGCTCACCCCTGCATAAGTATCAACTCACCCGTCCAGTGGAGCGCAGACAGAGCGGCAGACCTCGTCCTTACTTCTTGGTTCCCTCTAGTGGCCGGACCGGCTTTTACTGATGACGTCATTGTAAAAGCCGTCACTAGAGGGAACCAGGAAGTCAGCGAGAGGTCTGCCGCTCTGTCTGTGCTCCACTGGACGGGTGAGTTGATACAAAGTATGCGGGCGGCCGGGCGGAGGAGGCGCGGGTCGGAGGAGGACGAGTGCGAGCGGCGGATGCGCGGCGATGCAGCGTCGGGATTCGGCGGATTCGTAAAGTGGAAAATGGCGTCGGGATTCGAATCCACGAATCTCGAATATTTCCTAATATTCGAGGGATTCGTGGATTCGCCGGATTCGTCGTCCCATCTCTAGTATTTTACCATATATATCAGTAAGAACATTAGAGAAAACACTTACCATGCTCTCTGTTTCATCCTCACTGCTAAAAGTGTCTGTTATCAGCTGTGATAAGAATCCCGGACTGAGCATTCAGTCTGACTTTGCAGGGAATAATTATAGCTGAGTCATTATAGCAGAGCCACAAGGGGGCAGGCTTGGGCTTGAAAAGACACCAGAGAAGACAGACTCAGCTATAATCTTTCCGTAGCAAAGCTAGACTTGAGTGCTCAGTCAGGGATTCTTATCAGAGTTGATAACAGTCAAATTAAACAGAGAACAATGAAACAAAGAGCAGATTAGGTGTTTACTGTCATGTTCCCACTGATTTATAAGGTAAAATACAAGAGGGTGCTTCATCTCTGGTTCTCTTTAAGCCACGCCCCTGCCACACCCCTAATCACGACCCTGGCACACCCATAGTCACGCATACCATAAAGATTTCATAAGAAAAATGGTGTTTTATCATTTAAACTAATTCAACATATATATTAGCGCAGCCCAGTCCTATACAGCTTCTTGCTGCACTGCAGCTGTTCCCAAATGTCCGCCTATCTTTAGATGATTTTACTTGTAGTTCACCACCACCACACCAACTGATGGAAAACGACTCACCCTTTGTTAAGACCACTACAGGTCTAATTATCGCCTTGGGGTTATTCCCAGGTCACCCCCGACCTCTACGACCTCTTACTCTCACTGCCGACCTTGTCTCCTTGTTGTCATAGGGGTTGTGTATACCTCCAAATAAAAACTGCTCATAGCATAATACTGTTTTAAAATATTGACTTCTAAAATTTATTGCACTTACAATTTCTTCATAAAAACATCCAGCATGAGTTTTTACAGGCTCTCCCCCGTATCGGTGGCCTCTGGTGGGCTCTCTGACGACACCTCACTACTCCGGTTCGGGCGCCACGCGCTCAGCCGTCCGTCCGTCTCGGCGTCTCCCACCGCTCGTACACTCCGCGCCACTTCCTGGGTTCCGCCCTACTAGTTTCGTCACAACAGTGACTCATCAGGAGCTGGGGCCCTGATTGGTGCGTAGTGTTTTAGCTACCAGCTCCCTCCCCTTCCCTTCCTCTCTGACCAATAACAATGTTCTATTCTCGTGCATGTTAATTAGCCATGCATTCACGCTGGACTAAAACCCAGATTTATGTTACGTATAAGACACTGTCCCACATATTGAGCATAACATACATTCCTCCCTTCATATTTCCCCGCCCAACATGCGCGACTGTGCAGAGCCCAACAGGGTTCCAATAAGGTGAGATCTCGTATCACATAGAAATTACAACCTACCCCTACACGTACAATTACTATCTTTCCCCACCATCCTTCTTACTACCATACATTATTTACACAGCACAGTACATATATATATTATAGGAAAAAGAGTTCGCTCAATTATCGCCCAAGAAACAGACAAGATGTTTAGACCCTCCGGTCTCAAAGTATTAATCTCAAGCTGGCCACTAACGGTCCAATTTCCAGGGCTGTGGAGTCGGTCCAAAAATCCCACCGACTCCGACTCCTCAGTTTAGGATCCCACCGACTCCGACTCCACGACTCCGACTCCTCTAATTTGCATATTACAATTTTGTTGATTAAAAGTATGTAACATGAAATTCGTCTCTTAACTGCCAACGCTTAGGAATTTTACAAGACAACTGAAGTGAGAAGGATATGTAGGATATTTATTCCCTTTAGACTAAAACTAGTCCTTGGTAAGAGAGTACTTGTAAAAGGTACAAACCGGAACAAAGAACATCTATCAGGCCCTAGGCAATGTAAGTGTGGGTACATGTAAGAATGATGTGCAGGTACTCTGCAGGGGAAGGAGGAGATTGTAAACAGACAACACCTCTGTGTTCAATGTGCACAGCATTCTCAGTGGATTCCCTGCAGCTCTGTGGGGAGTGCATATGTAGAGTATAGTACTACTGTGTAACAAAGTAAACCTGAGACAGATTGAATTAAAGTTGTATACATACCTGGGGCTTCCTCCAGCCGCCTTCAGGATAATCAGTCCCTCGTTGTCCTCCTCCACCACCTGGATCTTCTGCTATAAGTCCATGTACTTGAGCCAGTCAGGCGTAGTGCGCATGCACACACTCTGCCGCCAGGAGCATACTACACCTGTGCAGCACTATTGCGCAGGTGCAGAATGTTCCTGGCTGTGGGAGCGGCATGCGGCTGGACAGCGCTGACTGGCTGAATTACCAGGACTCATAGCAGAAGACAGCGAGGGACTGATTAGCCTGAAGGGGGCTGGGGGAAGCCCTAGATATGTATAAAAGTTTACTTTTCATCCATCTCAGTTACCCTTTAATTTGTAGTCACCAAACCAAATTTTAATAACATATCAAATTATTTGATTTCATGAGCAAAGGAAGTGCATACATGTGCATAAATCAGCATCAATGCAGAATTATTTCCATCTCGTTGACCATCTCTATTAGTGACACGGCTACACATCAGGCTTTATTCTTACAGCATAGATGTTATTTAGTATATATAAGAGATTCCTGTGTACACATCATATATACAGTCACAATCAGATATGTATATCTGACCTTAAAAATACGAGGACTGCTTTATTGAAGCAGCACAAGTAACTAATTTTGATTGGTTTATTTCATTTTTGTGGACTAAGCACAGCTATTACTGTATATATACTGTATATATACATTATTTTTAATGACTATTATCTGAGAAATAGAACATATTATCATATTTTCTATGTTAATTACAGTTACAAATTCATTAGGAGTCGGAGTCGGTGCATTTTTTCCCGACTCCGACTCCAGGCACCCAAAATTGCACGACTCCACAACTCCGACTCCACAGCCCTGCCAATTTCTAGCGAAAAATCGTTTGAGCGATCAGAAATTCTGATCGGATTGGTTGTAAATAATCTCCATTGGTGGACACAATCGATTATGAACGAGTGAAAAAAAAATGTCGCCTGAATGAATTTTTGCCGAACGAAAATTTGGATTTTTTTGGTGGTCGTGATAGATAGGAAGCAAAGATTGGTAAGTTGATGGTGTAGTGAACGATTTTTCGTCCGATCAGAGTTTCTGATCGCTCAAACGATTTTTCGCTAGAAATTGGACAGTTAGTGACCACCTTTATAAAGCACAGTCTCAGAGGAAGTGCCACTTGGCGCGAAACGGACACCAGGCTCCCCAGTGCCTGCACTCACTGCTTACTCTCCCCAGATTGTGAACCTATGTACAACTGCTTTGATGACCTGTACCATAACATTAACACTTTTTTGCCAGGTTACATTTACATTTATGCAATCTGCTATTTGTATAGCCTAGAGCACACAGCTTTAACCACTTGATCACCATTTGCATATACCATTGTAGTGCCAACTACACATTTTTCTTTTGTAGCAAAGCACAGAGTAATGTCAATAACTGTCCCTCAGAGGAGCTCACAATCTAATCCCAGCTGTAGTAATTACATAATAACCATAGTTTAAAGTAACTCTCCAGACTAAAAATCTACTCAGCAGCACTGAAAAGGCTTGGTGTTTCTTTAAGTTTCACAACATCAGAACTTAATTTTTCTTATCCAAGCCTCATTTTTTGGCTGCTCAGAAGCTAACCTCCGCCCATCAAAGAAAACTGCCTGGGCATTTTTCCCATGATACTGTGCAAAGCATGATGGGATTTCTGATGTTGTTGTTCTCATTGCCTAGCAACTGGGAGGGGTGATCAGGACACAGGACAGTTGGAACTGTGGGCCAGATTTATCAAGAGTGTCAGACAATATATCAGTAGGTTTGCAGAACTGTCTCAGACAACATGCAGAACTGTCTCAGACATCTTAAAGGGAACCTAAACTGAGAAGGATATGAATTGTTTCAGTTAAAATAAAACCAGTTGCCTGATTCTCCTGCTGATCCTGTGTCTCTAATACTTTTAGCCACAGCCCCTCAACAAGCATGCAGACCAGGTGCTCTGACTGGAGTCAGTCTGGATTACTACATGCTTGTTTCAGGTGTGTGATTTAGCCACTACTATAGCCAAAGAGATTACCAGGGCTGCCAAGCAACTGGTACTGTTTAAAAGAAAACATCCATATCCCTCTCAGTTAAGGTTCCCTTTAAGAAATCATTAGATAGTGCAGATTCCTTATAAAACTGTTGTATAATAGGAGGAGCAAGGAAGGTCTCTGACAGTGCAGTGTGTGAGGGGAATTGTTGTTGCTGAGGTAACCAACACACCTGCTGTATTAATAGCAGCAGGCTCTGAGGAGGAATTCAGCAGGTGGGAGGAGCACATCACAAATCATGTCTAGCCTGCACTCTGCAATCATGTCTAGCCAGCAGTTCTACATCTGCAGAACTGCTATCAAGCACTTCTTAAAGAGACACTGAAGCGAGACTAAATCTCACTTCAGGTCTTATATATAGCAGGGGCACTTGTGCCCCTGCTAAAACGCCGCTATCCCACGGCTTAACGGGGGTCCCTTCACCCCCAACCCACCCCCCGCAAAAGTTAGTCGTAAAATGGTCGCTGGTAATCTTCTTCCTGGAGGCAGGGCTAACGGCTGCAGCCCTGCCTCCCAGCGCGTCTATCAGACGCGCATCGCCGCCTCTCCCCCGCCCCTCTCAGTGAAGGAAGACTGAGAGGGGCGGGGGAGAGGCGGAGATACGCGCCTGACAGACGCGCATGGGGCAGGGCTGCGGCGGTTAGCCCTGCCCCAACCAGGAAGCGCTCCCCCGCTGCACGGAGGGGGTTTGGGGGGACAGGGACCCCCGTTAAGCCGCGCTATAGCGGCGTTTTAGCAGGGGCACGCATGCCCCTGCTAGCTATGAGGTCTGAAGCGAGATCTATTTTCGCTTCAGACTCTCTTTAATCTGCACCAGTTTCTGGAGGGATTTGCACTTCTCTTAACTGTAGTGCAGCTCTAGAAATTCATGCTAAACTGCCACTATTACCTTGGATTTAAGAAGGATCTTATTATCATGCAGAACTGTTCTCCCTGCTTTTTAGAACAGATTAAGAAGAAAAAACTGTTGGTAATGCGTTTCATAAATCTCCCCCAGTGTCTCATGCTCCCTGTCACCTCCTTTCAAACAAAAAGATGGCTGCCCTCATGAAATCAAACATTTGCCTGTGCTTTTAAAACAGGGTGGGTAAGAGATTATATTACCTATTTTAATTACATAACTAATGTAACTTAATGACAGTATGTTTATTTAGGCTTAAAGAGGAACTCCAGTGAAAATAATGTAACAAAAAAATGCTTCATTTTTACAATAATTATGTATAAATTTAAACAGTGTTTGCCCATTGTAAAAATCTTTTAAATCCTTGATTTACATTCTGACACTTATCACATTGTGACATATTTACTGTTAGCAGGTGATGTAGCTGCTGCTTGCTGTTTTGGCAGTTGGAAACAGCTGTAAACAGCTATTTCCCACAATGCAACAAGGTTCACAGACAGGAAACTGCCAGGAGTAGCATGGCCCTCAGAGTTTCTTGTGGGAGGGGTTTCACCACAATATCAGTCATACAGGGCACCCTGATGATCCGTTTGTGAAAAGGAATAGATTTCTCATGTAAAAGGGGGTATCAGCTACTGATTGGGATGAAGTTCAATTCTTGGTCATGGCTTCTCTTGAAGTTCCTCTTTAAGGGGGGGGACATACATTTTTACTGCATGGTGAGAACGCTATGAACTGCCACCCAAAAAATCTACCCTTAATCCACTGGCTTCAAGTGCAGTACTGTAGTATATTTTCTCCCTCTGGATGCAGGAATGAACAGTGAGCAATTGATAGCAAAATAGTGTTGGTAAACTGCTTTGAGCATTACACAGCTAGTGGGGGCAGCAGTCTGATTCTCAGTCAAATGCCTTCAAAAATCTGGTTGAGTAAGACAAGGTATCATAGTATATCAATTACTATTACCCAATTGGTGAAACCATTTTGTTGTGGGATCAGGCCATCATCAACTGAGCAAAGCTGATTTTCACTTGTCAGTCTAGTAATTTTACAAACAGCAGAACGTGACACTTCTTCCATGGAATCACTGAACAAGCTGCTTCTTATATGTTACGGACAGAAGCCGCAATCTGGCTGGTCAAAACGGGAAATAGCTGGCTGATGTGGCCAATACACAAAATACAGACTTCTTTTGGACTTTGCCCGACCAGAACACAAAATGACTATGTGTGGCCGGCCAAGTCCCAAAGTGTCTTCTTTGCAGCTACCTCTTACCGATCCCTGTGTTCCCCCAACACCTCTGTTCCCCTCTAGTCACATCCATAAACTGCACCTGGGAGCAGGGGGAACACGCTGTGCAATACCAGCAGCACATGAGGCTGCAATAGAAAGCTGGAGAGGCCGCACAGAGGCGCGCTGCTGGGATAAGCTGCCCTTTCATTTTCCCATCACAGCAAGAGGACACAAGGAGTAGTGGAGTTGGGAGGGAGTGGGGAGCAGCATTGAGAGGACACTGAGGCGGGTCAAATTACTAGTGGAGAATCCGTATTACGCTAGCCATACACAAGTCAACCAAACATTACATTTTCTTTATTTTCCTAATAACTACAATTGGTTGTGTAGAAAAATCTAATGTCATTTTTCTCAATCGAGAAAAATCAACCAAACTTTCCAAAATTTTAATCTGCTATGGTAGCGATTAGATTATGAGCCCCTCTGAGAAACCGTTAAATTATAAAACCATATACTCTGTATAGTGCTGCGGAAGATGTCGGCGCTATATACAGTGGCTTGCAAAAGTATTCGGCCCCCTTGAAGTTTTCCACATTTTGTCATATTACTGCCACAAACATGAATCAATTTTATTGGAATTCCACATGAAAGACCAACACAAAGTGGTGTACACGTGAGAAGTGGAACAAAAATCATACGATTCCAAACATGTTTTACAAATAAATAACTGCAAAGTGGGGTGTGCGTAATTATTCAGCCCCCTTTGGTCTGAGTGCAGTCAGTTGCCCATAGACATTGCCTGATGAGTGCTAATGGCTAAATAGAGTGCACCTGTGTGTAATTTAATGTCAGTACAAATACAGCTGCTCTGTGACGACCTCAGAGGTTGTCTAAGAGAATATTGGGAGCAACAACACCATGAAGTCCAAAGAACACACCAGACAGGCCAGGGATAAAGCTATTAAGAAATTTAAAGCAGGCTTAGGCTACAAAAAGATTTCCAAAGCCTTGAACATCCCACGGAGCACTGTTCAAACAATCATTCAGAAATGGAAGGAGTATGGCACAACTGTACACCTACCAAGACAAGGCCATGCACCTAAACTCACAGGCCGAACAAGGAGAGCGCTGATCAGAAATGCAGTCAAGAGGCCCATGGTAACTGAGCGGACTGCAGAGATCTACAGCTTAGGTGGGGGAATCTGTCCATAGGACAACTATTAGTCGTGCACTGCACAAAATTGGCATTTATGGAAGAGTGGCAAGAAGAAAGCCATTGTTAACAGAAAAGCATAAAAAGTCCCGTTTGCAGTTTGCCACAAACCATGTGGGGGACACAGCAAACATGTGGAAGAAGGTGCTCTGGTCAAATGAGACCAAAACTGAACTTTTTGGCCAAAATGAAAAAACGCTAAGTGTGGCGGAAAACTAACACTGCACATCACTCTGAACACACCATCCCCACTGTCAAATATGGTGGTGGCAGTATCATGCTCTGGGGGTGCTTCTCTTCAGCAGGGACAGGGAAGCTGGTCAGAGTTGATAGGAAGATGGATGGAGCCAAACACAGGGCAATCTTGGAAGAAAAACCTCCTGGAGTTTGCAAAAAGACTTGAGACTGGTGTGGAGGTTCACCTTCCAGCAGGACAACGACCCTAAACATAAAGCCAGGGCAACAATGGAATGGTTTAAAACAAAACATGTCCATGTTACACTACAGTAGTGGAGAAGGGGCGCCCCATTCTATCTACTAGCCAGCGCACTTCAATTGTTTGGATCGCCCAAAGAGAGTGTACAATACGACACCAGCTGGGTGGAACGCAGGGAAGTAGCCTGTGCAGCGTGTGAGACGCACTGGAGGAAGTGACGTCATCACGGAGGAGCAGAGAACCGGAAGTCGTTGTGGGGTGAGAGACGGCGTTGTGAGCCGCTTCCCCGCCGCTGATTCCTTGAGGAGGCTCGTTTGGACTAACTACTGGAAGAATACGAGCCACCCAGAGCTGATGTAGGACCAGGACCAGGACACTATAGCTATTCATGGGAGATAAGTTACATGAGGTGAGATAGATACAACAGGCGCTCATAGTCGCGGGTGGAGTATCCAGAGGGGTGTTTCCCTTGAAAGAGCAAGACGCTATTGGTAAATTAGGTGAGAGAACATATACCTGACCGACTCAAATAGCTGCAATAACGTCGAGGACTCTCTGTCACTCTAGTGGAGATTTGAGGATAGACTGTACTTATCCCCAAACAGAACAGCTATAATTCCTGGATTCCAACTCTTTATCCCCATTGCTGGTCTGTACATGTGCGCACAATTTATATATTTTATATTTTACATTTTTTATTTTTTCAAGTGGAGAATACCTATCGGTATATGCACTTGAGGGGAACCAGGACGCCCATGTGTGTTGGTGTAGTAATAGTGAGTGTTAATAGTGTGTCGGTATGGTGTTACGGATGTGATGAATGTCAGTAGGTTTTTATGTATATTTTATTGCGAACTCAATGCAGTATAAATAATAAAATAAGAGATTTTCAATCCCATATAGTAAGAATCTATTTGTCCAGCGCACCTCTCAATATATTGCTAAAACATGTCCATGTGTTAGAATGGCCCAGTTTAAGTCCAGATCTAAATCCAATCGAAAATCTGTGGCAAGATCTGAAAACTGCTGTTCACAAACGCTGTCCATTAGGCCTGAACGATTTTAGGAAAAGATTGAATCGCACGACTTCTGTCAGAAATTGCGATTTCGATTCGATCTACGATTTTCTTCAAATGATGCTTTAGGAGGCTGTAAGCCTCATTCAGAATTCTACTGTACAAAGGAGGCGGGCGCTGAACTGTGATCCTGTAATTCCATTTTCTAAGCCTGATTGCCTGCCACACTATTTTTAACTGACAGGCCCAGCTAGCAATGGAGGATGAGGGAAAACAAGTGTGTGGAGGCTCTGAGGTAAAATAAAAGTAAAGCTTTACTTGCCGGTGCACCGGCTTCTTCCAGCCACCAAAAGTCTACCTGAGGCAGCTCTGTTGTTCCACTGTCCTGCAGAGGGAAATGAGTGAGAGCCTGTGGGCGGAGTCTGATGCTCGGCGCCACCCAGCTGATGACACGCTAGGCAGAGGAAGAAGAGGAAGAAGCCAAAAGAGCTGATGACGGAGGAGAGGCGGCGCACAGCGCAGGAAAACAAGAGCCTGTGGGCGGAGTCTGATGCCCGGCGCCCGCCCAGCTGATGACATGCTAGGCAGAGGAAGAAGCCAAAAGAGCTGATGAGGAGGAGAGGCGGCGCACAGCGGGAGAATGAGGTTTGCAGGCGAACTGCCGGGAATGAGAGTCACTGAGAAGCCGCGACTTGTACACAGAGCGGCGAGGGGGAGTGCAGAGCGGGAGGGCGCAGGATATCGTAAAAAAATCGCCACTCTGACGATCACGGAATCGCCGTATCCGTGATCGCGATTTCGGTTTAAAAACGATAAATCGTTCAGGCCTACTGTCCATCTAATCTGACTGAGCTGGAGCTGTTTTTGCAAAGAAGAATGGGCAAGGATTTCAGTCTCTAGATGTGCAAAGCTGGTAGAGACATACCCTAAAAGACTGGCAGCTGTAATTGCAGCAAAAGGTGGTTCTACAAAGTATTGACTCAGGGGGCCGAATAATTATGCACACCCCACTTTGCAGTTATTTATTTGTAAAACATGTTTGGAATCATGTATGAGTTTCGTTTCCACTTCTCACGTGTACACCACTTTGTATTGGTCTTTCACGTGGAATTCCAATAAAATTGATTCATGTTTGTGGCAGTAATGTGACAAAATGTGGAAAACTTCAAGGGGGCCGACTACTTTTGCAAGCCACTGTACATACTAAATAAAAAGGCACTAGTTCCCTTTAGGCTAGTTTCACACCAGAAACCAGCGTCAGCCATGCAGTGCGTTGCATCATCAAAAACAGGCTTTCAGGGAACACCGGCCAAGCAGGAAGTGACACGCGCTTGCCGTCACTTCCTGCTTTGAGTATGTGGAAGTGCACAGAAACGTAGTTAAAATACACTTCCGGGCATGCTGTCCACCTAATCAAGTTAGCTGAATTTCCCTATGAGGTCTCCTACAGGGTCCCTTCATCTAGCGCTAATAATAATAATAATAATAATCTGCTGACAGATCAATTTATAGAAAAATTTGAATAGTGTATGGTTTGATTTTTTAAATGATACAATCAATAGAAAACTCATTTGACATTAAACATGTTCTTCTTAATTTACTGACATCATCTGTCCTTTCAAAATGCAGGGTAGCTAAAATAGGTGGCTGTAATGTGTGGTTAATTTACTGTTATTTCACCAAACACCACTAGCCATAGGTGGGCGGCAGGCAGTCAACATAGCTTTGTACTGAATCAAGCAGTGAACAGCGAGGGGTTGTTGGTGTCATTAAATTTTTCATCAGATTTCTGCCAAACTTTGATCAATAGCAAGTGGTGTAAGGTGGTAATCCAAGTAAACAATCTATACCAAACAGATATTGACTGTGTTCCTTTGTATAAGGCTATGATCACACTATGCAATGTCGTTTTTAACTGCATGGCAACACGCTGCAATGATTCCACAATCGCCGCTTTCACATTGTCTCATAGACTCCGCTGTGCGTTATGTTGTTGTAACACAATGAGCTGTGCGCCACTGGACATGGAGCATGTTTTGTACACTTTTTAAATAACTAGTAACAAGGTACCGTGTACTAAAACATGCAGTTCACCACCACAGTTCCATTGTGATGTATCGCAAGCACACAGTGACAGATTAAAGGGATACTTAAAGTGGATCTGAGATGAACTTTTACTCATTGCATAATTGTGTTCCTTTCCTATTGTTTATAGGGCATTCCTCAAGCCAAATACTTTTTTGTTTTAATACTCCAATTCCCTATAAACTAAAAAAGCCCCGCCCAGTTTTTCAGAGAGCCTTGGCAGTAGCAAAGGCTCATGGGAGCTCAGTCTGGGCAGGAGGAGGGGGAGGTATTTCTAGCCAGAGATTTCAGAGGCAGAGGGGAGGAGGGAGGATTAGGTTTTTTTAGTCTGAGTGCTGATGGTGCAGATAAGCCTGCCTCTGTGTAATGTTTACAAACAACATGGCTGCTGTCATTGTATCACAGGAATAAATAAACATATTCTATTAAAGCTGTTTGCAGCTAGATTTGCTGTTTAAACTATCTAAACTTTACATAAGATATATAGACAAGTTACTTGTTATAGTTAGTTTTCTATCTCGGATCCGCTTTAAGTCATAAAATAAAATAAAAAATTCTTACCGAGGGCTTCTACCGACTCCCTGCAGTTGCCCTGAGCCCGAGCCGGTACTCAAGAATCTTCTGGTGCCCTGCCGCACCTCAGTCTCGCTTTCAGCGACTGAGCCTGTCGCCAGCCATTGCGCCTGTGCAGCCCCTGGCCACACGCATCCTCATTTGCATCCTGTGCAGGCGCAGTACGAGAAAATCTCTATGGCTGCCAACAGGCTCAGTCAACTGAGCCGTGGCAGGGGACCGGAGGATCGTTGAGCACAGGGCAGTTGCAGGGGGGCCGGTAAAAGCACCAGGTATGTAAAACTGCCTTTGTTATACGACATAAGTATCCCTTTAAGTGTGAACTTAACCTAAGGTCCCTTCCCCACCCGTGAGTTGCTGATCACCTTATCAGAAACGCAGTTATGTGATCTGCAGGGACATCAGAAGCATATAATCTTCACAGTGGATTCACAAGGCATGGTATGCCGACTTGAATTTATGCAAACACACAACAATCCTATTCATTATGACTGAATCGGATCACAAACCCATTGAGCAAAATTGCATGAGGCACTTTTACACTAGCTAACATCTGCAGGGACCCAATTTCATGCAGGCGTTACAAAGCACGCCATGACAACATGAAATTGCACTTCAAGGCCTAGTTCTAATTCACCCTACAAGTAATCGTTTTAGTCGTGCAATTAAACACTCCAGGAGGCGTTGTGTAACTAATGTGAATGGTAACACGAAAGTCAATAGATATTCAGGTTACCTTGCTGATCGCATACTAAATGCGAGCAGTCAGAACGGCACAGCTCCTAGTGTGAACAGAGCCATAGTAACACAAGGCCATGACTGTCAATGACCACCTGCGCTGCGGAGCCTAAACCGTAAAGTGTAGGCGGCAGGTCTAGATTTTGTAAAATCCTTAACTTGATCAGTATTACTGAAGGCAATTGATTAGCTCTGGTTAACTGATTGGCAAGTCCAGACAATGGTTATCTCCTGCCAAACTTCTGCTGGGTTGATAGACATTCCTCTTAGAAATGGGAGCTTACATATTGGCAAAATGTCAGGCTTGTGGCTTTCACACACAGCGTATGTTATTATTGTATCCCACGTTTCACCGACAAAGGCTTTGCCACTAATACGTGTGCACGGCCATTGCCCAGCATTCTGCTGACCTAGTTTCGGTTTGCCCAGTCAGTGTATTCCCGCCGGTGACAGCTCTGCCTCCCATTGCGGCTGCTGTGAGGTGAGCCCCTTTGTGACAGTGACATTCGTAGGAGACAGCCGCGCTAGCCACTCCCCCACCTCTTCCCATAGCAGCACAGAGACAGTATCCCATTCCCTTCCACTACACGGCTAGCAATACGTCCCCACACGCTGGCAGCATTATTTTTATGTACAGAAGACAGACACACGCGATGTCATTCACGCCATGCAGGGATTGGCGGGCACAGCCGCCCCGACCACACGCAGCCACCTACCGAGAAGAGGGTGGAGTAGAAGGACAGGGAGAATTTGATGCAGTAGTAGTAGCGCACGTTCCAGATACGGGAGCTGCTTCCAGCCATGGCTGCTGATCACACAAACAGCGGCGTCACCCCTTCAGTCATTGTCTGCGATCACACAGCAATCCCCAGCACTTCCGTGTGGAGAAACAGAAAGTGTGTAGGGAGGGGACACTGATTAACCCATTCCCAGCTGTGATAGTATCACCTGCCATTCACTTCCACATGTGATAGCTGCATTCACTGGTTCCTCTTACATTTCACTTTCATTTTATGTGTAGCAATCACTCATCCTATCCTTATCTAGTTCTATTTGGCCCCCACTAGAAATTGCAAATTAAAATCTTAAAATAAAGCCTCATCTACACGTACAATTTTCTGCCAGATCGGATATATTAGATAATTTCCAACATTTCGCAACAATTTTGCAAAATAGATCTGAAACAATATGGACGTCTACACACGATGTGATTTCTTATTAGATCTATCTAATAAATCCGTCTATCTGATGGAAAATTGTACCGTGTAGATGAGGCTTTATGCTGGGTACTCACGATATGTTTTTCCGCTCGATTTTCCACCCGATCGGTTTTTCTGCAGCATTAGGCTCCGTTCACACTTGCGTTTTGCCATGCAAAGGACCGGATCCTGATCGGATTCTGATCGGATCAGGCTGCCATCCGGATCTGTAGGCAAAAAATAGCGAAATTGAAATAAAAAAATGTTGGGGTCAGCAGAAGGTGCACCTGTAGAATCAGGTTTCTCCTCTGTAGGCCTCACCTCCACCTCCGACATTCTGCCAAACAGCTCCAGCACGTCTGTCACTGCTGCTCCACTCCAGACATGCTTGGCCCATGTGTCCCCATCCGAAATGGCCGCTTGGATACGCATAGGAAGTGGGGTAGAACGTCAGGTGTTTGTAGGCAGTGTGTTCTGTGCCTTCCGTTTCCCATTGGTTTCTGTGTTCCGGATGGTGCTGTCAGGCTCAGGTCCGGCTCCGGTCCGGGTGCGTGGGCCGGAGATACGGACCCAAAAAATAGCGCATGTTGGAAAAGTGTCCGGATCCGGTCCGGCTCCGTACTGTACGGAACGGACACGTGTGAACGCCCGCATAGCCTTTGCATTGCTATGCGGAACGTACGTTCCGTTTGTACAGTATACGGTCCGGATACGGCGCGGCGAATCCGGACAGGGAACGCTAATGTGAACCGGGCCTTAGGCTGGGAGTACGCTTTTGAGAATTGCATGTGTTTTTCAGGATTGTGGAAAACGCATGCGATATCACACACAATATAAATCCATGGTCCACATTGTGCACACTAAAAATCACACAACGATGTGATGGTATTTTTAGGGCCCTTTTCCACTGGAAAGTGCGATTGCAACCATTATCGCACTGCGTTGCGATCGCGTAACCCACAATTTCCACTACCCACGATTGTGCAGTAAGCTGCCGGGAACAGACAGCGATCCCCGCGAGAATCACGCAGCCCAACGTTTGCGATTCTGGAAAAAATGACACACACAAGTGCGAAATGAGCACCGTGATTTACATGTTATGGTGGTGCTCTTTGCAATCTGCAAAACTGCGATCATTTACTAAAGCGGATCGCTGCTAGTGGAAAAGGGCCCTTAAAGTGTAACTGTCGGGCATACAATCAAAAATCAATTCTTTATTTTTATCTGGTAAACAAGTAATACGGATGCTAACCAGGCAATCCAAAAGTTAAAATCACTTATTTTTCTTGTTGATGAATGATAATTCCTCTGTTTACCTGACTCTTATTTGGTACACACGAAATTTGGTACACAAAAAGGAAGTTGCAGGGCATACTGGGTTGTCCTTTTTTGCTTCTCTAGTAGAGAAATAGAAGTAGAGAAGCAAAAGATGACAACCCAGCATGCGCTGCACCTTCCTTTTTGTGTACCAAATTTTGTGTGTACCAAATAAGAGTCAGGTAAACTGAGGAATTATCATTTATCAACAAGAAAAGTAATAGTGATTTTAACTTTTGGAATGCCTGGTTAGCATCCTTATTTGTTTACCATATAAAAGTAAAGAACTGAATTTTGATTTTATGCCCGACAGTTACACTTTAATCAAAATTCTCTTACCGATTTTTGTGCATTTTCAATGTGATTGCACTTTTGCTGAGGTCAGCTTTCCCTGTTGCAAGGTCTGAGATTGTTGACTTGCTGAACATGTTGAAAGTGCAATGAAATCTCAAGCATTGTGTTTTTTACTGCCCTTCACAAATGCTCAAATTGCGCTGCAGTCATATCGATTTTATGAAACCGAATTGCACCACCATGTACAGCACTGTGCGATTCTCATTATTCCCTGAGGGGACCTTGCGGATAGAAAAACACATACAATTCTATATATCTTCGTCCCTGTGCAGGAACTGAAGTCCTGCACAGGGATGCGAAAGTTTGGGCAACCTTGTTAATCGTCATGATTTTCCTGTAAAACTCATTGGTTGTTACAATAAGAAATGTCACTTAAATCCTACTAATATAATAAATGGGAAAGTTCGGATGTTTGGATGTTTGTTACTCGATCACGCAAAAATGGCTGAACGGATTTGAATGAAATTTGGCACACACATAGTACATTACCTGGAATAAAGATAGGACACTTTTTATTCCCATAACCAAAAAGGGGGCAGAGACAAATACAAATTTCACTGGAAAATGTAAACTGCAGCCATTCTTACACTGTTAATGGTAGGGTTCTCAAACTTTGCACAGTTGGTCATTGGGTGACTGGGATTAATATTCAGAAAGGTGGGAGGAGCCTACAAAAGCCAATCATAATTCACCTAATGATTTTCAAGGGGAATATTTACATTGCTGCCATTCTTGCACTGTTAATGGCACAAGCCTCAAACCTGGTACAGTTGTTCATTGGGTGACTGGGGTTCAAATTGAGAAAGGGGGGTGGAACCACAAACAGCCAATTAGATTTGTTTAATTCCAATGCAAATTATTGATGCCAAACACCGCAAAGCTCACAAACTTGGTAATTGAGTAATTGATTAATTGTGTGTCAGGGTTAGAAAAGTGGGCACAGCCAACACCAGCCAAATACATAAGCGGGCAACGCGGGGGTCATAAGTGGGCAGAGACAAATACAAATTTTACTGGGAAAATGTAAACTGTAGCCATTCTTACACTATTAATTGTAGGGTTCGCAAACTTTGCACAGTTGGTTACTGGGTGACTGGGATTAATATTCAGAAAAGTGGGTGGAGCCTACAAAAGCCAATCAAAAATTACCTATTGATTTTTCAGGGGAATATTTCATTGCTGCCATTCTTGCATTGTTAATGGCACAAGCCTAAGGGCACTTTTCCACCAGCGCGTTTGCGCTGGCTGAATCGCAAAGTCGCAAACCGCTAGCGATTTTACAATCGCTACGGTTTGCTTTTTAACATAGGAATCGCGGTAGGTCATTTCCACTACCGCGATTCGTTTTTTACCCGAACGCGGCGGAGCGATATTTGCCGCGATTTTGCTATGCAGTGCATAGCATAGCAAAATCGCGGCCGCAAAACGTCGGGGAATCGCCGGTTTTGCGATTCAGCAATCGCTAGCGTTCAGCGTGAACGCTAGCGACTGCAGGTGGAAAAGGGCCCTTAAACCTGGTACAGTTGATCATTGGGTGACTGGGGTTTAAATTGATAATAGGGGGGTGGAGCCACAAACAGACAATCTTATTTGTATCATTTTAATGCAGGTTATGGATGCCAAAACTACAAAGCTCACAAACTTGGTAATTGAGTAATTGTGTGTTAAGGTTAGGAAAAGTGGGTGCAGCCAACACCAGCTAAATACATAATCGGGCAATACCGGGTCATCAGTGGGCGGAGACAAATACACATTTCACTGAGAAAATGTAAACTGCAGCCATTCTTACACTGTTAATGGTAGGGTTCTCAAACTTTGCACAGTTGGTCACTGGGTGACTGGGATTAATATTCAGAAAGGTGGGTGGAGTGTACAAAAGCCAATCAAAATCCACCTATTGATTTTTAAGGGGAATATTTAATTGCTGCCCTTCTTGCACTGTTAATGGCACAAACCTCTTGCACTGTTAATCACCTGTACCTGGTACACTTGGCCATTGGGTGATTTGGGTTCAAATTCAGAAAAGGGGTGGAGCCACAGCCAATCAGATTTATTTTATTTCAATGCAAATTATTGATGCCAAAGACCGCAAAGCTCACAAACGTGGTCATTAAGTAATTAAGTAATTGTGTGTTAGGGTTAGGAAAAGCCCCCCAACACCAGCCAAATACATACCCGGGCAACGCCGGGCGTCCAGCTAGTATATCATATAGGAGACACACACACAGTGATATTTGAGAAGTGAAATAAAGTTTATTGGATTTACAGAAAGTGCAATAATTGTTTAAACAAAATTAGTCAGGTGCATACATTTGGGCACCACAAAAAGAAATGAAATCAATATTAAGTAGATCCTCCTTTTGCAGAAATTACAGCCTCAAAACGTTTCCTGTAGGTTTCAATGAGAGTCTGCATTCTGGTTAAAGGTATTTTGAACCATTCCTCTTTACAAAACATCTCTAGTTCATTTAGGTTTGATGGCTTCAGAGCATGGACAGCTCAGCTTTAACTCACACCACAGATTTTCAATTATATTCAGTTCTGGGGACTGAGAGGGCCATTCCAGAATGTTGTACTTGTTCCTCTGCATGAATGCCTTAGTGGATTTTGAGCAGTGTTTATGGTCAATGTCTTATTGAAAGATCCAGCCCTGGCGCAGCTTCAGCTTTGTCACTGATTCCTGGACATTGGTCTCCAGAATCTTCTGATAGGGCTGGTGCACACCAAAACCCGCTAGCAGATCCGCAAAACGCTAGCAGATTTTTAAACGCTTTTTTTTATTTTTATGAGGCGTTTTGCTAGCGTTTTGCGGATTGCTGCTGCGGTTTTCAGTATAGTAGATTTCATATATTGTTACAGTAAAGCTGTTACTGAACAGCTTCTGTAGCAAAAACGCCTGCAAAACCGCTCTGAACAGGCGTTTTTCAGAGCGGTTTGCGTTTTTCCTATACTTAACATTGGGGCAGAAACGCATCCGAAATCCAAAAAATGCCTCACCCAGGCATTTTTCGTTTCTGCAAAACGCCTGCCGCTCTGGTGTGCACCACCCCATTGAGATACATTGACCAAGCAGATCCGCAGCCGCAAGCGGATCTGAAAACGCGGAAAAAGACGCTCGGTGTGCACCAGCCCATACTGAGTGGAATCCATGCATCCCTCAACTTTGACAAGATTCTCAGTCCCGGCACTGGCCATACAGCCCCACAGCATGATGGAACCATCACCATATTTTACTGTAGGTAGCAGGTGTTTTTCTTGGAATGCTGTTCTTTTTCCTCCATGCATAACGACCCTTGTTATGCCCAAATAACTCCATTTTAGTTTCATCAGACCACAGCACCTTATTATTTTATTCCATAATGAAGCTGGCTTGTCCAAATGTGCTTTAGCATACCTCAAGCGGCTCTGTTTGTGCTGTGGGAGGAGAAAAGACTTCCTCTGCATCACTCTCGCATACAGCATCTCCTTCTGTAAAATTCGCTGAATGGTTCAACGAAGCACAGTGACTCCATCTGCAGCAAGATGATGTTTTAGGTCTTTGGTGCTGGTCTGTGGGTTGACTCTGACTGTTCTCACTATTTGTCGCTTCTGTCTACCCGAGATGTTTCTTGGTCTGCCATTCGAGCCTTAACTTGAACTGAACCTGTGGTCTTCCATTTCCTCAATATGTTCCTAACTGTGAAAACAGACAGCTGAAATCTCTGAGACAGCTTTCTGTATCCTTCCCCTAAACCATGATGGTGAACAATCTTTGTCTTCAGGTCATTTGAGAGTTGTTTTGAGACCTCGTTACATAGAGGCAAAGAGGCGTGCACCTTCCGTCTTGGGTTTATTTCCGTGTAAATGACAATGACGCAGTGGTCTGCAGCGTGACCAAGCGTCAGGAGACGCGAAACGGCCGTCGCCTTGCCACCCTTTGCCCACCACCCACCTCCACCATGATGACCCATATGTATAAGGGCACGTAAGATCTTGTATGCACGGGAGAAATTTATACGCAGTATGCTATGTTAATGGTTTAGCACTGTAATATGGAATTGTCATTTACACGGAAATAAACCCAAGACGGAAGGTGCACGCCTCTTTGCCTCTATGTAACGATGTGATTGGACCTTTTCTTCAGATATGTATGCGGAGCACACGTCTTGTGACAGATAAATGTTCTGCATATAGTGGTCCTCATGGGAAGTTGCCTGTGTTATTCATGCTGAGATTCATCATCTTATGAGTGGGAAGTGCCACACAACTGCTTTCTGTTTCTCGAGTGATTTCATACAGTGAGTTGTTTTGAGACCCCCATGTTGCTACTCTTCAGAGAAAATTAAAAGAGGAGGGGAACTCACAATCGACCCCCTTAAATACACTTTCTCATAATTGGATTCACCTGTGTATGTTGGTCAGGGGTCACTGAGCTTACCAAGCATATTCGAGTTACAATAGTTAGTTCAAGGTTTTGGATCAATAAAATGACAACAGTGCCCAAATTTATGCTCCTGCCTAATTTTATTTAAACAATTATTGCACACTTTCTGTAAATGCAATAAACTTCATTTCACTTCTCAAATATCACTGTGTGTGTCTCGTATATGATATATTTAACTGACATTTTTTATCATAACAAGCAACGATTTATACAGGAAAATCATGACGATTAACAAGGTTGACCAAACTTTTGCATCCCACTGTAGATATACCGTCTGTAACCACATAAGTGGTTAATGGTGGAATACTGAGCAGTCTTCTGAGTAAGTCCTGAGCCAGTGACATAAATGAGAATTTTGTGATGTTTTGAATACCTAACTTGATACTTTTTCCATGGTTTCAAGTAACCTTAACCTGAAGGGTCCTTGTTTTTACCAGCATTAAATAGTCCTATAAGGAATACTGTACACTTTTTTTCACTAAAGGTGGCTAAACACTTATCGATTTTTTTCATTGAAATCCGATCGATTAGATCATTTGATGAAATCTGCTGGAAATTGATAGCGCAAACAGTTCCTGTTTGACCGGTCGATTTGCTCGATTGCACAAGGTGGAAAATTTTGGTTGATCGGCAGCCATATATTCCGGCATATAAGACGACTGGGCGTATAAGACGACCCCCCAACTTTTCCAGTTGAAATACAGAGTTTGGGATATACTCGCCATATAAGACTACCCCTCTTCCAACGCACACCAAATAAACATGTAAAAAAAAATCATATACTGGTGCTATGTATGAACAGATACTGGTGCTGTACTGTATGTGGTAGCCAGTATATAACAGTATATAGGCGATTGACTGGTTGGATTGGTTAACTCTCCCTCTCCGTAAGTGGATTGGTCAGATCTCCTTGTCTACCTGCTTATCAGAGCAGTATGGAAGAAAAGGTCGCACTGTGCCCATAAAACACTCCTCTTTCACCTGTCTGCACCGCCTTGTATCCTATTTACCTCCTTCTCTGCCTCTCACATCTCCTGCACCGCTTCACTACAGTCCTCAACAGCCAGATCTCAGAGGCGGTAACAGGATAGAGCGTATCACCCAGCATCAATGACACCCGGCATATAAGACGGCCCCTGACTTTTCAGAGGATTTTCAAGGGGTAAAAAGTAGTTTTATACGCCAGAATATACAGTAGATCAGGTGCGCTTTGCTAGCCCTGTTCAATTCAATGACTGGCAAAGCCGGTCTCACCTGTCCACAGCGTGGTTCAGGTCTCTTCTCTCCCTGCTGGTTGCTTCTTCCTCTCTTCTCTCCTGTGTGTCTGGACGCTTCTGTGAAGTTCCAAGTGCTAGAGGCCAGATACTGTTTTATTTATTGTATTTATGAAGGGCCAACATATTACGCAGCGCTGACAAAATAATAAAAGGATCTAGTGGGCATGTAAGGTACATGCCATGTTGCCCCTAGTGTTAGAGGAGCCCTGTAGCTACATCTCAGAAGCACCCAGGGGTGAAAAGGCAGCCAGTGTTGAGAGAAGAGACTGGGACAGCGTGACAGACAGGTGAAAGTGCTTTGGCTACAAGAGGGGGGGGGGGGGGGGAGGGCGAAGGTCCTGGAAGATTCGGATTTTCAAAAGATTTCATGCTGAAATCGAATAAATAGTGTGTGGAGGCATTCAAGCAAATGTATGGACATCTTATCAGCCATTTCTTGAAGGTTTAGATTTCAGGAATGTGTTCTTCCTTGGCCAGATCCAGAAACATATGCTTTACCTTACAATTCATAAGAAATTCATAAGCAATAAGAATGCATTCTACCACTTAATATGCAGATGTTAGTATAAACAGTCACAAACAAGAGCTGGCAGGTTGTGGAATGCGGAGAAGTGAGGTAAGGATAATGAGGGGAAAGTGATCATAACAATATCAGACAAAACTTAGTTCAATACTGAGTCCATCTTACCTAGTATTGAACAAGATCCTTACAGTAAATGGACAAAATTATTGGCTTGCCAGGTCTAGGACACTATCTGTATGGAGTTTTTATATTCTTCATGTGTTTGCACGGTTTTTCTGTCACTTTCCAGATACAGATTACCATTTTTTTTCTTGGACAAAATGGACTTAAGGGGCCCATACACCTAACGATTTTCCCGCTGATATACGGCCGATTCGATCACAGTGATCTAATCGGCTGTGAAATCGCCGCGCACACCGCTGACAGAACAATCGATTTCCGTCCGAAATCGATCGTTCCCGTCGATCCGTCCATGCGGAAGATTTCTCTCGATCGCCGGCGGGTCGGGAGTGCGTCGCTAGCAGCGTTTGAATGACCGACGCAATACAGCGGGCTCAGGGCCGAGCCTGGGCGGGTGCAAGGCACCCAGGCGCCTGCCTCTGAGAGGCGCCGCCCGGCCGCCGCTCTCCCCGTGTGGCCGCTGCTCCCTCCCTCCCTCTAGCCGCCGGCGCCGCCGCGCCAGACCTCGATCAGGCGGGCGGGCGCTAGAACCTAGCACGCCGCACTGATATGCGGAAGTGACATCACTTCCGCATATAGAGCGGGCGCGTCCGGCGCCTTCTTACTGGTCGGGTCGCCCGCTGATTGAGGTCTGAAGCTGCTGCAAGGTGAGGGGGGAGCGGCGGCGGCAGGGGAGGGTTGGGTGCGCTCCTGTCACTCCTGTCACTCACTACCTAAACGGGGACCCTATACCCCCTGGCTACATATACTGGTCACATATACCCCCTGGCTACATATCCTGGGCACATATACCCCCTGGGTACATATCCTGGGCACATATACCCCCTGGCTACATATCCTGGTCACATATACCCCCTGGCTACATATCCTGGGCACATATACCCCCTGGCCACATATCCTGGGCACATATACACCCTGGCCACATATCCCGGGCACATATACCCCCTGGGCACATATACATCCTGGGCACATATACCCCCTGGCTACATATCCTGGGCACATATACCCCCTGGCTACATATCCTGGGCACATATACCCCCTGGCTACATATCCTGGGCACATATACCCCCTGGCTACATATCCTGGGCACATATACCCCCTGGCTACATATCCTGGGCACATATACCCCCTGGCTACATATCCTGGGCACATATACCCCCTGGCTACATATCCTGGGCACATATACACCCTGGCTACATATCCTGGGCACATATACCCCCTGGCTACATATCCTGGGCACATATACCCCCTGGCTACATATCCTGGGCACATATACCCCCTGGCTACATATCCTGGGCACATATACCCCCTGGCTACATATCCTGGGCTCATATACCCCCTGGCTACATATCCTGGGCACATATACCCCCTGGCCACATATCCTGGGCACATATACCCCCTGGCTACATATCCTGGGCACATATACCCCCTGGCCACATATCCTGGGCACATATACACCCTGGCTACATATCCTGGGCACATATACCCCCTGGCTACATATCCTGGGCACATATACCCCCTGGCCACATATCCTGGGCACATATACCCCCTGGCCACATATCCTGGGCACATATACCCCCTGGCTACATATCCTGGGCTCATATACCCCCTGGCTACATATCTTGGGCACATATACCCCCTGGCTACATATCCTGGGCACATATACCCCCTGGCCACATATCCTGGGCACATATACCCCCTGGCCACATATCATGGGCACATATACCCCCTGGCCTCATATCCTGGGCACATATACCCCCTGGCCTCATATCCTGAGCACATATACCCCCTGGCCACATATCCTGGGCACATATACCCCCTGGCCACATATCCTGGGCACATATACCCCCTGGGCACATATACCCCTTATTTCGTTTTTGGTCAGCTGCTCCTACTTAACAGCCATGCTTTTGGTGTATATGCAGAGCTTCTGTTTGGGTTCAAGGTGCGTTTGTAGTTTCTGGGGGGGCTTAGCGCACCTCTGATTGGAGGCCATTCGGAGGCGGCCTGGTGTTGCGCTGATCCACCTTTTGCGCAATTTTCAATTTTCGATTTTATTTGATTAGCCGCACCCAGGCTATGCATATACATAGGTTAGGATTTAGTTAGTGTTAGGCCCCTCCCATGGAGGATCGACTTCTTTGAAGTGGGAGGGACGAGTACTTAATAGGTTGCATGCAAGCTGTTACAGGAAACGAACATCCTCCTCCAGTGGTAGACAGGTCATGTGTATGCTCGGTGTGTATTATATCCCATAAGTGGGGCTTGCACTCTTTTGCAGGTAGGCACTTGCCTGTTTTTAAGTAGCGCTGCTCATTTCCTTGCTATGTATTAATTTATTTCGTTTTTGGTCAGCTGCTCCCACTTAACAGCCATGCTTTTGGTGTATATGCAGAGCTTCTGTTTGGGTTCAAGGTGCGTTTGTAGTTTCAGGGGGGGCTCAGCGCACCTCTGATTGGAGGCCATTCGGAGGCGGCCTGGTGTTGCGCTGATCCACCTTTTGCGCAATTTTCAATTTTATTTGATTAGCCGCACCCAGGCTATGCATATACATAGGTTAGGATTTAGTTAGTGTTAGGCCCCTCCCATGGAGGATCGACTTCTTCGCAGTGGGAGGGACGAGTACTTAATAGGTTGCATGCAAGCTGTTACAGGAAACGAACATCCTCCTCCAGTGGTAGACAGGTCATGTGTATGCTCGGTGTGTATTATATCCCACAAGTGGGGCTTGCACTCTTTTGCAGGTAGGCACTTGCCTGTTTTTAAGTAGCGCTGCTCATTTCCTTGCTATGTACTAATTTATTTCGTTTTTGGTCAGCTGCTCCCACTTAACAGCCATGCTTTTGGTGTATATGCAGAGCTTCTGTTTGGGTTCAAGGTGCGTTTGTAGTTTCTGGGGGGGCTCAGCGCACCTCTGATTGGAGGCCATTCGGAGGCGGCCTGGTGTTGCGCTGATCCACCTTTTGCGCAATTTTCAATTTTCGATTTTATTTGATTAGCCGCACCCAGGCTATGCATATACATAGGTTAGGATTTAGTTAGTGTTAGGCCCCTCCCATGGAGGATCGACTTCTTCGCAGTGGGAGGGACGAGTACTTAATAGGTTGCATGCAAGCTGTTACAGGAAACGAACATCCTCCTCCAGTGGTAGACAGGTCATGTGTATGCTCGGTGTGTATTATATCCCACAAGTGGGGCTTGCACTCTTTTGCAGGTAGGCACTTTCCTGTTTTTAAGTAGCGCTGCTCATTTCCTTGCTATGTACTAATTTATTTAGTTTTTGGTCAGCTGCTCCCACTTAACAGCCATGCTTTTGGTGTATATGCAGAGCTTCTGTTTGGGTTCAAGGTGCGTTTGTAGTTTCTGGGGGGGCTCAGCGCACCTCTGATTGGAGGCCATTCGGAGGCGGCCTGGTGTTGCGCTGATCCACCTTTTGCGCAATTTTCAATTTTCGATTTTATTTGATTAGCCGCACCCAGGCTATGCATATACATAGGTTAGGATTTAGTTAGTGTTAGGCCCCTCCCATGGAGGATCGACTACTTCGCAGTGGGAGGGACGAGTACTTAATAGGTTGCATGCAAGCTGTTACAGGAAACGAACATCCTCCTCCAGTGGTAGACAGGTCATGTGTATGCTCGGTGTGTATTATATCCCACAAGTGGGGCTTGCACTCTTTTGCAGGTAGGCACTTGCCTGTTTTTAAGTAGCGCTGCTCATTTCCTTGCTATGCACATATACCCCCTGGCCACATATCCTGGGCACATATACCCCCTGGCCACAGATCCTGGGCACATATACCCCCTGGCCACAGATCCTGGGCACATATACCCCTGGCCACAGATCCTGGGCACATATACCCCCTGGCCACAGATCCTGGGCACATATACCCCCTGGCTACATATCCTGGGCACATATACCCCCTGGCTACATATCCTGGGCACATATACCCCCTGGCTACATATCCTGGGCACATATACCCCCTGGCTACATATCCTGGGCACATATACCCCCTGGCTACATATCCTGGGCACATATACCCCCTGGCTACATATCCTGGGCACATATACCCCCTGGCTACATATCCTTGGCACATATACCCCCTGGCTACATATCCTGGGCACATATACCCCCTGGCTACATATCCTGGGCACATATACCCCCTGGCTACATATACTGGGACATATACCCCTACCTGCATATACTGGGGACATATATCCCTGGCTATATATTCTGGGGACACTGGCTGTTTGTCATTATGTGCATTTACTGGTGAAAATCTGTCCTATTATGTGCATTTGCTGGTGAAAATCTGTCTTATTATGTGCATTTGCTGGTGAAAATCTGTCTTATTATGTGCATTTGCTGGTGAAAATCTGTCTTATTATGTGCATTTGCTGGTGAAAAGCTGTCTTGTTATGTGCATTTGCTGGTGAAAAGCAGTCTCTTGTTATGTGCATTTGCTGGTGAAAAAGCAGTCTCTTGTTATGTGCATTTGCTGGTGAAAAGCAGTCTCTTGTTATGTGCATTTACTGGTGCAAAGCAGTCTCTTGTTATGTGCATTTACTGGTGAAAAGTAGTCTCTTGTTATGTGCATTTACTGGTGAAAAGCAGTCTCTTGTTATGTGCATTTACTGGTGAAAAGCAGTCTCTTGTTATGTGCGTTTACTGGTGAAAAGCGGTCTCTTGTTATGTGCATTTACTGGTGAAAAGCCGTCTCTTGTTATGTGCATTTACATGGGGAAAAGCGGTCTCTTGTTATGTGCATTTACTGGTGAAAAGCCGTCTCTTGTTATGTGCATTTACATGGGGAAAAGCTGTCTCTTATGTGCATTTAGTGAGGAAATTTTGTCAGTAAAAATAATCTTTTGTCAGTAAATTTTTTTTTTAGGTATTTGTCAGTAAAAAATAACGTGAAAGGTTGGCAACACTGGCAGGCTCTGTGGCGCAACGGTAGAGATACAGGCAGCCCACCTTGGGCTTGGCAGGGGGAGGAGCCGACGTCAGCAAGCGAGAGTAGGGTGGCCGCAGGCAGCCATAAATACGCAGTGTGTGACTGCGTCGCACTCGCAGAGCCTCTCAGCCTGAGTCAGTCCAGAGACTAGCAGACTCGCAGGCAGCCAAAGCCAGCCAGGAGCAAGCCCATGGAAGAGGGGTAGGAATGGGGTATCACATGCATGCGTAAAGAGGTGGAATGTGTGGGTGTGATTAGGCAGGACATAGGTGTGGTTATGTGGTTGGGCGCGGTTAATTTAACCACTCCCATAGGCGCCATAGAAAATCTTGCACCCAGGTGCCAGGCACCCCAGGCTCACCCCTGCATATGCTTGTTAGGGATTAGATTATGAGCCCCTCTGAGGACAGGCAGTGACATGACTATGTACTCTGTAAAGTGTTGAGGAAGATGTCAGTGCTACGTACTAAATTAATAAAATCTTGAGTTCAAAAGTTTGAAGTGACTGCGTTTTTTTGAATTTCCTTAAGATCTGACTTTCAAGTGTTTGGCATAGTACCCTTCTTTAGAAAACATTATGACTCGTGGTCTTTTCTTCTACCTGATGTCCTGTTACTGTGTGTATCTGGATTTTTCAGCATTGTTTTTTTTATTGTTTTTATTTCTGTCATGTATGCTGCATTTTATGAAATACAGAGGCTATAGTTTATAGTGGAAGAGCAGCAGTATGATCCTGATGTCATGCAGGTGTTATGCGTAATGCTTGGTGGCTAAGCAATTAGTGCTATTAGTACAGCATAATGGGCCTGATGGCATAAACTGAGGTTGCCTCGTGCAGGCAGTGCATGGCAATTTTACCGTTACTGCCGCTGACCGCTTTGTGCACCTGGCCTAATTAGTTCTGTCAGATTTCCACTACCATAGGCAAACGCAGGAGGGGATTACAGCTGCCCAGAATCCCCCCTCAGACCAGTGCAGTGTCTAGGGACAGGCACAAGTTGAGACACCAGAATACCTGCAGCTCACAGCACTTGCCCCCCATCCCTGCTACAGTTGACTTTGGCTGGAGCAGCAGCGTGTGTACAGAGCATGGAGCAACAGGGTGTGCAGAGCATGGAGCAGTAGCATGTGTACAGAGCATAGAGAGCTGCATGTGTATAGATCATGGAGCTGAAGTGTGTGTACAGAGCATGACACAGCTCTGGGGAACTTAACAGAGTCAGGTATAAGCACAGCGCTGTGCCCTGCTGTGTGAATGCTTCACGTTCCCCTTCATTACCAATGTCGGCTGTCCTCATTATTATCTGTATCCAAACTGCTCCTGATCGATGCCGTTGTCAATTGGACATTTAGGAAATAATTGTCAGATCCTGGCAGTCGAACGGGAAATTGCATTATGTGTACCCAACATAATGTCCAGTCCTACCATGTTATTATACATGTATTGTGCGTGGCTGAGGGTGACCTTTCAGGAATCCCCCCCCCCCCCCCCCCTTGAAAATCCTGGGTTTGACCCTGCCTACATACAGTAAGTGACAGCAACATAGGAAAAAAGTAATTAATAGTGCATCTTACTCTGTGAGAAATGTATATACGGTACATATTCAATTTTACTATTATTATTTTTTTTTGCAATATTTGTCCATTAAAGTTAACATAAGTTAGCTAAAAAAGTAAAAGTTAGATACATGGCTAAGAAGAGGAAAGCCTCCTTGCCCCCAAGTAATATACCTCTGTTACAATAAGTTAAGACCCTTTGTCTTAATTTGTTTTTAACCACTGTATTTGTCCCCTTATGGACCAGAGCAATTTTCACCTTTCAGTCCTCCTTCAATTCATTCGCTAATAGCTTTGTCACTACTTATCACACGGAAATTATCTATATCTTGTTTTTTTTTCCTTCTCACCAATTAGACTTTTTTTGGGGGGAACTGTACTTTTTGCTAAGAATTATTTTTTTTTCTAAATGCATTTAAGGAGAATATTAAGAAACATTTTTTAAAAATTATTATTTTACAGTTTTCAACCATTGTAGTTTTAAAATAAAACCTGCTACTGTGGATAAAATCCACACATTTTATTTGCCCCAGTTATTGCAACATTTAAATGATGTCCCAAGTACAATGTATGGTGACATTTTATTTGGAATTAATGGTGTATTTTTTCAGCTTTGCATCCATTTATACCAGCCTTTCTCTACCTTTTTACCCGGAGGAACCCTGCAAATAACTTTTGGTTTACAAGGAACCCCTGCAAACATTTTTTTGATCTCGAGGAACCCCTGCACTTATTTTGCAGGAGGCATGGTCTTTAAAAGTAGTTGAGGCTGTTTATTTCTCTATTCCCTATTACACTGCCACTCATTATACTGTCTCCTTATTCTAGTGCTTTTTATTAATGTGCTCATTATTATTCTGACCCTGAATTTAGTGCTTCTTGTTACAGTACGCCCTAATATAGTGTGCTCTTTCATACTTCACCCACGATGGGGGAAAATGCCAATGAACCCCTGCAGAGTACTCAAGGAACCCTGGTTTAGAAAGCCTGATTTCGACTATATCACTAATTACAAGCCCTTATTTGCAAGAATAACAGTAATATACCCTCATGACATACATTTTAATAAAAGTTGAGTCCTTAAGGTAACTATTTATGTATTTTTTAAATGTCACTTTTTTATTAAAAGTGTGAGTTTTTTTGGGGTAAGATGGTAAGGGCTTAATTACTGGGAGATTTTATTTATTTTTACTTAATTTTAGGTATGTATGTGTAATTTTGCTTTTTGGCCACTGGATGCCCCCCCACTTTATATTCCTGGTACTGTGATTAGTACACCGGAAATAGTTAGTGAATGTTTTTACTTTTGCTTTCTCAATGACCCAGTGATCATTGATCACAGGCACTTTGATCAGTGAATGGGAACATGTGTTCCCATTCACGCTCACTTTACTAACGGGCAGCGGCGGGAGCGTGCTCGGGACCGCGTGCATTGGCGATTGCGGCGAGGTACGTAGATCTACACCCCTGGAGCTAATATGACGTTTCCGGGGGCGTAGATATACTGTAACAAAACCAACAAGTGGTTAATACAAAATTTATGGTAAGTATACAGTGTGGAGTATAGTACTGTTTTTTTAGCTAGGCCTGTTTTTAACATTGACTCTCAAACAACCAGAACCTAGACTCATCCAGCATCAAGCAGTCTCCATTGGTGCAAGATAATAGGGTTTTTTACTGTATTTAACTTCGTTTTTGGAATTTTTCTTCTTTACTTAAGTTCAGTATGTACCATCGTTCCTCTAAGATTTGCAAATGTTGAAGAATCTGATTAAGAAACACAAACTATGTCACTGATAAAATAACAGTATTTAGTCTTGAGATGCTGCTGAGTTATAGTGCTCATATTTTTCAGAATGTTTCAGGATCTGATGGCAAAGCATCGTTGCTGAAACTTTGCTGCATATGTATCCCTACAGTGACTGTTACATCATAAATACGCCATGTGGGTGTAGGGGAGGAAAGCTTATGACGCTATATTCTCACTCAGTATAGTTACACAGTGCTTTTTGTATGAAGTGCAGCAGAATAATCTGTATGTAAGCTTTCCTATGTGCGTATATGTGATGCACAATACATCATCTGTCACCCTGCTCATTCCTGCCCAGAGTCACAGAGACCTGTGGGATGACTCCTGCGTCTCCCAGTGTGACTACGTCAGCAAAAACACATCATGACAGTATAATTAATGACATGGTGAAGGTACATATAATGCGATCAGACTTGTGTTAACAAAGATGGATTATAGGGTCTCCGTACTTAAAGAGGACCAGAACTGACACATGACATGACAAGCTAAATGTGTGTATGTACAGTGCCCAGCCTACATAGAACTGAGCTGTATTTTTTTTTCATTTTCTCAATGTAAGGCTGGATTCACAGTGATCCATTGCATTATAATAAATGTGAATGCACAGGAGACTGGACATAGGCTTTATTTCAAAGCCTGCATGTATCTGCAGTGAGCAATTCATGTCAAAGTAATTAGTAATGGCAGATATATTAGCTGGTAAATAAAAATTTTAATTCTGATTTTGATTGTCAAAGTTGACCTTGAACCCATTTCTACCACCTCTCAAGCCTCCATATTGCTTCTGAGTGTCATTAGTGACTTTCCTGACCAACAGGGAGGCACTGTGGTCAACTCATTTTCTTCCATTTTTATTATCACCAGATTCAGCAGTCTGAATCTCTGGAAATAATGAATATTTTAGCTCCATTTGCAGGTAATCTCAGGGTGTATATGTATGTGCTTGAGACCTCTGTCTGTCCCTTGCTGAGTGTGCCAGCTCATAACTGGTTAGCGGCACCACCTCTGACCTAAGAGATCTTGGTTCAGTTCATGACTGAAGCCAGTACCTATTCAGTAAGGTGTCCTTGGGCAAGACTTCCTAGCTTTACAGGGTGGCCTATTGAGTGTGCCTATAGTGGCTGCAGCTCTCAAGTGCTTTGACAGGAGAAAAGCGCAATACAAATGTTAGCATTAGGATTAGCATATGGTGTGCTCTACAATAGTAAGCACTGATTTCTGTGATTCATACTGATATGCCTGGACAGCTATTATTTACACTGTCCTCTGCCTATTCCTGAGGCCTTCTCCAGGGACATAACAATAGACCCTGCAAGGGATGCAGCCACAGGTGAGCCCAGAGGCCACAGGAGGCCTCATGAGGGGAGAAGTTTATTTTCCCTGTTCAGAGAGACTGACAACTAAAGGCACGGAGAGAAAAAAACTTTCTGCTCTCAATTGTTCTAATGACTGCATCTGCTCAGCCACCGATAAGGAATCATACAACGTTTTGCAGACAAAGATTTGTAGACAGACCCTATTCAGTGTTCAGCATGGTCTTGTGTACAGCATGGCTGCTCTGTCCATTTTTGGACATTCCTCTATACACTTAGCTCCACAATAGACCAATGATATAGTGTGACTGTTCTGTGAAGTACCTTTTGCCCATGCCGCTGTGTGACCTTCCCCCCCCACCCCCCTATTTTTAATTATGCTTGGAAAGCTTTTACTATTATTGTGATGAATAAAATGTGATATATATTTTTTTTATTTGGTTCTATCATATTTGTTAACTTTACTGACCAGAGGTATTACATCACCCTTCCTTACAATTGTGTTTTTCTAAAGTGTTCCCAGACCCCAGGTGTATTGGAAGGGATATATATTTTTCTGACCTTAGTCTAGTAATTCCTTCATATCCCTGTGAAGTGAGGGCTGGTTCGCTTATACTCTCTGAGCCAGTGACTGTGGCTACATGCCTGGCTTCTCTGTTAAAGTGGACCCAAATTAAAAATACAAGATTTCAGAAATAAAATCTATTTTCTAAATTATATTAATAAATAGCAGCCTTTTTTTCAGCTGCATGATGACAAATATAAAATATTTTACATTTATTGGAGGAACTCCTCCCTTCCTTCCATATTGCCGGGACAGAATCCGGCAGACTGGTGGAGTAAGAGGTGTCCGGCAAAGGAGGAATTGCTAATGGCTGCCACCTGTATAACCCTAGTTATGCAAAGTGAAGGGTGAAAAGCATGCACTAAAATGCTCATAGGCTTGAAGGAGTGTTTATTCATCTTTGTATGTGTCAGAGTGGTGCAACTAAATATTTTGAAATAAAAAAATGTTTGGTTTGGGTCCGCTATAAGCTGAATGGACACTATAGGTGAGTATGAAGGGGTGGAGCTTACATTATCATGTGAGCTGGGAGCAGAAGATTGGCAGAAGGTATGGCGTGTGCAGCTCATATGCATTCAATCATAAAGGTCTAATTTGTTCTCTTGACCAGAGATGAGGATTTTGGATGGGGTGGGGGGTGTTAACATGCATTGAAAATTCACAGTACTGAGCATCATAGTTTGATGGCTGTGTGAAAAGTGTCTAAGGCTTATTTTTTCAGCAAAGAATTACACATTATATTGTATTTTCCATTTAACTGAGTCATAAAAGATCTCTCTTACATCAAACACATTATCACTTTATGTTTTCTGAATAAAGGAACTAATGTTGATGCTGTGTTTCCTTTTATCTATTGTGCTTGTTCATTGTTCACTGCCATTATAGCGGAAGTTATTGTCCTATGGCTAGTATTTGTAAAGTGCAATAAGATGACTGCATTCTGTGCTTCCAACCATTTGGGTCTCCTGTACAACTGTATATTAGCTCCATTTCCAGTGCTGTAATCACTTTATTCCTTGAGGTACATTTTTGACATGTGACACTTATAAAAATAGATATTGAAAGTGATGGTGGAGTGTGCAGAATTTATCATGTCATAAAAAAAGGAGGGAGACTAGCACCCCACCACATCACAAATATATAATTAATGTTACCTCACCAGACCAGACAGTGCCTGTAGAGTGCCACATTGTAATAAACAGACCGGAACTCCATTGTGTACATAAATGTTCCTGTGAGCACTAGGGTGACACTAGGTCCCATAGTGGTTATCTATTTCTGCAAAGAAACAAACACATTTTTAAATCTAAACTACAATATCTTTGCATCAACACACAATAAAGGTTTCACAAAAAAATCATTTGTTGTTTGTTATACACATTACTACCATTATTCAACAAATTGGGTGATTCAATCCCGCTGTTCTGTGGCATAGCACTATGTAAGCTGGAGCTATCCCAGCGAGCAAGTTAACCACTCTACGACCGCCTAACGCAGGATGACGGCCACAGAGTGGCTCTCTTGTTCCTCCAGGACGCACTGGTGTGTCATCTTGCGATGTGCGAGATTAGCAGGGATAAAGCGTGAGTGCCCGTTCACTGCACAGGAACAGGGAGATGGCCGCAGACAGCCTGCCAGCTGTGATCGGAGCTGGCAGGCTGTAAAAAAGATAAACAAACCGCCCTAATCATTTGTACAGCACTGCAATCTACTGTTGCGCTGTACAGGGGACAGCTCTGTCAATGATCTGTCCCCAGGAGAGGCTGCCAAACTGATCACCCTCATAGGCTGATGCCTAGGAGAGGTGATCATGCTGCTGGAGCTCGCAGGAGGGAGGGAAATTAAAAAAAATTAGGTCATTAAAGCGGTATCGTCACCATAAAAATCAAATTTCAACAGCAACTGGTCTGAGTGTATTAGGTGATAAAGATTCTAATCCTGCATTCAAAACTTTCAAAACGTTTTCTGCTGTTATTATTTGGAGTTATCATATACCTTAGGTGCCAAAGAATTGCATGCTCGGGGTTCTTTTTATCTATAATATATTCTTCCTCTTCCCTTTATTTCCCTGTCTGCTGCTTATCTGAAACCTGATCCCCTACTCACTTGTGTTTTCAAGCAAGGCTGAGGTGACTCAGGGATTGGAGGAGACAAAATAAAAAAGTAAAGGGCAGAAAATGACATCACGAGTTAGCCTTTACTGTGGGCAAAAGACATGGTTCCCACCAGGAACAGAATTCTCGTCATTTACTATATAACATTCACTGAAATCAAAACGTGGACAGTACAATACATGTGTTATGTAAGTAGATCAAGTATTTATCTACTTCTATATGTGTTTTTTCCCTGGAATAGTATGGCTGATCCTACTGCTGTTAAATTAAAAAAAAAAAAAAAAAGGTATTTTTATAAAAAAAAAAAATGCTTTTAAAATTAATAAAAAATGAAAAACCCAACAGAAAGCTCTGTTGGTGGGAAGAAAAGGAGTTAAAGAAAACCTGTACTGAAAAAAAGTTCCTCTGAGGGGTACTCACCTCAGTAGGGGGAAGCCTCTGGACCCTATTGAGGCTTCCCCCGTCCTCCCGTGTCCCACGGCGGTCTCGCTGCAGCCTTTAGAGGAAGGAAGAGTACGCTGTCTGGAACCCCCCAATAGCTGTGGGACCGCCTGCAGTTTTCAGAAAATCCCATATTAATGCAGATACATTATCTCCATCTTGCTTTAGGTTGATAATATATGTTTAAAATGTTTTGCAAATTATTTGAGTGAATTTCAAGATTTTTTAATTGTAAGCAGAGTTATTTTTTAATCAGAGTTATATTGTTGGTTAGAGTAAGCCTTTATGTCATTTTTTGCAGTGAGATGTCTGTTTTCTGTACAAGGCTATGTTTTTATTAAGATAGCTCTGTAGAAATATTCTGACTTTACTCAGTTCCGGCTGTAAAACCACTAAAATTGGAGCGCTCCCACACCACCAATCACACTGCAGCTCACACTCCCTCTCTGTGTGATTGGTGGTGTGGGAGCACTCCAATTTTAGTGGTTTTAGAATTGATCCTCCAGCTTTTTTGTACCAATAAATATTTTTTTCACTTATATACCAGATGAGTGGTGGCACTTATATTTTCTAAAAAACAAACAAACATATACTTATGCCACTGATTTTTTTTCAATGCAAACAATGTAGTAAGGGTACGTTTCTCTCCAGTGGTAAGATTGAGGGGTACATGTAGTCCTTGTTTAAAGGAATCAGCGGCAAAGGGGTGGAGGAAGCCCCAGGTAACTAGATCGGTGGAAAGCATATTTTGGCTGATGCTTCCTTTAAAGGGAAGGTTCAAGCAAAATAAAAAAATGAGTTTCACTTACCTGGGGCTTCTACCAGCCCCTTGCAGCCATCCTGTGCCCTCGTAGTCACTCACTGCTGCTCCAGTCCCCCGCTGGCAGCTTGCCGACCTCGGAGGTCGGCGGGCCGCATTGCGTACATTTTTACGCATTCCCGCTAGTGCAGGAACATTAACACATACTTTTTACGCATTACTGGTTCAATGCATAAATTTTTACTCATTGAACCAGTAACGCGTAAAAATGTATGTGTTAATGTCCCTGCACTAGCGGGAATGCGTAAAAATGTACGCAATGCGCCCCGCCGACCTCCGAGGTCGGCAAGCTGCCAGCGGGGGACTGGAGCAGCAGTGAGTGACTACAAGGGCACAGGATGGCTGCAAGGGGCTGGTAGAAGGCCCAGGTAAGTGAAACTCATTTTTTTTTTTCCAAAACGTTTTTATTGGATTTTCAACAGATATTTTTCCCCAGAGGGAAAGTGGAACTGTATAAACATATTCACATTTGTTATAAGGTTATCGAGAGAACAGTAGCTCCAAAAATCCCTTTCCCTTCCCTCCCTAGCCCTCCCTCCACCCTTCGAAATCCCTCCCAAAGATGCACTGTGTCACACTATCTAATCTAGTCTAATACTTGAATGGCTTAGTTCTTTAGTGTTCTAGCGAGCTTAATTCCGAGCCTTGAGTTGGCCTAATGTGCCTCCAAGGTCTTCCAGGCAGTACCAAGAGGTATAGATAAAGTCTCTCATTAGAGCGGCAGTCTGCTGAGGGTTGAACTGATGCAGGATAAAGTTCCTCCAAACTTTGAAAAAAGATTTGGTTTTCAGTTCCTTAGATTGAAGGGTGTTTAGTCTCTCCATGTGAAAAATGTACAAAAGTTCTTGCTTCAAGAGTGCTAGATCTGGAGGAGAGGAGTCAAGCCACTTACATAAGATCGCTCTTCTGGCTACTATCATAATAATATGGGACAATAAAGAAGGGCTTTCCTGCGGGGGTTTGGAAGAGGTAGGAAAATAGTTAAAAAGCATCAACATTCGTAGTTTTGCTAGTTTCTTCTTGCAAACTTTATTTGTATACTTGAGAACCTTATCCCAAAATACCTGGATTTTAGGACAGTCCCACATGCAATGTATGAGATCAGCATTAATTAAAGAACACTTCGGACACTGTGAGGTATAACCAGGTGGCGGTTTTTTGTACTTAATGTTAAAAGCATACTTGGCCCTATGTATGAAAAGCAGGTAAGACGATCTCCACTTTTCGTCCCTTATGGTTTTCCTGACCATCATGTTACCTTCTAAAATTTGCGATCCTACCCCTTCTTCGTTCAATATTTGTTCCCATTTTTTCATTGCCTTGGAAGCTATACTGGAATTTGATAGTTCCCTAATAGCTGCATATAACTCAGCCAGAGAGATGGATTGAACAGTTGGTTTTAATATATTATCAAATTTAGTAGGGGTCATTATGGATGAAAGTGAGTGTAAATTTGCCGCAACCATGGACCTGATCTGACCATATGTTAGGAAATCCCCCGGAATTAAGTTGAATTTTTGCCTCAACTCAAAGAAAGGGATCCATTTCCCTTCTCTCAGGTTAAACATGTGGCCCAATGATTTGAGCCCTTTTTCTTCCCATCTGGCAAAAGCTTTTTGATGAATGCTAGGAGGAAAGTTGGGGTTGCCCCAAATTGGGAGATATTTGGAAATTTTGTAAGGAAGAAAGCATTTCCTCCTGACAGCTTTCCATGCTGCAATAGTATCTCTAAAAATAGAGTTATGCTTTAATCTCAAGGGGAGGTTCTTAAGAGAGGCATGAAGCAGTCCAGTCAAAGTCCAGGGGAGCGCTTGTTCCTGTTCTAGTTTCGTGTTTGAATATTGTTCGCTGGAGGTGACCCAGTCGTGCGAATGTCGAAGCATAGCTGCTAAATTATATTCTCTTATGGAGGGCAGGTTTAAACCACCCAGTAGTTTTGGCAGAGACAGCTTAGCTCTAGAAACCCTGGGCTTCTTTGATTTCCAGATGAATTTTGACCAGGCTGAGTTAAGTGTCATTATATCTTTATGTTTCAGGAGGAGTGGGACTGTCTGCAGAGGATACAGGATTTTCCCCATAGAAATCATTTTTATGAGAGCTACTCTACCCGCAAGGCCTATAGGAAAATTTTGCCATTTCTCTAGTTGGGCTATAATATTTTGGATAAGTGGGGTGAAATTAAGCGAGTATAGCTGGGTGGGGTCCCTACTGATATTTATTCCTAGGTATCTGATTTTTGTAGTAGTTAATTTTACTCCCAGGTGCAACCAAGGAGAGGTATCTGCCCTGGAGGACAGTGGAAGGAGTTCACTTTTGTCAAGGTTAACCACGAACCCTGAAAAGGCACCTACTTCTCTAATGACCTGCATTGCCAGGGGTACTTGAGTTGTTGGGTTGGACAAAAAGAGTAGAATGTCATCTGCAAATAGGGCCTGTTGAACTTTTTTGGTGCCCACCTCTATTCCCTCAAGTTTAGTTCTTAATATAATCGCTAATGGCTCTAATGCTAAATTGAATAAGAGCGGGGATAATGGGCATCCCTGTCTTGTTCCCCTCTTTAGCTCAATCTTCTTTGATAAATAGCCTGGCACGGATATTTGGGCTTTTGGGTTAGAATACATGGCCTTCAAGGCGTTAAAGAAATATCCTCCAAAATTTTGTTGCTCTAAGACCTCAAACAGCCAGTCCCACTCCACCTGGTCAAAAGCTTTTTCCGCATCAATACTTAAAAGAGCTGCTGTTTTGTAGGTTTTAGGATATGCTCTTACTTGTTCCAGTATGGTTATAACTTTTCTAATGTTGGTCACCGCTGCTCTGTGTCTGACAAAACCTACCTGGTTTGGATGGATCAGCCTAGGCAGTATGTCTGCCAATCTGTTTGCTAGAATTTTGGAGAGAAGTTTCACATCCAGATCTATAAGTGAAATTGGGCGAAAGGAAGAGACTTGTTCTGGGTCCTTTCCCTCTTTGGGAATTAGCTTAATGTGGGCTAAGTGTCCCGTGGAGGGGAAGTTTCCTGTCTGTAGTATTTTGTTGTAAACTGTACCAAGTGTCGGCGTAATATCATTTTTAAGAATTTTGAAGTATTCAGAGGACAGTCCATCCGGACCTGGGGCTTTTCCAAGAGCCAAGGAGGTAATAGCTGCCTTAATCTCTGATGGGCTGACCTCTGCATTTAAAGATTCCTGTTCTTCTTCTGTTAGCTTTTTTAGGGGGATTTTTTGTAAGAAGGACCTGATTTCTGTCTGTTGGGGTTTTTTGGAGGAGTAGAGTTGCTGGTAGTAGTCCGCAAACAAGTTGCATACTGCTAGAGGTTGATGAACAAGGCTCCCCCTGGTATCTCTGACTGCTATTGGTTTTGAGTTAAAAAGAGTTTTTTTCGTTAGAGAGGCTAATAATCTCCCAATTTTCTCCCCAAATTTGTAATACTGGAGGTTTATATATGGCCTATGGCTTTCTTCCCTCACTCTTAGCCAGGTATCACAATTCAGTTTAGTAGTGATCCAGGCTTTTCTGTTTGTTTCTGAGGGGTTAGATCTATAATTAGTGTACGCCTTCCTCACCTGAAGTACTGCATCTGTATACTGTTTATTTGCTTCCGCTTTTTTTTTTTTTAGGTAGCCCATGATTTTACCTCTAAGGACTGCTTTAGAGGCTTCCCAGAACAGTATGGGGTTGTCCTGATGCTGAGAATTGTCACTCTGATACTCAAGCCACCAGTTTTTCAGCAAAGTAGAGAAGTTTTCATCTGAATACAAATGAGAAGGAAAGCGCCAAATGAAGTCGTTTCCCTTAGGCGCTAAATCGTGCATTTCCACAGTTACTGGTGCATGATCAGAGATGACCATGTCCTGTATGTTAGCTTTTAAGAGTCTCGATGAGAGTTTATCACGAAGGAGGATAATATCTATACGTGTGTGCGTCTTGTGCCTATGGGAGTAGTGGGAATACTCTCTAGATGTAGGATTTAAAAAGCGCCAAGAATCAATTACACTGGTGGCTTCGATCAGGGGGACTAACCTCTTATCATGTGAACGTGTGTGTGGGCTAGGCCCAGACCTGTCTTCTTTAACCTCTACTACCGAGTTATTTTGCTTGAACCTTCCCTTTAAGGACTATAGGTGTGTTCTTAAAGGGCCACTATTGCAAATAATTGTGAAATGTTAAATTCATGTAAATGCATATAAATAAGAAGTATACTACTTCCACAGTAAAATATAACACATTTTACTCTGGAAGAAGTGTACTTATTTGTATGTGTTTACATATATTTTATATTTCAATATTTTCACAGTAATGGGCCTTTTAAGTTGATTTTATATGTAAGTCAGAACACTTTAAAGTATATGCAATAAACTGCGATACTCAGAATTACATCCATAAAGTTTTACAGTGTGATGAAGAGAGCAGAATGCCTCCAGTGTCCCACTCTGTCCCCCTGTGCCTCCAGTGTCCCACTCTGTCCCCCTGTGCCTCCAGTGTCCCACTCTGTCCCCCTGTGCCTCCAGTGTCCCACTCTGTCCCCCTGTGCCTCCAGTGTCCCACTCTGTCCCCCTGTGCCTCCAGTGTCCCACTCTATCCCTTTGTGCCTGCTCTGTGACATTTACTCACAACAAGCACTCTGTACTCTCATTCTTCTTATCCTTTAGCGTGGAAGTGGTGTCATTGCGACAGCAGGCATGCTATTTGTATCAGCGAGTTGTTTGTAACTTGGGACATTTATAACCCATAGACTAGTCATATATATCATTAGGTAAATGCTTATTTATGGATAAGACATGCTTGTTGACCCTCTTATAGGTTTCTACAGCAGAATGACTAGTGAATGGTGTAAATTAGCTTTTTGAATACAAGGTTAAATTGTCTTCCCTATAATGGCCCACTGGACCCAGATTAAGAAAAATATATGACTTTAGTGTAATTTGTCTAAACAACTGGAGCTATTTTTCTCCAACACAAACCTATCCCTAATGGTTTTAGGACAATAGCTGTGGTCCTTGCTTATCTCACTTTACCCAGTACAGTAGTAGATATTGGACATCACTCCAGTCTCCATCCTCCAGTCCATGGTTCTGGCTCCTCCGTGTGGCCATTGTTGGAATCTCCTCCATGCTCTGCAATAGTATTAGTGGCATGACAATGGATGAGCTAATAGCCTTATTTCCTTGCAATGGGCCCCAAGGGTTTCAAATTATGCATCTCAAAAAAAACGTATAAGTGGCAACAATACTGACAGTATTTCATGTCACAGCCATAGCCTCCTGTTATGATTGGATAATTGGAGAGGTGTAGAATCAGAGGAGGAAATGGTAAACAATGGGTGTGATATTAAAAGGCTGAAACTAAACAGCTTTGTGAGTCATGGGACTTCATCTTATACCTCCTGACACCACCCAATTCTCCTAGGTCACATTACATTACTCTAGTGTTTCCCATTTTAATTCCCTATTGAATGGACCTGCACTGCATTAAGAAATTGAATTGGAAAAACCTTTAACATCATTTCTTTACTTCAGCCCTGTGTAATCCACTCGGGAGTCAGATGAAAAATGGTACTAGGACTGTTTGCAGTGGAGAAATGCACGCTAATAGCAATGCAATGGATTTAGAGAACAAAATACAGGTTTTTACAGTGACTCTTTCGTTATGCTGTACCAAACTTATTAAAGTGATAAAGAAGAAATCAACAACACAAAATGGAGCAAATTTATCCAATGCAAGCAAAACAGGAACAAATCTGTTGTAAAATGGATTGAAAACGTGGAGTAGTTGCTCAGAGCAACCAACTGAAACTCACAGTGCTGTCATTTGCTTCACTTTTGCACCGGTTTTGCTCCAATTTTCCAAGCAACTGGCATCATTGGGACAAATCTTCCTAAAAGTGGCCATATACTGGTTCATGTGGCCATGAGATAGATACCTCTCAGTGCATTTTTGGATCAGAGAGGGATCTATCTGATTGAATCCCTCCACACTACACACAGATTTTCCGATAGATTTCAAAATGAAATCTATTTAAAATCGATGCACGCCGGTCAGGTCTCCCCCGGGCCGTGCAGAGTGTAGGGTAAGCTTTCGCTTACCTGTCCACAGCACGGTTCCCGTGTCTTCTCAAACCAACATCTGCTCCTACTTACAACCTTTTTCAAAAACCAGAGAATCATCATGTGTTTAAATATGCTTTAATTTTTTACCTGCACAATCTTATACAAAAACAGTGGCTCACAAACATTTAAAACATCCTAAAACCAAAAACTGGCACTGGAGCTGCTACTTCTTAAAATCCCACTGTCACTGTGATGGTTGATACAACATCGATCACCCAGCCGCAGCCTATGCAAATCGATGGGTCACTCAATCATAATTGGACATATGTGGGCCCTCCACCCGACGCACACCACGAGGCTTCCACACTCAAACTGTACAGTGCACTATCACTCAGGAGCAGATAGCTGGTAGGTTGAATCTTCTATCAATGTCCTTGATCTCAAAGGGCAATGTAACAACGAATGCAGGGACAAACACAGAACTTTTCCAGCTTCTTCTGGGGAGAACAGTTCAAAATTTGTCAATCATAGACAGCCCTCTCACGTACCACATCAAGCATTCAAGCTATGTTCCTGCATAAGAGCACTGCCCGGACTTATACGTAATTTTCAATGCATCAACATCACTACAACAGCTGATTAGCCAACTCTTTTGCCCGTCAGGGCCACACATGTCACAACTTGAACTTTTGTGTATGGGGGTTACTCTCAACCTTCACGCAGTACTGCGCTCTTCCGAGGGAGCTCCGCTCAGGGCTCCTCTGATTCTGGATGCCCGATGCTGTCAGCGCATCACCTCACAGCGTCTCCTGCTTTGGCTGCATTCAATCTTCCCGCAGAGGTTCCTGGCGTGGCCCGGCGTCCCAGGGTTTGGTGAGCGCTCACGTGTGCCAGTCAGGCCCCGCCCGCTGACGCGTTTCGCCCCGCCCACGGGGCTTTCTCAAAGCGAAATGGGGATGGAGTTCCCTTCAGCAGTGCGATCTAAAGATCTCCAATATCCTAGTTCAAAGGTCATCATACATCATGGCGGCCATCTTTGATGTGGTAATAGAGGGCAAACAGCGGAATATTAGGACATTGTTTCAAAATAGATTCTGCTCCTTCTTGCCTCTTCATTCCCGAGTCCTTGGGCGCCTGTGTGACATAACAAATGCTATAGAGGGCAAACACTAAGGATACCGTGGCATGTTCCTTACGTTACCAGTAGAGGCTTCTAGTATTTGGCCTCTAGTGTTTGTTGCGTCACACAAGCACCCCGGAACTCGGGAGTAAAGAGAGAGGAAGGAGCAGCCAGTGGCGAGAGAAGAGACCAGAACCGCAGAATGGACAGGTGAAAGTAGCTTCATCGCTCTTTGAAAAATTGACCGATGCAAGTAACGCACTTATGACCCCCTGCCAATCGACCCAAATTTTTCATCTAGTGCAATTGACCGGATCTACTGATTATAAAAATCAGTTGATCAGAAATCATTTGTGACATCAATTTGTAGCCGATTCGATCAAATGATCGGATCGGCCAGATACTGATGCAAAATATCGCAAAATTTATGGATACTGTAAGTGTTTTTGTTTTGTTTTTTTATTCTGATTGGGTGGAGATGAATTTGGACCTGTTTCAGTTTTTTTGCTGTTATCAGTGAATAGGGAAATTCTTTCTCCTGTTGGTGTTACAGTTTGCACTGGGCAAGAAAGTGAGGAACATTTCAAAGCAATTTCCTTTTCCTGGCATAAATGGCTGTTAATTGGTTGATTCTTCTGAGGTCCACTGCGGAAAAGTGGGTTCTAGGTTGGTGTCAAGCATGGTCCCCGTCTCCTGAAAAATTCTGGACCTTATCTCAGTGTTGTGCTGTTTGGTGGGCATTGTTGTGTACCTCCCGCACCACTTCTACCCTGGCTCTCTGCTAACTCCCATGCCCTTATGCAATCTCATCTAACCCATTTCCTACATTTCATGGATAGTAATTAACTCAAGCCAGAGTATCCTTATTAGTTAGTCGTGTTTTATGTAAAGCAGAAGAAATCTAAACCCAAACACCAGCTATCCGTGGCAAAGGATGATAACTTTTTACCTAGTGTATTCAGGAACATAATTTGTTGCATATTCGGAGCGTATATTGACCCCAATACGACCTCCTGTTTATTAAAAGACCCATATGACTTGGATCTTAATTTGGGTTACTCCTCAATAGGGTATGGTGGAAGTGACACTTTTACCCATAGTCACCGTTAACAACTTTGTAATCTTGAACCCTGGCATAATGGACAGGCTGTCTCCATTTGAAATAAGTCTCCAGATTATTGCACAGTCACATCTTATATGTTAATGGTAGGTTGACATGCACATTCATTAAAGAACAACTAAAGTGAGAGGGATATGGAGGCTGCCATATTTATTTCCTTTTAAACAATGCGCATTGCCTGGCATCCTGGCAATCTTTCATGCATCAGTAGTGTCTGATTCACCCACTCGAAACAAGCATGCGACAAATGCAGTTACATCTGATCTGCATGCTTCTTCAGGGTCTATGACTAAAAGTATTTGAAGCAGAGGATCAACAGGGCAGCCAGGCAACATGTATTGTTTAAAAGGTCAAAATATGACAGCCTCTGTATCCTTCTCACTTCCGTTGTCCTTTAAAAAGATAATCATGTTCATATGTTCATGTCGCATAAGAAAAACTACAGCTACACTGTGACAGTCTGGCCCTACACCTATAGATTTGCAGCAGATTCGACTATCAGATAGACTTCTGTCAGATGCCTGTCAAGTCGAATCTGACAGGAATCTGAGGTGTGCCACACACTAGGAACAGATTTCTAATAGATTGCAAAATGAAATCTATTGGAAATCGATCTAAATGAATTATTGGACCATTAGATCCAATGCAGCTATATGGGCCATCGATCTGCTGCTGGCAGCAGATCGACCTAGATTTTCCATTCTGTCAGATAGATTAAATCAATCAAAATCGGCCGCAAATCGATAGAATCTATCGATCGACCGATGGCTGAAATCAACCAGTGTATGGGCCCCTTAAGTCTCAATTGTGTTAGCATTGAGCAAACAAGAGGTCTTATCTATTAGCCGTAAATCAGCTAACCTCCTCTCACACATTTAGATGTTTTGTTTCATGTAAGCCGGTATCTTAATGACATGTAATTTATGCTTGCAACAAAATCTATGAATCCCCTTTTGATGTTGCATGTATATAGCTGCCTATTCCAACATCTTGTAAACAAACAGGATTGAAGTCTGAAGAAGGCTACACAGCCGAAAGCTTAATCTTATTCTTTAAAGTTAGCCACTAAATGGTATCAAAACGTCTTGCTACAGCTACACTGTAATATTGAAAAAAAAATTTTCTTTTCTTTTTTTATTTAATAGGACAAATATTTAAGTAATACTGAACACAGCAGGCTAGCTGCAGCAAGTACACACTTGCAGATAGCCTGCTGATGTTCTAATAGTGAAAATGTACAGTTTGCTGTCATTTCTTAAATACAGAAAAATCCATCCATGAGCTGGTGCACAGCAACAGCGGTCCCTCTCTGCCCCAGGGCTGTATTCTGAAGACAAGGGCAGTGATGGAGGATGCTGCTCATAACTGGGGGAACTCAGAGCAGCATGTCCCTCACCCTAGCCCTGTTTTATATGCACACCATTGTATTTGAAATTAAATGACAGATTTATGCATCATTAATGTGCTTTTGTTTGTTTTAATTTCTCTATCATGCTGATCTGTTTCTCTTTATACCTCGGGCATCTAGCCACAGCAGGACCCGACTGTGTATGAAAGGTATTTAACAAAGGTGTGCTGAGACCTTTCTTTAGTTTGATCCGTCATCTGAATATGGTAAGTGGCTCACAGCTGTGTTTGTGGAATTAAAGAGAACCTGAGGTGGTTTGCTACATAAATAACAGATACTAACCTACGAAGAGGGATGCCTCTGGATCCTCCAGAGAATTCCTGTGTCTTTCTCCAGACTACCACCGCTGCCTGGGACCCTCTTGAAGTGTGTGTCCGTGCTAATCATGCATGAGCGCAGCTGTATTGCACTTGCATGAATACGGCCGAACCTGGGCATTAAAGTGGTATAAAACCCTGACATAATATTCAATAAAAACATGTTTTCCTACTTTTTATATGTCATACAGTTATCATATTTGCTTTTGTGCATAAGTATTATTATTCATTCAGAAATTACAAGTTCCCAAAGTACAGTTTTTTTGCTCTGAGAGCTGACTTTGCATTTTATTCATAACTGATTTATTCATCTTGAATTTTGAGCAGAAATGCTTTCTGAGTGTCTGTCTGTGTCCAGGAGCTTCTGCACAGTCAGAGAATGTGTCACATTCCTCACTTGATATAATTAAGTGAACACAAGATAACATTATCTCCAGTTCGAATGCGTCCAGGTTTCTCTGCACTGAGTTTGTAACTCCTGGGTTCAACTAATTGAATGCTGTTCTAGTACAAAAAAAATGATGGTAGTATATAATATGCTGTAAATAATATTTTAGAGCAAAGAAGAAATGCTGGGTTTCATTCCGCTTCAAGCCGATGCCACTTGTATATGAGCGGCTTTGACTTTATGCCCAGACACATACGTACTTGCACAGGCACTGTATGTCCGCACTTGTGCTCAGGGCAGACCATAGCCACATAACATATCCAACATGCTCTTGCTGGATATGTCTCAGGAGCCTGCGTGTGGCAATGGTGATGTCCAGGATGACGGGGAAAGCCTGAAGGACCCAGAGGCTGCATATATGTAATTAAGGCGCCGGGAACTTTAGGCGCAGGGTGAAGCCAAAAACGGCTTACCATGCTCTTGCAAACGTCTGGGCAGCATTAATGACTATTCCAGGCCACCACTGATGCTGGGGATAGACGTAATTCGCCTTCCAGCTATTCCTGGCAGCCAAATTAAGCTGTTTTTAATCGTGATTTGGGCTCCCTCTTTTCACGTTATGGCCTATGGCGCTGGTGGTGCCCAAAATACCAGCACTGTTTTTGCCGGATTCACCACAAGCTTCCCTCTTCTTAGGTCAGTATCTTGTTTCTTTTTAAAATGACTTGAGTAAACTTTTATGTATATGTTACAGGCACCTTCCAGGAAAATAACATTGGTGTAAATAGTGTAGTAATTGATGTAAAAATAGAGTAACAATAATAAGTAAAGTGTACTCATAAATCTATAAGCAATAGGGGGAAAAGCATGTGAGGAGGAATAACCATGGTCACTTAGATAGGCCTAGGAAGCCTACAGGATCAGTCACACTCCGAGAGTAGATATAATATGTAAATATAAAATATCAACCTATTATTTAAGGTGTCAAAGCACAGAGGAAAGTGAAGGTGGCAAAAAGCAATATACTATCTACAAAAAGACACTTATTCCTCACTGATACCCCCTAAAAAATCTGGTGTTGGTGTTCAATAATCAATTTTAGGGCAACGTGGTTGGGAGCTTGACCACACAAATTCAGCACCATTTCTGCACCGAACAGCGGGACAGGGTGCGTTTCATTAAACTCTGATAGTTTCTCCTGCTGTTTGGTGCTGAAATGGAGCTGAATGGTTCAGGTGCCGAACCACGTGGTGCCGAATTAGAACACTAACACTCATGAAACACTTGGTACATTTCTGTGATTTTTGTAAATTTCATACTACACATCATGGCCCATATCCAATGCAATTTTTCTCCTGAGTTTTCTCCTAGGTGATATTTTTAAACATATCAATAAAATGCCCTTTAATACACCAGCAACTAAGAAAATGCTCAAAATAGTTTTGACATACTTATTGCTACTTTTTCAATTGCAAAGTGATGAAAAGTTAATTTAAATAGAAGATGAAAAATGATCTCCTATGAGAAAACTCAGGAAAAAAGTGAATTGCATATGGCCCCATGTATCTGCCACCCATGACAAACATGCAGGCAACATCAGCAGCACTATAAGCAGCATGGAACATCTACTTGTAAGGACAGTATGGTGGAGTAGTGGCAAGCAATGTCCCTTTGTCTGTCTACATAGAGTTGTAAAGCTATGCACACATGTTGGATAACACTCGGCTGAGATGGGTGTTCAGGATCGTCTCACCTGGCAATCTAGCGTATGTATAGATGTCTCTGACTTTGCATAAATACAACAACAGCCAACATTGTTCTCCTCCTCACCCCGCCTGCTGCGAGCCGTTCCATCATTCGTACAGTTGGCCAATATAGGAAGTAAACAGGAAACTGTTACACCCATTAGGTATTGTGCTGTTATTAATACAATGCACTAGCTGTTTCTACTGTATAGCTAAAAAAACAAGGAAGAATTTTGAAAAAAAAAATCATTATTTTCTTTTTTTTTATTTGAGAACAATATGACGTGTGATAGGAAAGGACATTTACTATTAATATTTGTAAATTATACTTGAGTTTTTGATCTTGATTCACCAAATTTTGGTAAGATTCGGTAAAATCTTACCAATACTAACACGGGGGAAGCACCACCGATTAACCTATAAGCGCCACATTGAAAGATGCGTGTAACTAATGGGTTAAAAGGCGGTGCTTCCCTGGTGTTAATATTGCTGAAATTGCCATGTGCTGCCTGTGCACCGAAATCTTACCGCTCTCTGGTAATCAGGGCCTTTGTTGTTTAAAGCAGACCTGAACTCAGAATGTCCTCTCTGCTCTAAAAGATACACATAATAGAACAGCATAATAACCTTTAAACAAAAACGTTTCTTTGTTACAGCTGATACAAATCCTAAAATAAATCTGCACTGTTTCTACTGTACTTCCTTATTCATGGAAGCAAACATAGTAATAACATCCTGTGCTTTCAAATGAGCTCATCTTCCATCTCTGCAGTAGCAGTCAGGTGACCCAGGGGAAAGATCAAATTACAACTTGTGATTAGACACAAATGAGGGGGTATTCAACAGGCTAAACTATCTAACATACTGTATTTTTTGGACTATAAGACTCACTTTTCCCCCCCAAAAGTGGGGAAAAAACATCACTGCGTCTTATAGTCCAAATGCAGGGAGTTCTTGACTTGTGAACACCTGCCAATACGAACCTCCAAACCGCTGCAATGTGGGGACTGCCTGTACTGTGCCCATGCAGAGATGGGCACGGGGACAAACTGAGGACACACGGGCATAGAGGAGGACACAAGGGGGACACAAAGGGACACAAGGAGGACAGAGGCAGACACATGGGAGACACAGTAGGACAGAGGAGGACACAAGGGGGCATGAGGTACAAAGAGGACATAATCCGCAAGATGCTCCTTCACCATGGATGCACCAGGTTTAGCATATACAGGTCCTTCTCAAAAAAATAGCATATTGTGATAAAGTTCATTATTTTCTGTAATGTACTGATAAACATTAGACTTTCATATATTTTAGATTCATTATACACAACTGAAGTAGTTCAAGCCTTTTATTGTTTTAATATTGATGATTTTGGCATACAGCTCATGAAAACCCAAAATTCCTATCTCAAAAAATTAGCATATCATGAAAAGGTTCTCTAAACGAGCTATTAACCTAATCATCTGAATCAACTAATTAACTCTAAACACCTGCAAAAGATTCCTGAGGCTTTTAAAAACTCCCAGCCTGGTTCATTACTCAAAGCCGCAATCATGGGTAAGACTGCCGACCTGACTGCTGTCCAGAAGGCCATCATTGACACCCTCAAGCAAGAGGGTAAGACACAGAAAGAAATTTCTGAACGAATAGGCTGTTCCCAGAGTGCTGTATCAAGGCACCTCAGTGGGAAGTCTGTGGGAAGGAAAAAGTGTGGCAGAAAACGCTACATAACGAGAAGAGGTGACCGGACCCTGAGGAAGATTGTGGAGAAGGACCGATTCCAGACCTTGGGGGACCTGCGAAAGCAGTGGACTGAGTCTGGAGTTGAAACATCCAGAGCCACCTTGTACAGGCATGTGCAGGAAATGGGCTACAGATGCCGCATTCCCCGAATCAAGCCACTTTTGAACCAGAAACAGCGTCAGAAGCTCCTGACCTGGGCTACAGAGAAGCAGCACTGGACTGTTGCTCAGTGGTCCAAAGTACTTTTTTCGGATGAAAGCAACTTTTGCATGACATTCGGAAATCAACGTGTCAGAGTCTGGAGGAAGACTGGGGAGAGGGAAATGCCAAAATGCCTGAAGTCCAGTGTCAAGTACCCACAGTCAGTGATGGTCTGGGGTGCCATGTCAGCTGCTGGTGTTGGTCCACTGTGTTTTATCAAGGGCAGGGTCAATGCAGCTAGCTATCAGGAGATTTTGGAGCACTTCATGCTTCCATCTGCTGAAAAGCTTTATGGAGATGAAGATTTCATTTTTCAGCACGGTTTGGCACCTGATCACAGTGCCAAAACCACTGGTAAATGGTTTACTGACCATGGTATTACTGTGCACAATTGGCCTGCCAACTCTCCTGACCTGAATCCCATAGAAAATCTGTGGGATATTGTGAAGAGAAAGTTGAGAAACGCAAGACCCAACACTCTGGATGAGCTTAAGGCCGCTATCGAAGCATCCTGGGCCTCCATAACACATGAGCAGTGCCACAGGCTGATTGCCTACATGCCACGCCGCATTGAAGCAGTCATTTCTGCAAAAGGATTCCCGACCAAGTATTGAGTGCATAACTGAACATGATTATTTGAAGGTTGACTTTTTTTGTTTTAAAAACACTTTTCTTTTATTGGTCGGATGAAATATGCTAATTTTTTGAGATAGGAATTTTGGGTTTTCATGAGCTGTATGCCAAAATCATCAATATTAAAGCTAAAAGGCTTGAACTACTTCAGTTGTAGTGTAATGAATCTAAAATATATGAAAGTCTAATGTTAATCAGTACACAACAGAAAAGAATGAACTTTATCACAATATGCTAATTTTTTTAGAAGGACCTGCATTTTTTCCCGTGGTTTTTGTCCTCTAAACCTAGGTGTTTCTTATGATCAGGAGCGTCTTATAGTCCGGAAAATATAGTAAATGCATTTCTCTATGTTTTCCTTCTGCCCTGTGCAAGAGTTCAGGTCCACTTTAACCACTTCAGGATTCTGCGTATGCTTAAGTACGCCCCTGAATCCTGAAGTGGATTCCATGGAAACTACGAGCGGCCGTGCCATGTCAGTTCACGGAGGGTGTCTCCGTGATCGCGGCTCGCAGGGTAAATGTAAACACGCGGGGAAGATCTTCCTCGGTGTTTACATATATACGGCGCTGCTGTGCAGCAGCGCCGTAGAGGAGATCGGCGATCCCCGGCCTCTGATTGGCCGGGGATCGCCGACATCTAATAGGCTAAAGCCTATCCCATCAGGCGCAGGACGGAAACTCGTCCTGCGCCGCTCACACGTGGAGGGAGAGGGAGGGAAGGGGAAGGAGGCCAGGAAGCGCTGCGGAGGGGGGCTTTGAAGAGCCCCCCGCAAGCAGACGGCGGCGATCAGACCCCCCCAGCAGGACATCCCCCTAGTGGGGAAAAAAAGGGGGAAGTCTGATCGCCCTGGCTGCTATCTGATCGGTGCTGCGGGCTGGAGAGCCCACGCAGCACCGATCAGAAAAATACCCCCCGGCACAGAAGTGGTTAAATATTTTCAACAACAAAAGTGTATTTTAATATATACATTTGCTTGTGGTAGCAGAGCTCATGGAGAAGCATGTGATGGGGTTAATCAGGTGACAGATTTGTAAAGCTCTGATTTGTTGTGATCACTTCCTTCTGTGGCGCACAAGGGAAACAAAAACAACACATGACCAGCAGATCAATGTCTTAGAAATAGATAGCCTGATTAAACTGATCACGATTTTTCCCATGAGTTCTGCTACACACAGACAACTTTTAATGTTTTCTTCTCTGTTTAATCAGCTATTCAGCTCATCAAATATGTGATTGTCAGCTTTGAATTGAATTGCCACAACTCAGGAAACAATAGAGTAGGCAGGTCTTGCCTTCAAAAACTGATTCACATTGTGAGCACAGAATGGGAAGCACTGCGCCCTGCTCTAAACAGAAAAGACGGTTTTAGCAGTCTTTCAAAGCAGATTAAAAGCACACGAAAAAAACATTTAAAAATGAGTCGCAATAACATAACTATTTTTTTTCTTTGCTCAACAAATTACGTTTATTGAACACTGGCGAAAAATATCAGCAGAAAATATGGCACATTAACCTCTTCTGTACCGAACGGTCCTGGTCCCTTAAAGACCAGTGCCATCCTTTCCCTATTTAGCAGTGTGATTGGCTCAATCACCCTGTGTAATCACAAGGTCAAGAGCCAATGAAATTGCTTCATGACCAAGATACTGAAGCTCTGCTGTTAGTGGGATAGCAAATCGAGCGGGTGAAGCAACTCAGCAGTGGCTTGTATTTGACCTTTAAAAAGTGGGATTGCAAAGTGCTTATGAATTCATATAAAAATAGATGTACCAATATACTGTATTTCTACATGACTATCTTTCTTTGTAGATAGATAGATAGATAGATAGATAGATAGATAGATAGATAGATAGATAGATAGATAGATAGATAGATAGATAGATAGATAGATACAGTAGATAGATAGATAGATAGATAGATAGATAGATAGATAGATAGATAGATAGATAGATAGATAGATAGATAGATAGATACCATACATAAAACCGGATTATGATGGCAGAAAAGTATACTGTCCTTTGGGGCTGCAATAAAGAATAATGATTTTGCAGTTCTATGCAATGCAGTGTTGCACTTTAATGGACAATATATCACTTTTATGGGTCTAAACTGGTGGTGCCTACTACTAGCTTAAAGTCCTTCAGATATGTTGTAGGCGCTGGAGACAAGCAATTTATAATCATCATGTGGATGACACACAGGGCAATGAACAAGCTATTCTCTCAACATGTCAATATATCTCTGAGCCCAGGGACAATAAATTCAACACGTGCCTCGCTGTGTGCCCTTTTGTTTGGGAATGGAAGAGCTGGTAGTAAGAAGATCAATGTATCATGTCTGGGGAAGCAGCAATCGAGAAACGTTTTCTGTGTAATAAGAAAGAGATGTTGTTTGTAGTGTTCTGCTGCCGGGGGGTCTACAGTATAACATGGTGTCGTTTCTCCAGATCGTGAGGCCTCTGTGAGTACAGTCAAGAGATGCTATATTAAATGGTTCCCGAAGCAGCAAGGATATTGAAGAGAATGAAGATGCTAGAACGCACTTGTCAAACTCAAATTAGATTGTCAAATTGCATAGGATAGCTCAATAAATGCTATATTAGCATCTTCACATGTGCACATCTTCAGTAACCAGTACGTAAACATGCAATGACTGCGGGCAGACTGTAGCCTATCCCCAAGAGGCGCTTAAGACTACGATTGAGGTTAGATCATATAGATAATTATATAATTGTACATGACCTCCCCACATATGTCTAAGCAATTCCATGCAGCAGGTAAGTTCACCTATCTAGATAACTATGAGATGCAACCAGCTATCAACTATGTTCCCTAGACAATGGGCTACTTCTCCTAGGAGAGGCGTGCACATACCAGGAGCCTAAGTATCAGAAAGGCAGGGTAACCTATGCTGAAAGGCATACATAGTCCACAGAACTTTTAAAGTCCATCCACTGAGCCAAGGTCATGGTGAACTTGAAGGTTCTGTCTAACTATCTTAACCACTTTCATTTCCTCCATTGAGTAGATAAAATCCATTTTGGCCAGCCATTCCTTTGTGGTTGGAACCCTGGGACATTTCTACCAGCAAGGAATCAAAGATTTAGCTGCATTGAGGAAATGTATCAGTAAGGAGATGTTGCAATTCTTCATTGGCATATAATTGTGATGCAGAAGCATCAACAGTTTGTTGAAAGGGGCAGGCATGGAGCATATCTTTGCTGACGCTTAATAAACCCGCTTTCAATAAGCAGTAATATGGAAGCAATCCCACCATATGTGGTCATACGTAGCAGGTGTGTCGCCAACAGTCAGCTTGATATTCTGGAAGATTTTTATTGATAGCTGCTGGCATTTATGTAAAAATGCATTTTCTGCCTCCCAGTATCTGGAGTCTCTTTTTGTGCTCTCAGTTCTAAATAGGCTGATGCACTGTACAAGACTGGAGTCTTCAATCAAGCGAGAAAATTACAGAAGAACATTGAAGAATATTATGTTAAATTGAGCCTGACTGGTATATCTTGTCTTTTCTAAAGGCACAGTAGGGAAATACCAGAGGTGCTGCTCGCTACGAAATTCCATAACTTACCCTAATTGTAAATGGTGAGTGTTGACTAGGAAGAACTGTTAGATCACCTAATCAGTATGACATTTTAAATAAATTGCAATAAAGCAGAATTTGCCATTTTAAAACAGAAGGTATTTGCAATTATTCAGGTTGGAGTGAGATCTGAGGTGTCCCACAATGCATCACTGCTGAATATGAAAATCCTCCCTTTGTTGTCCCTGATAGCTAAACACACCTTCAGAACAGCTGGAATACAATGATAAACAATCTTTGGTCTCAGGAGGAGGAAGTTAAGTTCTTTCTCCCTTTATCAGTTTCAAAATGAGTTAGATTTCCCTAAACAGTTCATCTCTATTGGCAACTTGATTTACAAAGCACAAAGCATTCTGTGGTGTTGTACAGAGTAAGAAACGAGCATGAAATAAATAGTAATACAGGCAATGGTATACACAAAGTAGTCAATTTGTAGACAATATAGTATTACAGTGACAAATGTAAAATAATGAACAAAATGTAGAGCAATTTCCAAGACCGAAAAGGATGAGAGAACCTTGCCCTTGTGAGCTTACAATCCAAAGGAATAGGGAGGAAACAAGAGGTCGGATACTATAGGCTCTATTCACAAAGGGCAATTCGGTAAAAGAATTTTGTTTAGTAAAATACCTACCGTATAAACTTGCATACAAGCCGAATTTTTGACCCCCAAAAAGGGGGTCAAAAGTTGGGGGGTCAGCTTGTATGCGAGTCTTCCCTGGTGGTCTGGTGGTGGGTGGTCCGCGCCCCGCTCCCCCCCCCCTCCCTCCCCGCTCCCCCCGCGGCCGCCGCTGCTATTACCTGCTTAGGCAGCGGCCGCTTCCCAATCCGTGTTCCCCTTCTGAACTTTCAGAGTGTATCACAGCAGCGCGCCCGGCGCTGCTGCTGTGACTATGCAGGGGGCAGGAAAGAGCGGTTCCCTTGGTAACGGCGATACAGATCGCCGCTATAGGGAGCCGCACTCTGCATCGTCACAGCAGCAGCGCCGGGCGCGCTGCTGTGATACACTCTGAAAGTTCAGAAGAGGAACGCGGATTAGAAAGCGGCCGCTGCCTAAGCAGGTAATAGCAGCAGCGGCCGCGGGGGGAGCGGGGAGCGGGGGGAGCACTACCTACCTATGCTACTGGCTAAACTGGGCACTATACTGGCTAAACTGGGCACTATACTGGCTAAACTGGGCACTATACTAGCTAAACTGGGCACTATACTGGCTAAACTGGGCACTATACTTGCTAAACTGGGCACTATACTGGCTAAACTGGGCACTTTACTAGCCATACTGGGGCACTATACTAGCTAAACTGAGCACTATACTAACTAAACTGGGCACTATGCTGAGGCACTACCTACCCATACTGGGCGCTATACTGGGCACTATACTGGCTAAACTGGGCACTTTACTAGCCATACTGGGGCACTATACTAGCCATACTGGGGCACTATACTAGCTAAACTGGGCACTTTACTAGCTAAACTGGGCACTATACTAGCTAAACTGAGGCACTACCTACCCATACTGGGCGCTATACTGAGCACTATACTGGCTATACTGGGCACTATACTGGGCACTTTACTAGCTATACTGGGCACTATACTAGCTATACTGGACACTACCTACCTATACTGGGCACTATACTAGCTATACTGGGACACACTGGGGGGCTGCACCAATCCAGCATTTCCTACCCCCGGCTTATATGGGGGTCAATCATTTTTCCCTGGTTTTTCAGGGAAAAGTTGGGGGGTCGGCTTATATGCAGGTCGGCTTATATGCGAGTATATACGGTAATTCAGTATTTTATACTTTTATTCCAAATTCACTAAAGTTTTTCTGCATGAGGCAGAAGTTCAGTAATTTACCAAACAAACATGCCTCAATTCACTAAGCCCTGCTCAGTGTCACTTACCTGCATGGAGCAGGTCAGCGGGGAGCGGGGGGAGCACTACCTACCTATGCTACTGGCTAAACTGGGCACTATACTGGCTAAACTGGGCACTATACTGGCTAAACTGGGCACTATACTAGCTAAACTGGGCACTATACTGGCTAAACTGGGCACTATACTTGCTAAACTGGGCACTATACTGGCTAAACTGGGCACTTTACTAGCCATACTGGGGCACTATACTAGCTAAACTGAGCACTATACTAACTAAACTGGGCACTATGCTGAGGCACTACCTACCCATACTGGGCGCTATACTGGGCACTATACTGGCTAAACTGGGCACTTTACTAGCCATACTGGGGCACTATACTAGCCATACTGGGGCACTATACTAGCTAAACTGGGCACTTTGCTGAGGCACTACCTACCCATACTGGGCGCTATACTGGGCACTATACTGGCTAAACTGGGCACTTTACTAGCCATACTGGGGCACTATACTAGCCATACTGTGGCACTATACTAGCTAAACTGGGCACTTTACTAGCTAAACTGGGCACTATACTAGCTAAACTGAGGCACTACCTACCCATACTGGGCGCTATACTGAGCTCTATACTGGCTATACTGGGCACTATACTGGCTATACTGGGCACTTTACTAGCTATACTGGGCACTATACTAGCTATACTGGACACTACCTACCTATACTGGGCACTATACTAGCTATACTGGGACACACTGGGGGGCTGCACCAATCCAGCATTTCCTACCCCCGGCTTATATGGGGGTCAATCATTTTTCCCTGGTTTTTCAGGGAAAAGTTGGGGGGTCGGCTTATATGCAGGTCGGCTTATATGCGAGTATATACGGTAATTCGGTATTTTATACTTTTATTCCAAATTCACTAAAGTTTTTCTGCATGAGGCAGAAGTTCAGTAATTTACCAAACAAACATGCCTCAATTCACTAAGCCCTGCTCAGTGTCACTTACCTGCATGGAGCAGGTCAGCGGTCAGGCAGGGAGCTATGTGTATGACTCAGAATTTTCTGTCCTGTGCATCCCGGTTATCCTTTTAGGTGTGCTGCAGCCACCAGGGGGAACTCTTCTGTATGCCATAATACAGATTTTTACATCTAAAGGGATGCAGAAAAGCCCTAAAAATGTCATCTTCCTCTGCTCTGATACAGTGAAAGACCCACTCGATACCCCATTGCATCAAATCAGAGTGAGAAGCAGGGCTGTGTGGCTCTCCCTATTGGCTGCCTGGCTCTCGCCAAAGGCTGTCTATCAAATCTACCGCACAGAGACAGCATGGAGAGAGCGAGTTATCGGCTGCAATAAGCTGGAGAAAAATACAGAACACTTTTGCCCAGTAAACCAAATACGGAAATCTTTGTGAATTTCAATTTCTTGACATTTCCTGAGGCAATTACCGCACAAGTTGGTAATTTACCTCACTAGTCAGTAATATTAATTTTCAGTGCAGTAACAGGTTTAGTGAATTGTAATTAAGGAAGGTGATCAGTAAAATCAGCTGTTTTCAGCATTACCGAATGCGGTAATGCTTTGTGAGTAGAGCTCTATGTACACCTAAAGGCAGTGTGGTTTTTGGTTATATTTAGTAAGGCTAGAGGTTAAAGGGGAATGGCCTAAGTTAAAACGTATGCAATAGACAGTCTCTCTCTCTATCTATCTATCTATCTATCTATCTATCTATCTATATATATATATATATATATATATATACACACACACACACACACACACACACACACACACACATATACATAGTACATAATGAAACAGAAGTGCAATAGTGCATCCAGGTAATGATTAGTGTTTAGATAACATATTCTTGTTACTATTCTTATTACAGTATTCCATTCCTGCAGCCAGTGCAGTGATCATGTCCTCTGCTGCATTAAGTCCTATTCATTGTTTTATTTCTGCATTACCTGGTGTTGGCTCTACATATCCCCATTTTTTATTACACCTTTTTTTAAAACATTCTGTTGCCTTCTAATCAAAGGCAATTATCCCATTCAATGTAGTGTAATAGACGGGGAGATTTTAGACGTAATTCATACATTTGCATCCTTGAAGGCTCATCACAGGCAAGGCTGTAATTACCAGTGCAAAGACTTCAAAACACTCATTTCCTGAATTATAATGATCATTAATACAATTGTAACCTGCGCTTTTGGTTTGCAAATCAAGGCTCTGGAAGCGCATCCAAAGATTTGCCTTTTATAAGGACATGTGCATCATGAATAATGAGCGCACCCACTACAGATCAATGATGATGCTACTGAAGTTAAGCAGACAGTCTAAAGCATTCTTGAGTGCTGCATCTGAATTAATGTGAGCTTGGAAAAAGTTGCTTAGAGGCAATATACAATCAGCAGAGTCGTTTTTGTGAAAGCGCATATCTTGCAGCGCAAGTCATTTTCCCCATCTCTGCATCGTTCATGCTGAATTGTAAGCACATCTCTTCACTACTTTATCTGCAAGTCATAATCTAGCTACAGTTAGTGCATTACTATAGCTGTACTGATATATTGATGGAGGCAACTTATATTTACCTGTTTTTTCCAAGAAATATGCAGCGATTTTTTTTTTCTGTCCCTGGTGGCCCTTTTATTGTTAATACAAGGATGTTTTATTTTTGTCTACAGCTGACTCAGTCATAAGACTGGAATGTTTTCACAGAAGTACAGGAGTCAGCGAGAGAGATTCTTACATCAGGATGTCTGGAGAGTTTATTCCCTGTAGGAATAGGTTTGCTGCAGGCAGGCAACCAGAAGGACATGACTGAGGTACAGATTTTTTTATAAAATACAGTCATTTCTTTAACCTGCTATGTACTGTAGCTGTAACACCACACAAACTGGGGATCCCAGGATTAAACTTCAGCCCAATTGGTAGCCGATACCACCTTTCACATGAGAAATCTTTACGTTCACTTAAATAGATCATCAAGGACATCTGTATGGTTGATATTGTGGTGAAACCCCTCCCACAGTGTGATGTCAGGGCCATGGTCCTGAGGCAGAGCTCACACTTGTCTTTATTCGTGCACGTTTTCTGCACAGAAAAAACATATCAACTCATGTTAATCAATGGGCTACTTCACATTTGTATGTTTTTTTCCTGTGCAGAAAAAAACATGACATACTGCAGGACAATTTTGCACATCGTGTGCATCTTCTCTACCAATCACTAGCTGCTGTGCACGTTTTTCTGCATGCAGAGGCACATGGGGCTTGATTCTCAAAGCCGTGCTATGCTTAGCGCGTGAGTTAGCGCTCATACAGGTTTAGGCGCATAAAAGTAAAGGTTTGTGCACATTAACTTTCCCTGCTCATGCGCTAACCCATATTTTAGCGCATGAACAGGGAAATTGAATGCGTTCAATCCTTTACTATTATGCGCGCAAACCTGTATGCGCGATAAGCCGCACACTAAGAATATCACGACCGTGATATAATTTATCACGGCTTTGTGAATCAAGCCCATGGTGTGTAAAAAAATGTGTGCAGAATGTGAATCAGGGTGATAAAGGTTTTTACAATGGACAAACAATGAATACATGCCAACTAGTGTTATTCTGCAATAGCTCCCAACTGTCCCTTTTTCAGAGGACCCTCTCTAGAATCCAAACCTGTCTCCCCATTGTCCCTCACTCTTACTTATCTGCCTGACTTACAGGACTAGGCTACGTGTATTTCTTTACTTAAAAATGTTTTTTTTTGTGAATCTAAAGAAAATTATTTCCATCTTCCTAAGGCTCAACACACACCATACAATCTTGGTTGTTCAATCTTACCACTTTTATGTAGTATTAGAGCTTATCCAATCAATCATTCAAGGTATTTTCAATCTGTTGGCCCTTATACTACATAGATTTGGTAAATCTGTACAACCAAGATTGTATGGTGTGTGTTGAGCTTAAGTCATAGATTACTTATTTTGCAATAGTAATAGAGATGGCTCGAACCTCTGATTTTGGGTTCGCGAACCTCGAACGCAAACTTCCGCAAAAGTTCGAGTTCGCGCGAACCATGCAACCGCAATAGACTTCAATGGGCAGGCAAACTTTAAAAACTACAAACACTGTTTCTGGCCACAAAAGTGATGGAAAAGATGTTTCAAGGGGTCTAACACCTGGAGGGGGGCATGGCGAAGTGGGATACACGCCAAAAGTCCCTGGGAAAATTAAGGATTTCACGCACAGCAGCGCTATAATCCCTAAAGGGCAGAAATCAAATTGCATTCCTAAATTGGAGGCATAGAGTGCTTGAAAACATCTTGCGTGTGTAGACATGGATCAGCAGGTAGTGTAAGTAGTGTACTGCTTCACACTGACAGACCAAACTCACGGTGTAACGCACCGCAAACAGCTGTGTGTGTAGTGATGGCCGTGCTGGTGTGCACGATGGCGAGAGTGCAGGCGATGGCGGTTTTCAAGCCCCTATGGTCGGGCTGAGGTAGCTCAATGACAGAACAACAGAGCTGATCAAATTTGGTCTGTCCACAATGAAGCAACGACCTTATTATCTTGGGTGTGCCCCCCAACACACTCATATAGCCGGTCATTGCTTCATTGTGATACGCAAGCCACTTCACCGCGGCAAGGTAACAATCACGAAGGGGAATTGACACTTGTACATGCCTTTTGTCTTGCTGTTGCAGGCGCAGTGCAGCTAGAAAAATTAGGCAGGCATGTACACGCACCAGAACAATTATTATTCTTTTTAATAGTGGCCTTAAAAATTCAGGTATTCAGTGACTGAGGGTATAGCACAATGTGCACAGGTGCAGTGAAAAGGTATGCACTGACTGGTATATAAAACAGTGTGCAGTCACACAGATGCAGTGAAAGGTATGTGGTTACTGGTGGTATAATACAATGTGCAGTCACACAGGTGCAGTGAAAAGGTATGCACTGACTGGTATATAAAACAGTGTGCTGTCACACAGATGCAGTGAAAGGTATGCAGTGACTGGGGGTGACTAGAGTGATTAAGATGTGGAATGCATTGCCACAGGAAGTCGTTATGGCAAACTCTATACCTGCATTTAAAGGGGGCTTAGATGCTTTCCTTGCGTTGAAAGACATCCATGGCTACAATTACTAGGTAATGCCTAATGATGTTGATCCAGGGATTTTATCTGATTGCCATCTGGAGTCGGGAAGGAATTTTTCCCTTTAGGGGCTAATTGGACCATGCCTTGTAAGGGTTTTTTTCGCCTTCCTCTGGATCAACAGGGATATGTGAGGGAGCGGGCTGGTGTTGTACTTTATACTGGTTGAACTCGATAGACGTATGTCTTTTTTCAACCAAAATAACTATGTAACTATGTAACTATGTGCAATCACACAGGTGCAGTGAAAAGATATGCACTGACTGGTATATAAAACAATGTGCAGTCACACAGATGCAGTGAAAGGTATGCGGTTACTGGTGGTATAATACAATGTGCAGTCACACAGGTGCAGTGAAAAGGTATGCACTGACTGGTATATAAAACAGAGTGCTGTAACACAGATGCAGTAGAAGGTATGCAGTGACTGATGGTATAATACAATGTGCAGTCACACAGGTGCAGTGAAAAGGTATGCACTGAATGTGTTGGGCCTGGCACAGTATAGCAAATAGCAAGGGCCAGCTACAACAGACAGGGCTGTATATGCAGTGTCAGTAGGCCACACAGACAAAAAAAAAAAAAAAACATCACAAGAACATTAGCTCTCAAAAGAGATTTTTTTGTGGTGCTTTTCAGCAACAAATATCAGCAAGGAGCAAGCTAACAAGACCTCCTAAGTAACGCTTTCCCTATCTCTCCAATGTCTCTCCCTTCTCTCACTATAGCAGCAGCAGACAGGGTGACAAAATGGCCGACACTGCTGCCTTTTATAAGGGGGTGGGGGTTCAGGAGGGAGTGCAGCCTGATTGGCTGCCATGTCTCTGCTGACTGTGATGTAGAGGGTCAATGTTTAGCCCAATGATGTAGTATAGGGGGCGGGTCAAACTCGCTATATGTTCGCGTTTCGACGCGAATGCGAGCCCGCTTTGTTCGCGCAAACAAGTTTGCATGCAAACTGTTCGGGCCATCTCTAAGTAGTAATATAAAGGAAAATTTGTGATGGAAGAAAGAATCAGAGTAGTTTACATTATGAAACTGTGCCTTTTGCTTATGAATGTTTATGGTATGTATTGCTACTAGGGGTGGGCAGGGGAGTGTCTAGAGATGTTAACCCTTTCCAATCCTATGTCAGACGATGTCTAACATTGGCATTTTCCATTTCAGGCCCGTGTCTATGTCGCTAGGAGAGCCAATGTTGTATCTAGTCTGGCATAGTGTCAGCCCATTTGGCTTAAAGGGAACCTATACTGAGAAGGATATGGAATTTTTCCTTTTAAAATAATACCAGTTGCCTGATTCTCCTGCTGATCCTGTGTCTCTAATACTTTTAGCCACAGCCCCTCAACAAGCAGATCAGGTGCTCTGACTGAAGTTAGACTGGATTAGCTGCATGCTTGTTTCAGGTGTGTGATTCAGACACCACTGCAACCAAAGAGATCACAAGGATAGCCTGGCAACTTGTATTGTTTAAAAGGAAACATCCATATTCCTCTCAGTTAAGGTTCCCTTTAAAGTGTTGGACAAAGTCTAAAATTTTGATCGCCGCCAGCCCCCTGCTGTACCACATAATTTAAATAGAGGCATCACTGCCAGATCTACTCTGGCACCACGCTGCACCACGTAGTTATGCTATTACACTGGTGAGGGTGCAATGGGGTGGAGCCAGGGGCATAACTGGAGGGGAGCAGTCCCTGCGACCGCAAGAAGCCCAGAGCTGTAAGGGGGCAACAACTACTACTTCACTCCCTCCAATATAGGGGTCCATGCTTCAGATCAGGTGTTTTTGTGGCCACACTTGTTTTAGGTAAGAAGAATATGATGGCCACACTTGTTTTATGACCCTTGTAAGATGGGCCCCCAGGCTGTGAGGGTCACCAGGGGAATGCCAGCATTCAAATCTATGTTTCCTTTGTCAAAGTTGTCACCCTTAATCAATACACTATCCAATCACTCTGTGATAGGTTACTGTGAACTCCCTGATGGTGCTGCTTATTAACCAGTGAATCTGAGGAAGCTGAGCTACTATGACCACCCAGTGGTGCTTCTTATCACCCACATTTATTCTATAATACACAGGGGTGTAACTAGGTCCCACTGGGCCCCCCTGCAGAAATTCTGAGCGCCCCCTCCCCCCCTTGGGCCCGCTCAGGATTGTTTTGGGGGGCTGGAGGGGTTGCAGCATGAGGGGAAAGCCATGCTGAACATTGGCGGGGAGGGAGGATGGTCCCTCCCCATCACCTCGGGCTCTCCCCTCTGCGCTCCCCTCCAGCATCAATAAGTGTGTGTGTCTGTGCAGGCAGCGGGCAGCGTCAGATCCACATACCTTCCTTGTGTTCCAGCGCGGATGTTTCTCCCTCTAGTGTCTGACGCTACTTCCTGTTTATACAGGAAGTCGCGACAGAGGCTAGAGCGAGGAACATCCACGCTGGAACGCAAGGAAGGTATGTGGATCTGACGCTGCCTGCACAGACACACACACTTATTGATGCTGGAGGGGAGTGCAGAGGGGAGAGCCCGAGGTGAGGGGGGAGGGACCATCCCCCCTCCCCGCCAATGTTCAGCATGGCTTTCCCTCATGCTGCAACCCCTCCAGCCCCTCAAAACAATCTTGAGCGGGCCCAAGGGGGGGAGGGGGCGCTCAGAATTCCTGCAGGGGGGCCCAGTGGGACCTGGAGGGGAGAGCCCAAGGAGGAGGTCCCCCGCCGATGTTCAGCATGGCTTTCCCCACATGCTGCGACCCCTCCAGCACCCCAAAATGGCCCTGAGCTGGCCCCAGTAGAAGCCCGGGCCCCCCTGCAGGCTGCAAGCCCTATTGTTACGTCAGTGATAATACAGTACTTTAATACGAAGAAGGATTACAAGTAATTATATATGTTGCAGTTTAAAATATATGTTTGGAATGGAATATATATGCATGAAATGGAAGTATTTGCTTTTGCTGGGAGTTAATCCTTCACAGATTATTACTTTGCTTCTTGTAACATTATTTCTTTGTAGGTACTTTTGTTATATTTCTGCCAAGAAGACAAATTTTAATTGGAATTATCTGAGAGAACTGCTGTGCAGATTCCCTTTTTAGTACAGGTTTTGTAATTATCTTGGATATTGTTTTGAGATTATGAAAAGTTGCTGCAGTGATTAAAATCCTCCCGAGGAAGTGGGGGGACTCCAGCTGCCGCTTGTCAACAGCGTGACGTTGTAGCGGCTGCATGAGCTTCATTGTCAAGCTGGGAGGTGGCTTTACTGTATATACAATAATTATATCCACCACAATAGGAACAGCCACCATCATTGATTGAAGTTCCTTTCTAGTTAAAGGCGTACAAACATCCCTATGTGGATAAATATAGACACATATTATAATTTATTGCCCTTGCATAATTACTTATGATGGCTCCTTAAAGGACTAAAATCACAAAAGTTTAGTATATCAGGTTGGAAACTTTGTGGTACCTGTTATACCTGTTGTAGCTATAGACCACTCTGTAACTAGCGTATATGCAATATGTGACACTTAATGCCAGATTCAAGGGATGTATATTATGAGTTGTGACAATGAGTGAAAGGTCAACTACTTTATACAAGCTTCTTTTTTTTTAATTGATTAAACTGCAGCTGTTTGTTTATACATAGTTTTGATAACCTTGAGGCAGGGAAGACACTTGCAGGGCCGTTTACCCCTGCATTTCTCAGGTTTCCATCAGGTTTTGCGTTCGCGTCTAACCCGTGCATTTTTCCACGTGCGTTTCCGTGATTATGCATTTGCATGGCATGTACTGCCATGCAACATGCGGAAATAAGCAGAAAACTGTGCGTTTAGAAAATGCAAAAAAAAAACCGCAAAGGAACGCAGCGCACGCATCTTCCGAGCAAGGCTATTGACTTCTATAGCCTTGACAATAGTGTGCGTTTTGGTGTTCACGGCAAAACGTGCAAAAACGCACATAGTATGTTCCCTGCTGGAAACTTGAGAAACACAGGGGAAAATGGCCCTGCAAGTGTGTTCCCTGCCTGAACCTTGCAGCTTGGAAATCTATTTATCATTGGATGTGTATCCTTTGCTTCTGAGCATGATCTTCCACATCTTGTGGTCACGGAAAGGTATGTGGTGGGAGGTGACATGCAATTGTTTGTTGTTAAGGGAGTGGGGAATTTCCCAATAAATGAGAGAGGTTTGACTCCTCGTGGTGGAGTTATTTAGGCATGATTACCTGGTTTTCGAACACCTGCTCCCTTCTCCCACTCTTCCCATTTGTCAGATCAATGGGGAGCCCTGGAGGCAGGTACAAAGGTGCTTTTTGTTGGGGTCCAGTATACATTACTATTGTGCCTATAATAGGAACACTGGCAAATGCATCTTTGAATTTGTCCCCAGGCAGGGCCATATATCTGGAAAAGCCACAACGGCCGGGCCTTGGGCGGCTGCAGCCTTAAGGGCACCTGGATGCGCAATAGGGGTTGCTACAAATTAAAGAAAAGGCTGAAAATGGGGCGCAACACATAAAAAAGTGAAACTGATGCCAACAGGAGCTGTACGTGAAATAAAGGGACGGCAGTGTATGGATGCTGAACATGGAAGAGCATGGAAGAGGGTATTACACATAGAAAAGGAGGGTTGCTGCTGTACATGGAAGGGGAGCATCAACAAACTTGGCCTAGGGATTGAAAAAGTATAAATCCGGCCTTGCCCCCAGGGATTACTATTGGTCAATGCACTGTCCTATGGGATTTCATGGGGATACAGGACTCATTGACCCAGTGATTTGATGAATGAGAAATCTTTCTTAGGGCCAATGGGGAGTCCTAGCGGGAGATTTAAAGGTGCTTTTACCAAGGTGGATGTGGTGTGTGGCGGGTTGGCTTTCTCATGTATCTTTATGATATGTATATAATCTTTGTTTGATAATTTGCATTAATAATATATTTAGTTTGCTTCCTTTACTTATGTGGCTGGTATGTCTCAGTTTTATGTCCACTCTTCTATCGTATTGCTACTTATGTTTTTTCCTGTGCTCTTTTCTTACTATTGTAGCTTGTGTGCAGCAGGCAGCTCTCTATCCCCATTGGTTGGTAGTGATCCCAGCTGTGTTGCTGATGCTGCAACAGAAAGCGCCAGTGCCCAGGGAGATTTCAGTAGTGCTAGGGTTGCATGGCATGTAGAAGTAGTGCCATATATTTCCATAAGTGGTGGAGTGGTTGAAGTGGGTATTGCTGGTGCCGGAGGTGCACAGCAGTTGTGTGGTGATGACGGAGGTGCCTGACAGTACCCTGGCAGTGGTGTGGTGGGTAGCAGCTGTGCAGGTGAGCAGCATTGTTAGTGGGTCCTGCATAGATGCGGTAGTAGTTCAGTGGGGAACAGCAAGCAAAAAATAAGACAGAAGAAATGAAGGTGAAAGAAGAAGCAGAGGTCATATCAAGATATCAAGGTATGATCTATTAATGTTAATATAATGAATCTATTCTAATTAACTAACATATGTATCTCTACTAAGTTGTCCTGTTTTTTGGGGGGGCTAAATACTAATTAATCCCATGAGGCATTGCACTAAACTGATGGAACATGCCGATACTTGTAGTTTCACTTCTTCTGAAAATGGCAGAAAGCTTTCTATTGGCTAAGCATGCTCTGCATTCTGAAGTTGTTTTGATAATAACCAGCAATTCACTGTGCTTTAGCACTATGTAATTATTTGCTTTGAAAGCTCACAGTCAAGAATCAGATCTATTTGCAGCCCTAAATATCGCTTAGATTTTCCTTCAATTTACTGACAAAGACAAATGACTTGGCAAAAATCACACAAATCAATTTCCAAATAACGCACTGCAGTGATGGATCAATCACAGCTTCAGCAGCCCTTAATAAACTTGTTAGATACCTTTACATTCTCGACAAGGATGAGGCTAGAATGTGAATCTAAGTACCTAAATGTAAATTCGCTGAGTACTGAAAAAATGCACACCATGTAGGAGCTGACCAGCAGGGATCTTATATTGCTACCTTACTAGTTCTAGATTTTATTTAATTTTTACTTACCGGTTTTCAGGGAAAAGAGGAGAAACTATAATTGCTTACAACTCCTACTGGGGGGCGTCAGAATTGTAGTAAAGCCTTATGTACATTGTCTCTGGCCTGTTGACTGCAAGGGTCCAATTTAATTTGGACTCATTCCTTGTGAACTGTGTTGATATGTTGAAACAGAGGTCTATAGATGAGCAGAAATTACGCCTATACGTAATTACTCATCGAAATTAGCAATTACGCATAGAGAAATTCATAATTAATTTTGCATGTAATAGCAATATTTGATAATTTTGCATACTTTTATGCGCAATGGTCATGTAATTTTGCATAATTTTGTGCTGATTTGGCTGTTAATAGAAAAAAGCTCCCATACAAGCCATTGACACCAAAATTGCTACATATGTTAAGGAGAGTAGTGGGTACAAGTCAAAAAGACCTTTTTCAAAAAAGACCTTATAGTTTTTGAGAAAATCAATTTAAAAATGCAAAGAAAGAATGGTTTTGAAACTGTCATTTTTGTGAGTTTAAAACATTTTTTGTTTGCATTTTTAAAATCGATTTTCTCAAAAACTACAATGTCTATTTGGAAAATTATTTTTTTGTGACTTGTATCCACTATTCTCCTTAACATATGCAGCGAAATTGTACGCGAAATTACAAATGACTATACGAAATCAATTTAATTTACAAATCATAATCACGTAATTACGAAAATGTACACGAACATTTCACGTAATCGTAATTAGTTGATTAGGATCATCACTACCGAGGTCTTTGCTGGTTGATAACAATGTTACCCTATTTATAGGCCCTTTAACTAAAAGGTGCAAACCTCTATACTTTGAGGGCTAGACTGGTACGCCTGGGAAGGGGGAAACCACACTTGGGTGGTTTGACTTGGTATGCTGGTTGGTAGCAATTATGCTATATCTGTATGCCCATTATGTAAAAGTTAGAAACCCATATATTTTGAGGGCTAGACTAGTACATCTTGGAAGATTTCACTTGGTTTGCCAGACTAGTATCTCTAGTAGTACTGTAGTTAAGGCTAATCTTTTTGCTGATTGTATTTCAAAACGTTAAAAGCAATGCAAACCCAGAGAAGCAGTATTGCTGTTTAAGTAACACCATATGAAAAATGTTCCCACTTGTCCTGCAAAATATAAATTTGATTATAAAAAAAAAAACTGTAGCTGAAACATATAACTGCTAGTGTTCCCTGTACTTCCTCTCCTATGTGTGCGTATGAAGGGAGGGTATGGCTTAGCTGTGACTCAAAACCACTTCCACCGGTGTCAGTTAATGAGATTTTGCAGCCAGTTAGGGGGCAGTGATGGGGGGGGGGCATTGCTTTCTGGAGTCAGTGGAATTGACCCAGGCTGTCATTTTTAAACACAATCAAAAGACTTTAACCTCTTGAGGACCATGGTGTTAAACCCCCCTAGTGACCAGGCTATTTTTTACTTAATTGGCCACTGCAGCTTTAAGGCAAAGCTGCAGGGCCGCACAACACAGCACACAAGTGATCCCCCCCCCCTTTTCCCCCCACCAACAGAGCTCTCTGTTGGAGGGGTCTGATCCCCCCCACAGTGTTTTTTTTTTTTTTTTTTTACAAATATTCACTTTATTATTTTTATAATAAATATTGTCATTTTCTTTTTTTTTTTTTTTTTTTTTTTTTTTTACTAAAACCCCTCCCTCCCCCCAGCTGGCCAATCCTGGCGATCAGCTGTCATAGGCTTCTGCCTATGAGAGCTGATCGCTCTCTTGTCCCCCAGGGGGAAAGCCGTGTCACACGGCTGTCCCCAGTACAGCGCTGCTGCTGATCGCAGCGCTGTACATGTAAATACACGGCGGTTTTGCCGTGTAACAGTCTTCTGAGCGGCAATCGCCACTCGGAGACTGAAGGCAGAGCTCTGCTCACCAAACAGGAGATGCACGCGCAGCCTGCGTGCGATCTCCTGCAAAACAGAGCCCCAGGACTTTATGCCGATTGGCGTTAGGCGGTCCTGGGGCTGCCGCGGTCGGCTAGAGGTTAAACTTCTGGAATTGATATTTTACTTACTTTTGGCACTTTCTCTGAATGGTTTGCAAAATAACACTTTATTTATTTGTCTGGGAGAAAGTGGCTTTCTGCTTGACCTAGTTCTGGATGAACGCAAGTTGCACATAAGTATGAAAAGTGGGCTCATACCAATGGGAACTGGGCACTGATGCTTAGCTTTGGGGAAGACTAGACCCCTCTCTCTGCATGTGGGGCTCGGTGTCATCTTCAGGGGGATTTTATATGGTTTAAAATGGCCATTCAAATTTTGCTAATCTAAATGCATTCAAAATTAAGTAAGATTATTTTCCTCATCACTGCACAACATAATTATTCTCTTAGTAAAATAGGAACTGTAGTGAAAATACACAATTAATAAAAACATTTATTTGTTACAATATTCATTCTTTAGTGATGAGCATGAATTTTGCATAATCGTAATTTCGCATTTGTAATGCCTCGGGGGGTATACTTTCTGACCACCCAGAGCAATAAGGCTAAGTAGCTGGATAATGGAAGAGGCTAAAGCCAGAATCGTGCTCAATTAGGACTCAACCCTCCACGGATGTATATCCAATATTTATTGCATGTCAATGGCAGTAGTACAGCAGTTTAACAAACAGCATGACATTTCGGGCGGAGGCCCTTTCTCAAATGCTCACCACCTTTTATTTGACCCTTTACTGAACACACCTAAAACTGTAGTCTAAAGTTTGTATTCAAAAGAAGAAACAAAAATTTGGATGCCCAAGTAACCAGGAATAAGAGACATCGGAACAGTAGCCCGGGAGTACTCACCTCTGAACCTCTAACAAACGCCTGCAGACAAGACAAGTTAGGTTTAGGGAAAAAAAACAAGAAAACCCGAAAATGCTATTAGGCCAAGGAAGCGGTAATAGCTAGCATCAGTGAAATTATTTCAGCTGCGACTTTTGAGGCAGCACTTATAGAAAATAATGGGCTTCTACAGACACAGCTACATGAAACTTCTACCTGTTCCACATAATAATGAGAAAGCTTTTATCGGATCCCCAGGTCCATGGAAGACAGAGAGTTGTTTGTCTATTTGAAGATCCACTACTGACAGAGGCGCTGTTAAGAAATTACAAGCAGCCGGCCTTAGAGAATTACTGGCTAATGTTTGCATGATAACAATAGCCCTGCTCTATATTAACTCTGAATAAGTTATTTTATGCAACATTAATTGTCATCTGTGTTTTTCTTTCATGCTTTCTTCTACCTTTGGATTTAGAATAGTGTATACAATAATTTTCTAATTATGCGACATCTGCAGTTGAAGCAGCCTCAGCAGGTGATGAAGATCACTGGTTATGTTGTTTTCAGAGCGCCTGAGAAGAGTCTACTGTATTTTCTATGCAAAGGAGCACTTTGGTGGCTTTTTGCATACAGTTAAAAGGAACCATGCATCAGGGTCAGGGACAAACATTTTTTAAAATAACCATCCCAAAAAGGAGGTTCGTAATGGAGCGTGCCATTGTGTGTGTGTGTGTGTGGGGGGGGGGGGGGGGGGATGGGGTGAGTCTCACTACTAAACTATGGGGTGCTGCTCCTCAGGGGATCTGCCATGTTCTTCAGAGATTGTCCTCAGTGTTGAATTCTCAACTTCCCGGCAGGGTCTCTCTCTTGCATGCGTGTCACAATGCATCCCAGGAGATGTAGTCTGTGGATGCAAATACAGAAATGTTTTTGCATCCATGGACTACATCTCCTGGAATGCATTGTAGCACATGCACCCAGGAAACTGTCGAGAAGCTGAAAATTTAGTACATGCAGATGGTTTCTGAAGAACAGGGCAGTTTCCATATGGACTGGGGGCCAGAGGAACAGCACCTTATTCCAAAATGAAGCTGGCTTGTCCAAATGTGCTTTAGCATACCTCAAGTGGCTCTGTTTGTTTTGTGGGCTTCCTCTGCATCACTCTCGCATACAGCATCTCCTTGTGTAAAGTGTGCCAAATGGTTGAACGATGCACAGTGACTCCATCTGCAGCAAGATGATGTTTTAGGTCTTTGGTGCTGGTCTGTGGGTTGACTCTGACTGTTCTCACCGTTCATCACTTCTGTGTATCCAAGATTTTTCTTGGTCTGCCACTTTGAGCCTTAACTTGAACTGAGCCTGTAGTCTTCCATTTCCTCAATATGTTCCTAACTGTTTAAACAGACAGCTGAAATCTCTGAGACAGCTTTCTGTGTCCTTCCCCTGAACCATGATGGTGAACAATCTTTGTTTTTGGGTCATTTGAGAGTTGTTTAAGACCCCCGTGTTTCTACTCTTCAGAAAAAATTAAAAGAGAAGGAAAAACTTATAATTGACCCCCTTAAATACTCTTTCTCATAATTGGATTCACCTGTGTATTTAGGTCAGGGGTCACTGAGCTTACCAAGCAAATTTGAGTTGCCATAATTAGTTCTAAAGGTTTTGGAATCAATAAAATGACAACAATGCCCAAATTTATGCACCTGGCCAATTTTGTTTAACTACTTCGGCCTCCTGGACATACTAGCTACGCCCAGGAGGCTATTTGCGCGTCCGCGTGCTCCCGGCCCGCGGTTCGTTAGCCAGGCAATCAGTGAATCGGGCTATGGTGCCGATCACTGATTCCTCTCCCCCGCAGAAAAAGCGACAGCTTCTCTCGGAAGCTTCACTTTTTCTGGCTGTTGCGTCCCCCATGTGTCTCTCTATTACGCTTAGAGTGACGTCATGTAAACAAACTCATGGCCGCCATCTTGTGGCCAAAAAGTAAAACTACAACTAAAAGTAAAAAAAATAAAACTTAACACACTTTTACATTCTAAAACTACTGTTTACATCCCACCCTTCCAAAAATACCCAAATAAAATGTTTAATATAAAAAAAAAAAAAAAAAAAAAAATTACAATAAAAAAAAACATGTAAATATTTACCTAAGGGTCTAAACTTTTAAAATATCAATGTAAAGATGAAATATTTCTATATATTTTTTTATTTTAAACTTGTAAATAGTGGTAGATGCAAAATGGAAAAATGCACCTTTTTTTCCAAATAAAATATTGTCGCCATACATTGTGATAGGGACATAATTTTAATGGTGTAATAACCGAGACATATAGGCAAATACAATACGTGAGTTTTAATTATGGAGGCATGTATTATTTTAAAACTTTAATGGCTGAAAACTGAGAAATAATGAATTTTTTCCATTTTTGTCGTATTCTTCTTGTTAAAATGCATTTACAGTAAAGTGGCTCTTAGCAAAATGTACCACCCAAAGAAAGCCTAATTGGTGGCGGAAAAAACAAGATATAGATCAGTTCATTGTGATAAGTAGTGATAAAGTTATAGGCTAATGAATGGGAGGTAAACATTGCTCGAATGCATAAAGTGAAAACGACTGAAGGCTGAAGTGGTTAAACAATTACTGCACACTTTCTGTAAATCCCAAAAACTTAATTTCACTTCTCAAATATCACTGTGTGTGTCTCCTATATGACATATTTAACTGACATTTTTTTTATCATAACAACCAATGATTTATACAGGAAAATCATGACGATTAACAAGGTTGCCCAAACTTTTGCATCCCACTGTATGTAACTATTAAGCAGCCTTTATACTTTCCCCTGCAATTTTTATCTGTGTTTTTTCATATTGCGATTCTATGTATTGCGGATTTTCATTATTTTTGTTTGTAAGCATTTTTATGTATATTTTCAGAATGTTCAGAATGCGATTTTTCATGCATACCAATGAAGTTGATTTACATGAAACTGTATGTAATTCAGAATCAGAATCAGATTTATTTCACCAAGTGCGGCAGGTGCCACACCCAGAATTATTTGTGGTACACACAGGCAATTCGGCATAGTGCAGAATTTACAGACAGTTCAAACAGAGTAACAAACTGACATTGTGCACAGAAAGGTGCATAAAAAAAGGTACATAAAACACGGACAAAAATAAAAGGTAAGCGTGCCACTATAGTGACCTATGTGGCAGTACTGCAGGGTGACCGGAGGGGGGGGGGGGGGGGGCTGCTGGGAGGACAAGCAGCGTCAGGGCACTAGTTTAAGAGGAGCACTGCTTGGGGGGAAAAAGAGTTCCTGTGCCTGGAGGTTTTGGTGGGAATAGTTCTGTAGTGGCAGTCTGAGCGCATGCGGATGAAGAAGCGACCGCCGGGGTGGTGAGGGTCTTGCACTATCCTGTTTGCCCTGGTTCTTAGCCTGGTTGCGTGGAGGCGGTCCAGTGGTGGCAGGGGTGACCCAATGATTCTTTCTGCAGCATTGATCACCCTTTGTAGTTTGTGCCTGTTGCTTGCGGTAGCGCCTGCGTACCATACGATGATAGAGGAGCAGAGAATAGACTCAATTGTAGCCGAGTAGAAACTTGTCATCAGCTCCTGGGGCATGCCGAACTTCTTCAGTTGTCTCAAGAAGAACAACCTTTGCTGGGCTTTCTTTTGGCACATAGTGGTGTTTGCTCCCCATCTTAAGTCATTGGTTATGGTTGTACCCAAGAACCGAACGCTAGATACTCTGGCAAATTCAGTGTCTTCGATGAGGATTGGATTGAGAGGGGGAGGGTGCTTCCTGAAGTCCACGATCATCTCAACAGTCTTTGCAGCGTTTAGGACAAGCTTGTTGCCCTTACACCAGTTGCAGATACGCTCAATCTCGCTCCGGTAGGCGTGTTCATCTTCACCGCTGATGAGGCCAAAGATAGTGGTGTCATCCGCAAATTTAATGACCTTGACGCAGTCTGTGGTTGAGACGCAGCTGTTTGTATACAGAGAAAACAGGATCGGAGACAGTACACACCCTTGGGGAGTGGCGGTATTAGTGGTTCTTTCCTTGGAGCAACAGCCGCCAAGCCTGACAAGTTGTTTTCTGTTTGTGAGGAAGTCCTTGATCCACGCGCAGAGTGTGATCGACACCAAGATGCACTAGGTTGTCATACAGGATATTTGGACAGATAGGGCCTGATTCACAAAGCGGTGCAAACTTTTTCGCGGACTTTTGCGTGCGCAAAAGTCTACGATCGCGCGAGTCGCGGCACTTTGCGCGCGCAAAAGTCCGAGAAAAAGTTTGCACCGCTTTGTGAATCAGGCCCATAGTGTTACAGGCAGAGCTGAAGTCCAGAAAGAGGATTCTGGTGTAAGTGCCAGGTTTGTCTAGATCAGGGGTCTGCAACCTTTAAGACATAAAGAGCCACTTGGACCCGTTTCCGAAAAGAGAAAAAAAACTGGGAGCCGCAAAACCATTATAAAACAAATCGTTAGCAGATATGAACCCCATATGCACAAATCGTTAGCAGATATGACCCCCATATGCACAAATCGTTAGCAGATATGACCCCCATATGCACAAATCGTTAGCAGATATGACCCCCATATGCACAAATCGTTAGCAGATATGACCCCCATATGCACAAATCGTTAGCAGATATGACCCCCATATGCACAAATCGTTAGCAGATATGACCCCCATATGCACAAGCATTACACTGCAGGGCTACGGGAAAATGGCCGCCCGAAGTCCTGCACTGCACTGGTCCGGCGGCCTCTCTGATAGGCTGCCGGCCAGCGACAGCACACGTGCGCCGCAGCCACTGACAGCCGGCTCCGGAGCCGCGGCAAAGGTGAAAAAGAGCCGCATGCGGCTCCGGAGCCGCGGGTTGCAGACCCCTGGTCTAGATGTTCCATGATGAAAGACAAGCTAATGTTGATGGCATCCTCAATGGACCTGTTGGCTCTGTAAGCGAATTGAAGTGGATCAAGGAGAACGTCAGTGGCGCCTTTTAGATGGGTGAGGACCAGTTTTTCAAAGATCTTCATGACAGTTGAGGTCAGGGGCACAGATCTGTAGTTGTTGATGTAACGCTTGGTGGTGTATTCTCCACAGTCAGCATGCAACGCATGAGCTGGCGTGGAGGAGGTACACACACTAGCACAAGGAAACAGGCTATCCCTAGTATAGTGGAGGGGAGGACTGACTCCAATAGGAGATTGTGGCGCACAGAGCCAGTGCAAATCTGACAGCCACAAACAATGCTTTCGTTATAACGTCTCAGCGCAAAGTAGCGCTGAGCGCATAAACCAGAACTGAGGAGATCAGGACAGGTAGACAGAATGAATGTTTGCTAGCTAGCGGCACTTAGCGACAGCAAGCGTCCAAAACCAGACAGACTGGAATGAGGCAGCCAATGCGATGCGGCGATGGGCGTGCCTCACAAAGACAGGACAGGATAGTCAGAAAATAGCAGGATTAAGATAGATGAACGTAACACAGATAAATATACAATAAGTATGTTTTCCTAGCGTATTACAATTACAGCTATCAATGAAACTATTTGTAACGTCTGACTAACATATGTATATATCGGCAATGAACCGATATATGACATAAGCAGGAACGCTGACTAGGACTGGAGTAATACAGGGAACAGGACTCAGAAGGATTCGCTATCTCTTCGCAGAGATGAACGCAATCCACAAACAGTAACAGAACAGGATTCAGAAGGATTCGTTATCTCTTCGCAGAGATGAACGCAATCCACAAACAGGACCAGGAACAGGATAACTAGCTCAGCACGGGTGCTCACAGTACGCGCAAACTACCAAAACGTGCTGGAAAACTGACTAACTGAACACAGGAAATAAACAGTTCGTGTACGTATATATCAGCGACACTGATGTATCAACGTAACACGAATACAAGGAAAATAATAAACGTGCTGGTATGCATATATATTGGCAATGAACCAATATATGATGCAAAGACCAGCAAAGTATCTTTATAACAAGAAACACGATCGGGGGCTAAAGCGACAGCAAGGCAGGCTTAAGCTGAAGCTATGAAAACCCAAGGAAACCCTGCAGGAAGCAGATCTTTATACTGAGGTCATCCAATGGGAGCAGACATGCAGATTCCCACACAGGTGAATGATAATCAGTCACAAGCTGACAGCAGGGAAAGACAGACAAAGCTATGCAGCTTGCATGGAAAGACATCAGAACTGCCTGAGCTGCAGCACTACTACTTCCAGCAACACCTGCTGCAGCAGCGATCATTACAGTTGAGGTCCTTGATGCCCGTTTTTTGGGGGACTGGTATGATGGTAGACATTTTGAGGCAGGTGGGAACTTTGCCCTCCATCAGCGATTTCTGAAATATGGTGGTGAGGACAGGGGCCAGCTGGCTGGCACAGGTTCTCAAACAGGTAGAGGACACACCGTCCGGCCCAGGGGCCTTTCTGGGATTCAGCTTTTGGAGGTGCCTTAGAATGTCAGCCTCCAGGACTGCCACTGGCCCTGAGAAACCATGGACCCTTTTGGGAGAGGTGGGTGTGGGAAGCATGCTAGGAGTGGTCGCCTGGGCCCCAGGATGAATTCACAACTCCCATCGGCTTGCATGGTATGCGAATCACATGTACATTGCGAAAAAGAAAAGCATACATGTCACCAAAGTAGTGAAATACCTGAAGTAGACTGTAAGAGTGTGTTCACACTAAGCCCTCGTTCACATTACACGCGTTGCCATCTGTATTTCAGCAACGCGTGCAGGAGGCAGACACGCACGGACATCAGAAATGCCTAGTCTGCACTGTCTGATGTTCACACTGCATGCGTTCCGTACCAGTGCGGTGCGCAAACGCATATTGCACATATTTATTGCCAAAACGCGTGGCTGACCCATTAACTACAGTGAATGGGATCAGCCACACAATGCGTGGAAACGCATATGGCGTGCGATCGTACGCATTGCGTTCCCATCACACGGCCATCTGCGTGTGACAATGTGAACGAGTTCCATTGTGTTGAATGGCGCTGCATAATATGTTGGCGCTTTATAAATACAATAAATAATAATAATAACAGTAATGCCACAAGTGGACTCACAGCCCATTAAATTGTATAGAAATGCTTACATCTTTGTGTTGCAATGCATCTAGCTATACTATCTCACTGTATGCAGTGCATTTATGGATAACGCATGTGAATATGAGCACATTCCACCAACACTGACCAGGTTTCGAAATAACGTGTGTTGTAACAAGCACTGCATGCATTGCAGTACATATGCATTATAATGCACATGTTATGCAAGCCAGCCTAACCCTACCCGCTCAAAACTGAAAATAAAGCATAATGGCAGGAGTTCCTCTTTAAACAGTAACACAAGCATTTTTGTTCCATTATATTAATCTTTGCTAATCTGAACACAAAGGGGAAAGGAGTTCTGTGAATTATGACAGAGGTACAAAGTCAGCAGCGATGCCAGTGCAGTCAGTATCAGACAAGGTTTATACTGAAATCTTTGTGTAATATATTTTGGTGCAAGTTTACCGACCAGGTAAATGATTAATATCAGAAATATATCAATTGTTTACAGATATACAGTACATCTAGATGACTCGTGTATGGCCAGCATAAGAGAGGAAAGATGAGAGCAGAGAGAACTCCTGCAATCAAAAAAGAAGAGCACAAAAAGAACAAAGAGAGAAGAGGACATAGAGGGACATAAATATTATTTTATAATATGAGGGTCTTTTTTTACCTGTAAAAGAACTTTAACATTAAAGAGAATCTGTACTCTAAAATTCTTACAATAAAAATCATACCATTCTATCCATTATGTTCTCCTGGGCCCCTCTGTGCTGTTTCTGCCTCTCCCTGCTGCAATCCTGGCTTGTAATTGCCATTTTTATCCAGTGTTTACAAATAAAAGACATAGCAAGTGATAGGCTCAGTATGTGGGTCATACAGAGTGTGCAGGGGGCCTGGAGAGGGTGTGTATAGCTTCTATCCAATCACAAGCAGCACAGCACATTCCAGCCTGACTGCCTCAGCCTGACAGAGCCGACAGAGGAGAGAAGTTTAGATCATATAATAGAGATAATACAGCCACTGTGCAATTAGGAAAGGCTGCAGTTAGACAGAGCACATTAGAACAGGTATAAGAACTTATAGGATGGAAGAAATAAGGACGAAAATTTTGTTACAGAGTCTCTTTAAAGTGCACCTGAAGCAAAAAAAAGTGCCCCAAATGAATACTCACCTCAGTAGAAGAATATGAGGCCTAGGTAAATGTCCTGCCCTTCTATCAGTCTTTATGCCCCAATCTGCTCCGCAGTCTTCATGCTGTGTGGTGCACCCCTGCTCAGCTGAGAAATGTCAAGTATGTCAGCCCAGCACTCAGTTAAGGCTAGTTCACACCTAAGGCGTTTTTGCACTTTTTTCAAGCGCCGGTGATTTTGAAATCGCCCTAAAAAGCTTGTACAATTATTCCCTATGAGAGTGTTTACATCTGAGCGATTAGTTTCCGATCTGCTCAGCAAAGCTCTGCCTGTACCATTTTATGAGTGTTTTTGCTTATGGCAAGGTATAGGGAAATCACAAAGCGCTTGAAAAAGCGATTTGTATAGTGATTTTAAGAATAAATACATTGTATTTATTATTTTTCGGGTCAAAGAGTTCACTTCCTGACTTGCGTCAAGAAGTGAAAAAATAAATCGCTTTGCAAAAGCGCTTTGAAAAGCACTTTATACAAAATTACAATGTGCAGCTAAGTGCTGGGAGGAGAGAAAAAATACGCAAAAAATATAAATCGCTGCTGTCAGCGATTTCGACTTCAGATGTGACCACAGCTTTAGGTTCAATCCACACTTGTCCAGTTGCAGATCAGATCCTGTTTCAAACTGATCCATTTTTCTAAAAACTGATGCAAAACTGATCAGTTTTTCAAAATGTTGTCCTTTTGTAGCATACGCTTCCAGTCCCTTTAAACGTATGTCCTTTCTTTATGTGTGTTTCTATTGCACAAGAGATGATGTGGAGGGCTGTTTTTGCTTTTGTTTTGTGTGCAAAAGTTCTCTGTGTAGAGGGAGATCTGTTTTTGTGTAACCTTTCACTACCTCTCCATGTATCTGGGGTCTGTGAAAAAGCTGCAAATCTGGACTCTCTGTTCAGTTTTTCAAAACGGATCCCGCAGATCCATTTTTTAAAGTGTGTGAAGATGGACGCTATTTTTAACATTGGTATCCGTAGCTCCAGTTTTAAAGGAACCTTACACTCAATCCAGTAAGTGCGCAAGGTAAAGACTGATGAGGTGAAAGCAGAGATACCACCAAAAACCACTAGGCAGTAGAACAGGCAGTAACAAGTTCAAATAGTTACATAATCCAATCAAGCCAGGGGGCATACACATAAGACTCTTATCAATTGTAATACCAGGGAGCAGGTGAAAGAGTATTCAGCTTCAGGAAATGGTCGGCCCAGGCAGAAATCCACAGAGTAGTCAAGTTCAAGCAATGGTCAGTCCAGGAAGCAATCCAAGCAATAGTCAAGTTCAGGCAAGGGTTGGTCCAGGCAAAGATTTACAGCAAGATTAGTCAAGTCACACCCAGCAAGTAACATTACGGGCAGTTTGCAAAGGACAGACACACACTTAAAGGCCTCTTGCACACTGCATGCATTTCAGATTCCGATTCCGCTTTTTAATCTGTTTTTACATCCGATTCCGATTCAGATTTTTAATCTTAACTGCATGCTGCGTTTTTTGATCCATTTTTCTGTTGAATGTATTCAAGGAAAATCGGAAACGGAATCGGAATCGGAAACGGAATCGGAATCGGAATCGGAAAACGGATTTGCAGTGTGCAGGGAGCCTAATACTCACAATCACCAATTTGGAGACTCACACTCCCATCCACCAATCAGGCCTCCTGACTGGCTAACAACTTCATGTCAGCGCTGGCATCTAAGTGAATAGAACGGGCATGTGTCTGTGTGCACTAAACTCCCATGACCACCAACTTTATTTAACTTCTTCCTATGAAACATTTGTCATTCTCCAAAACTACACGTGTGCTTTAAAAGTATATTAGTTTGTATTTGATGGCATTGCAGATGCTGAAAGTCAACATGAAACTGAATAAATAGAGGAAAATGCTCTGAGGACTGGAGGGGAAGTTTGTTAACATGATTGTGGCACCACAAGACATAGAACATTTATATCACACTTTTCTCCTGGTGGACTCAAAGCGCCACAACAGGATTCTCTTGGTGTTTAGATTATGCAAAACATTTCTGTAGGATCTTGTGAAGAAAGATAAACTATTGTCGTCTGTCTAGAATACAATTAGAAGATTTCTAGTGAATAACTCTTGAAGCCCACTCGTTTACTTTAAGTCCTGCCAGCTCCTGTAAATCTCAGTAATGGCTGGCAGCAATGAGCCGGCCCATGCCTTCTTCTCTCAAGTGACACTAACTTCCTTTCAGCCTCATAAAAAGTGATAGCTCGCTGCCTTCTTCTGTGTTTTCAGCTGAAATGAACTGCAACGTGGGAGCTCTTTTCATCTGAAAGATTGTCTCTGGATAAAGTGTGGATTTTGATATAGGTCAAAACTGTACTTTTCCCAGGTGCTGTTTAATTCCACATTTAAAATCTTTTATTCCTGTTACAAAGAATCAGGGCTTGAGCTACCATAGGAAAAAATGGGCAATTGCCCCAGGGCCCCAGAGCCTGTAGGGGCCCCAAGGTGTCCCTCCCCATCTTAACTGTTGCTCCCCAGGGACTCTGCAGAGTCTGTTAAGTTGGGAGGTGATTGGGGGAGGGTCAGCAGCCAGCTCTTGGGCCCAGGAGGGAAATTTTTGGTCAGGGGGTGTCTGTTGGGAGGCCCCCAGGCTAATTTTGCCCTAGGGCCCAATTGTTACTTGAACCGGCCCTGCCGAGAATGTTTTTTTTTTTTTTTTAAATTACTCATAGAACACATACAGCCTTACAGAAAATGATACCCAGAGCTGCTGAGGAGACTTAGGTGGTGGATCGACGGCTGTGTCGCTTCGATATGATGATATGACTGATGTGGTACGCAGACTGATGTGGTACGCAGCATGACCAAGCTTCATATTGACGTGAAACGGCCGTCGCTTCACCATCCTAGTGCCTCACCCACCTCCTGTACCGATGATTTTGCTACTGGACACGTAAGCCACGATACGGTATTACACCGATGTTGCATCTGGATTACATTTGATTGTTTGCCGCTGTTATGAATATAGACTGTTATATCACCATAATAAATCTGTGGGACGAAAGGTGCACGCTTGCACCTTTTTTTCTTTGATGAGCAATACTGAACCACTTCTACCCGCTGCAAGGCACATGTCTAAGTGACGACTACTAAAGCAGCGTGCGGTGCTGCATGGTCACGGAATATGATCACCTGTATGATTAACCAAGCTCACGCGTAATATTGATAGGTAGTGCCACACATAATCACTTTTTCTTGACTTAAGAAACGTAGGCACTGTCCTAACTTGTCTTTAAAACCCACTATAGTAAATGTGTACAATTTTAAATACACAACACGTAGTATTAGCTAGGTTTTTCTCATCTACCTTTAGGGCCTGTTTGAAGATCAGATGATACTTTAAAGAGACTCTGTAACAAAATTTCCATTCTTATTTCTTCTATCCTATAAGTTCCTATACCTGTTCTATTGTGCTCTGTCTAATTGCAGCCTTTCCTAGTTGCACTGTGGCTGTATTATCTCTGTTATATGATCTAATCTTCTCTCCTTTGTCGGGTCTGTCGGGCTGAGGCAGTCAAGCTGGAATGTGCTGTGCTGCTTGTGATTGGATAGAAGCTATACACACCCTCTCCAAGCCCCCTGCACACTCTGTATGACTCACACACTGAGCTCCTCTCAGCCTATCACTTGCTATGTCTTTTGTTTGTAAACACTTCATAAAAATGGCAATAAGTAGCCAGGATTGCAGCAGGGAGTGGCAGAAACAGCACAGAGGGGCCCAGGAGAACATAATGAATAGAATGGTATGCTTTTTATTGTAAGAATTTTAGAGTACAGATTCTCTTTAAGGCTACATTTAAATAAAAATATAGATAATTTTAAAGGGTTTAAAAACTTTCAAGCACCACTGTACCTATTATAGGTGGACAGGTCTTATATGTAACATACATCTATAAACAGGATGTAAGTTACAACACTTATGAAATACTCTAAACCCCACATAACCTATCAAAGGAAAACTATCACGCAAAAAAATAAGTACGTGTATTAGTACATTTGTCCCAGAATAAACTGCACTATAAATTTATGTTTTACTATGTAGCTGTCATTTAAAATCTGACAAATGTGATATTAAGGACCAGAGACTTTTTTAAAAAAAAAAAACAAGTTTCGATCATTGTGATTGGTACAGTGGAATAAGCGGCCACAAACAGGGCATAGATTTAAACTACTGCCATCCACAAGGGGTTAAAGGAAATACAGCAAAATAAGAGAAATGATGCTGTATTTGCAGAGGTTGAATAATTTAAAGACAACAAATCCCCTATTCATTTAAAGGACCCTGAGCAGTGATCTAAAATGGCAAAATGAACTTACCTGGGTCTTTCTCCAGCCCCTTGCAGTCCGTGAGGTACCCCGGCGTCCTCCGGGCTCCCTCCATTCTTTCCACGGCAGCTCCGTTAGAGCAGCGACTTCAGCCAAAGTTGTGTGTAACTGTGCATGCGCGGCCCCTCCGCGCGCCCATCTCGTTATTGGGTCATCAGCTTGAGAGTTCTGCGTACATGTGGTTCATTCTTTCAAGAACTGTGAGTGGGCAGAATGCTCATGGCGGAGTGCGCACAAGCAAGTTACGTGTGGGGAGGGGTCGAGCATGCACAGTTGCGCATGACTTTGTCTGAAGTCGCCACTCTAACATAGCCACAGTGGGAAGAACAGAGGGAGCCCGGAGGACACCGGGTAAACTCACTGACTGCTAGGGGCTGTAGGAAGCCTAAGGCAAGTTCTAAGAAATGTACTTTAAAGCGGTATAAAACCCTGACATAATATTCAATAAAAACATGTTTTCCTACTTTTTATATGCCATATGGTTATCATATTTGCATTTGTGCTTAAGTATTATTATTCATTTAAAAATTACAAGTTCCCAAAAGTACAGTTTTTTGCTTTGAGAGCTGCCTTTGCATTTTATCCCTAACTGGTTTTATTAATCTTGTATTGAAAGCAGAAATGCTTTGAGTGTCTCTCTGTGTCCAGGAGCTTCTGCACAGTCAGAGAATGTGTCACATTCCTCACTTGATACAATTAAGTAGACACAAGATAACATTATCTCCACTTCGGATGGGTCCAGCTTTCTCTGCACTGAATTTCAAGCCCTGTGTTTAGCTAATTGAATGCTGTTCTAGTAAAAAAGTGGTGGTAATATATAGTATGCTGTAAATATCTTTTTAGAGCAAAGAAGAAATGCTGGGTTTCATTCCGCTGTTGCTCTGTTTACTTTTACAGAAATTTGTGAGGTACCATGTCCATTTAAGTTTGTTCTGTCGATGGAACAAAAAGTAGTGATATATAGGTTGCCTTCATTTCACTAGAGCAAATCCATGTGATGCGCAAGATCCTGCTCTGGCATCAGAAAGACTGATTGTGATTGAGAAAATCTGATTTTGAGGGGGCTATACAAACAATTCAGTTGCTAGTTGAGGGTCAGATTACATTATTTGTGACAGTCTCAAACAAACGTCATTCAGGAAATTATGAGATTCGAGCGTATTTATAGTTTTTTCCACTGGTTTGCTCAGCTTGGGCAACATCTACGTCTTTTATCGGAGAGATCTGCTTTCAGTTACTCTATAACCGCAACACATTGTAAGAAGCGATTTGCTATTTTGTATTATGAAATCTCAAATAAGCTACAGGATTTGTCTTTATCTTCAAAAATATAGAGGAGCGGGAACAGCATATTGCTATAAAGTATCAGCACTGGCTGTACAAGAATCTAAGTTTATCTTCTATCTTCAGAAAATATTGGATTCAGTCATCTGTATAGCCCCCAAAAACATGCTTAAAAAGAAATTCCAGTTTTTGGAGTATTTTCTTGCTTGCTGGTGGCTTAAAGGACATCCAAGGTGAAAATAAACTGATGAGATAAACAATAGCATTTAAACAATAGCATCTATCCTCCTTCTCCTAAAAATTACTTTTTTAGATATCTCACAGTTTTATTTCATATTTAAATCTATCTCTACTCAATGACACCTTTATTTACGTATGCCAGAGCTCTAATCTATGAACTATTTACTCTTTTTATCGCTTTTCTGCTCACAGAAGCCATTTACTGACAGGAAAGTATTTTATGGCTATAATTACTTATCAGTAATAGTTATGCTATAGTCTGACCCGGACAGAAACTTTCACTTGCTAACCTGATTTTCAACTTTTTCAGGCATAGATAGGGGAAAAAAAACACAGCATAGTAATTTGTGCGCTTGGCACTCTACAGACATATGTCTGTCTCATTATGTTACATGTCACCTCGGTTGTCCTTTAAAAGGCATTTTATTTATAAGGGTCCATATGCACTTAACTTTTTCTCGTGAGTTTTCTCCAAGGAGATAATTTTTCATCTTCTGTTTAAAATAACTTTTCAGCACTTTGTAATTGAAAAAGTACTACAAAGTAGGAGAAAAAGTACTGTGAAAATTATTTTGAGAATTTTCTTGCTAGGTGGGTTAAAAGGCAATTACTGACAAGTTGTGAAAATATCACATAGGAGAAACGGTAGGAGAGAAAGTAAACTGAACCAGGGGCTTAGTGGTCTAGTCTTCATCGGACTCTGAATATTGGACCGATGGGAAACTTTATTTCAGCTTGCTCACTTTGGTTTTCTGCAGGTGCAAAAAGAGAGCGACAAAGATTACTTCTGATCCCACTCAGATAACGATCAGTTGTAATAAAAACTTCCAGGCACAGGAACAATTTCTTCCCCTTAGAGACCGTTTCCACTAGCTTCCGCGCGTGGCTGCGAGATGAACAGCGGCACTGAATCCCAGAAGCTGTGCCATGCACGGCTATGGGATTCGCTGCCTCCTGCACACAAAAATGCTGCAATCTCGGCCGAATCGCTAAGGCAAGTGATTCAGATGGCGGCAGCGTTATTCACTAAGGCAGAGTTTCCCCACGCGATTTGCTTGCGGGGAAACTGCAGATTCAGCCCGATTTCCGCAGCAATGGAAACGGGCCCTAAGTGATATCCCTGCTTAATGCACATCTGCGCCAATCCACCCAACACAAAGAGCCAATCGGAAACTGCTAGAACTTAAAAACATTACAGCACAGAACTGCAACTGGAAAATGAATACTTCTCATCTTGATCTCCACTATTTTAACTCTTATAAGGCCTGATGCATGAAGCAGCAGTAAGGACCCATTTCCACTAACGCGAATTCGCATGTGTTTTTCGCATGCAAATTCGCATAGCAATACAAGTGAATTGGACTGTTTCCACTTGTCAGGATTCCTTTGCGTTTTTCTGTGCAGAAAAAATTTGCATGGCAGAGCCGTCAGAATTCGCATGCCGCATACCGCTATGTGAATCGCATATGATGTATTTAATAGGAAATTCGCATGCGGTTTGGGTATGCGAATTTTCATTGGAATTTTCATGAGAATTCGCATAGAAACAATGGAAAATCACACCAGCACTGCCATGGTTAAATTCGCATACATCGTCATCCATGCGAATTCGCATGAACATTCGCATACACCCGCATGCGAAATTCGCATCCGCATGCAAATTTTTACCACGACGATTCGCCCCGCACAAATGGAAATGGGCCCTAAAATTGCCTTGTGCAGTAGATTGGGGCAACTTGCCTATTACCTATTACCTATTGGTAATGTATGATGTGTTGCTATGGTAACACACGGTACCATAGCAACGTACGTGTTACCCCAATAATGTGCGTTGTGCTAATAGGGAAAAGTATGTGGCCCCCTTGCCATTAGTACCAGTAAAATTGTTGTGCTCTTCTTCATGCATCAGGCCCCTACTGTCCTTGATTTTTAATACCTACAGTATACTGCCTGTCCTTCTCTGTGTCCGTTATGCAACTGCCAAGTACAATTCCTTGTAAGTGCAAATTTATTTGGCCAAATTAAATTATTCTGATTCAGTGTTATAACTACAATTCAATGGGCCCCTCAGCAGAACTTTCATGAGGCCCTTCAAATGTTCACACCACTTCCCTTTCCTCCCTTTGGTGCCCATCACAGCCTGTGGGCCCATCTCACAAGGGTTATAAAACAAGTGTGGTCATCGGGATCTTCACACACATAACAGGTGTAGCCACAAAAAAACCTGATCTGAATAGTAGTCCCCTGGAAGGGAAGGTTAGTAGTTGGGGCCCCTCACATTTTTGGGCCCCCCTATGATTGCCATTGCAGAGATCTTGTGCCAGGAACCAGTAGAGAAGAAAGTTTGTTGCTAATCACTAGACTAGTCCACAGCAAGAAAAGAAAGCATGTGGTTAACCCTGTTCCTATGCATATAATTATTTGGTTTCACTATATACAGTATATAGGTGATGTCTCACATATAAAATAATCAAATAAGTAGAAAAACAATAAAGAAAAAAAAAGTAGAAAAAAATATTAAAAAGAGGTGACTTTATAACACTGCAATGTTATAAGGAAAGTGGATGGAAACTGTGGCCCTTACTCCATTAACTTTTTCTCCTAGGTGATATTTTTACACCAAATCAATAAAATGCCTTTAACCTTCCTGGCGGGTCTTTAATTCTGCCAAATAGGCAGAAATACATTTTTTTAAAAAATTTGTTTTGTTTCATGTAAAGCTACCAGAGTGGTAGCTAAATGAAACAACACTAGAGGGCGCATGTGTCCCTCTAGTGCGATCGTCACCGGCATCAATAGCAAACAGGGGAAAGCGTATATAAAGCGTTCCCCTGTTTTGCTTTTCCTGTCGCCATGGCAATGATCGGAATGACGTCATGGACGTCAGCCGACGTCCTGACGTCAGACGCCTCCGATCCAGCCCATAGCGCTGCCTGGAAGTCATTGGTCCGGGCAGCGCAGGGCTCTGGCGGGGGCCTCTTCCGCCGCTGCGTGTGGACGATCGCCGCAGAGCGGCGGCGATCAAGCTGGACACGCGGCTAGCAAAGTGCTAGCTGCGTGTACAGCTCTTTGAATGAGGCAAATCGCCCCACCAGGGTCTGAGATATCCTCTGCGGCGGCTCGGGGTTACCGCTAAGAGGGTTAAGCCACCAGCAAGCCAGACAAGAATCCAAATAATTGACAGTACTTTTCAACTTGCTTCCCAATACATTTTTAATTGCAGTGTGTTGAAAAAGTAGTTTTATACAGGAGATGAAAAATGATCTCCTAGGAGAATACTCAGGAGGAAAGGAGAAGGGAATAAGGACTAGTGTGAGATCAGCCAACTGTGTTGCTGGTGCTGACTCATTTGGCTAAAAATGGCTGTACATTATTGAGAAGGTCCACGGGCTGCAGATCATTACGGCTAGGTGCACACTTAGCAGAAACGCTAGCGTTGCGGAAAATGCTGAGTTTTTGCCACTAATGGAAGTCTATGGGCCACAGGAAAAACCGCATATGCGTTTTCAATGCGTGCGTTTTCAAAAACGCTGCTTTTGTTGCATGATCTGAAAAAATGCATCACAAACGCACATAATGAAAGTCAATAGCAACGCACAGTTTTTCACGCATTTCCATGGGTTTTTCTATGCGTTTTTGTAAGAAAAATTGTTTTCTGATGTAGTTCCGCTTCCTATTGTCTTCCTGATTTGCATAAAATGCTAAAGAAAATTGCATACACAACGCATATGCCTTTAGTATATGCGAACCGCAAGCTCATTAAAACAAAAGTAAAATGCTTGGAAAACGCATCTGCAGTAAAAAAAAAAAAAAACGATAACGCAAACGCACCAAAAATGCAGTAAAAACACAGAAAAAATGCACAAAAAATGCACACAACATAAAATGAAACATGACATAAAACGCAGCCTTTCATGTTATGTTATGTGTGCACCTACCCTACAAGTTGTTGCAGGATTATACAAATACTAGTGACCTTAGCCCGTTTAAAAACGGGCTAGGTCTGTCAGTAATCCGCCATGTGCCGCCAGCCGCACCTGCCCGCCGCCCGCGCAGGCCCGCCGCGTGCCTCGCTCATGCACCCACCGCACGCGCACACATGACCGACCCTTCTGGCCCTGTCCTCCTCCAGCTCTCGGCAGTGTCTCTGCGTCTTGTCCCTGCACATGCACAGTGCTAAAAAGCAGTGGTGCTCATCCGGATATCCGGGTAACCCGGATAATCCGACCTTTTTTCAGCTATCCGATTCGGATTCAGATGCCGGATTTCTGAAGAAATCCGAATAGCTATCTGCGGATAGTTTGCTGGCAATGCGGATATCCATGGATATCCGCAGAAATCCGAATATTGAGATACTGTAAGACGTCCAGGACATTGAGCCAATCAGAGGGCTCCCAGCAGAAGCCCTAGCAACCAATCACAGAGGGGAACCCTGGCCAGCCCCACCTGACCTCAATGAGCAAATCAGAGGGTTCACAGCCTAAGCCCTGGCACCCAATCACAGAAAGGAACCCTGGCCAGCCCCCTTGTATAATAAGGAGGGCTGCCATGATGAGACATATCGTCCTTGCTTGTGAATGCTCACTAAGAGACATGCTCCAGTGCTGCTTGCCTAGCAAGTGCTTACACAGTGATAAACCTAAAGCTGTTCAGTGATTAACCCCTTCACTATCACTACACTATTGTAGTATTGTTAATTAGCTTGATTGCATTGTGTGGCAGTCAGAGTGTGTGCTGCAGGGCTGCTGCAGCTGCTATGTGTCTGTGTGTGTGCTGTTCACAGACCAGGCCAGCTGCTGCCTGCTGGCCAGCTATTAGCCTTAGCTAGCTACAGTATAGGGTAGGTTAGGGATTAGGGAATAGGATTACTGTGTTATTGTGTAGTTAGTACTGTAGTACTGCAGTTAGTGCTTGTAGTTGTTAGAGTAGTAGTACTACTGTGTTAGCTTACTACAGAACTACTGTGCTGCTGAGCAGTGCCAGTGTGACAGTTAGTGTCCTCTCCTCTACTGTCTGACTGTCACTCGGCACATGGCACTTTGCACATGGCACTTGGCATGTGTAGCGTGGCACTTGGCACGTGGCACTTTGCAAGTGGCACTTGGCATGTGGCACTTTGCAAGTGACACTTTGAACTTGGCACGTGGCACTTTGCACGTTGCACTTTGCACGTGACACATGCCAAGTGCAAAGTGCAACGTGCAAAGTGCCAAGTGCGAAGTTCCACGTGCAAAGTGCCACGTGCAAAGTGCAAAGTGCCACGTGACGTGGCACTTTGCACATGGCACTATGCACGTGGCACTTTACACATGGCACTTTGCATGTGGCACTTTGTACTTTGCACAAGGCACTTTGCACGTGGCACTTTACACTTTGCACGTGACACTTTGCACTTTGCACGTGGCTCTTTGCACATGGCACTTGTCACGTGGCACGTGCAAAGTGCCACGTGCAAAGTGCCACATGCCACGTGCAAAGTGCCACGTGCCACTTCCAAGTTCCATGTCTGGCATGCTCCTGGCAGACATTACACCTGCTGATGCTGCATTGTCCTGCTCCTGCTGCCTTTGCTGCTCCCACCGCCAGGGTGCCACAGGCCAGTGGCCACTGCTGCTGTGCTGATACCACCTATATTTAACCCAAAACACAATTGCTGCGTAATTTTTTTGAGGTGTCTGGGCTGAAAACTGCCATGTCTCAGTTGTGCGGTTGGACTTTGCACACAATGTGGGCTGCACGACCGCTGTTTGGAACCTAGTCCTGATGTTAATTGACAGCCATTTTTTTGGGGGGTGGGGGGTTTTTAAGTCCCCACATCATTAATTAGTGTTCCCCTTTAAAAAATAATGATGCTACATGCCTCATTTACCCTAAAAAACGTTTTTAAAGCAATTTAAAGGCCACTTTCGGTTTTGCCCGGATATCCCGGATACTGGGGTCGGATATCCGATTCTATTAGGATACCCGAAAGGTCGGATTCGGATATCCGATCTGGATATCTGGGTATCCGGATCCGGGTCAATCCGGATTTTGCAAAGGGGTATCCGAGCACCCCTGCTAAAAAGCACTGACACACGTACAGACGCAGGGACACTTGCCTATTATTAGGGAGGATTGTATGAAAATGTATGCAGCTTGAAACTGGGCCAAATAAAGATGAACTTTAGTAAAAAATAACATTATGAATAAAATTGCTTATTTTTGTACAGTATTCATTTATTACATTCTGAAATGTATCACTGGTGGTGACATACAGTGGCTTGCAAAAGTATTCTGCCCCCTTGAAGCTTTCCACATTTTGTCACATTACTGCCACAAAAATTAATACATTTTATTGGAATTCCATGTGAAAGACCAATACAAAGTGGTGTACACGTGAGAAGTGGAACGAAAATCATACAGGATTCCAAACATTTTTTTTACAAATAAATAACTGCAAAGTGGGGTGTGCGTAATTATTCAGCCCCCTGAGTCAATACTTTGTAGAACCACCTTTTGCTGCAATTACAGCTTCCAGTCTTTTAGGGTATGTCTCTACCAGCTTTGCACATCTAGAGACTGAAATCCTTGCCCATTCTTCTTTGCAAAACAGCTCCCGCTCAGTCAGATTAGATGGACAGCGTTTGTGAACAGCAGTTTTTAAGATCTTGCCACAGATTCTCGATTGGATTTAGATCTGGACTTTGAATGGGCCATTCTAACACATGGATATGTTTTGTTTTAAACCATTCCATTGTTGCCCTGGCTTAATGTTTAGGGTCATTGTCCTGCTGGAAGGTGAACCTCCGCCCCAGTCTCAGGTCTTTTGCAGACTCCAAGAGGTTCTCTTCCAAGATTGCCCTGTATTTGGCTGCATCCATCTTCCCATCAACTCTGACCAGCTTCCCTGTCCCTGCTGAAGAGAAGCACCCCCAGAACATGATGCTGCCACCACCATATTTGACAGTGGGGATGGTGTGTTCAGAGTGATGTGCAGTGTTAGTTTTCCGCCACACATAGCGTTTTGCATTTTGTTGTGTTCCCCATATGGCTTGTGGCAAACTGCAAACGGGGCTTCTTATGGTTTTCTGTTAACAATGGCTTTCTTCTTGCCACTCTTCCATAAAGGCCAACTTTGTACAGTGCACGACTAATAGTTGTCCTATGGACAGATTCCCCCACCTGAGCTGTAGATCTCTGCAGCTCATCCAGAGTCACCATGGGCCTCTTGACTGCATTTCTGATCAGCACTCTCCTTGTTTGGCCTGTGAGTTTAGGTGGATGGCCTTGTCTTGGTAGGTTTACAGTTGTGCCATACTCCTTCCATTTCTGAATGATCACTTGAACAGTGCTCCGTGGGATGTTCAAGGCTTTGGAAATCTTTTGTAGCCTAAGCCTGCTTTAAATTTCTCAATAACTTTATCCCTGACCTGTCTGGTGTGTTCTTTGGACCTCATGGTGCTGTTGCTCACAATATTCTCTTAGACAACCTCTGAGGCCGTCACAGAGCAGCTGTATTTGTATTGACATTAGATTGCACACTATTTAGTGATTAGCACTCATCAGGCAAAGTCTATGGGCAACTGACTGCACTCAGACCAAAGGGGGCTAAATAATTACGCACACACCACTTTGCAGTTATTTATTTGTTAAAAATGTTTGGAATCATGTATGATTCTCGTTCCACTTCTCACGTCACAGAGCAGCTGTATTTGTATTGACATTAGATTGCACACTATTTAGTGATTAGCACTCATCAGGCAAAGTCTATGGGCAACTGACTGCACTCAGACCAAAGGGGGCTAAATAATTACGCACACACCACTTTGCAGTTATTTATTTGTTAAAAATGTTTGGAATCATGTATGATTCTCGTTCCACTTCTCACGTATACACCACCTTGTATTGGTCTTTCATGTGGAATTCCAATATAATTGATTCATGTTTGTGGCAGTAATGTGACAAAATGTGGAAAACTTCAAGGGGGCCGAATACTTTTGCAAGCTGCTGTAGTTAGTTCTGCCAGGTGATCTGTATGGAATGTTTGTTACTGAGAGTTCTATGCACAGAGGGAGATATTGCTTGCCTGGCAGTTGGAAACAGGCGCTATTTCCCACAATGAAATGAGGTTCACAGACATCAAACTGTCAGGACCGTGGTCATGACATCACACTGTGGGAGGGGTTTCACCACAATATCAGCCACACAGACTCCCCTGATGATCTATTCAAGAAAATGTAAATACTTCTCATAGGAAAGGGGGTTACTGATTGGAATTAAGTTCAGTTCCTTAGATAAAGTTCCTCTTTAAAGGAAGCCAAATTGTGATTGGATTGGTCCGTTTCCATGGGCCCTTGTACGCCCTCATTGCATATAAAGCCAATATTCAGAGCTTGGTTACATAATAGCCAAACCTGGACACCTCCGCTGCATATGGTGGGCGATTGGGGCCAAATCATTAACTTCCCAGGCGCCCAGTGGAACAGACTCATCCATGCTTGTGTATGAATACTTTCCTTAAGCGTTTCACTGACTAAAACATTATTTCAGTCATATATGATTTACCCTTTTTTTCCCCTCAACTCTCGCAATAATAAATTGAGTGCAAGGTCACGTACCCCCTGAGCCCAACTCATGCACCCCCTAGCCTATGCGTATCACATTTTGAAAACCTAGGCTGTAGAAGATATTATTTCCTACGTTATGAGGAAAATGAATAGAAAGAGTCCATGTAAGTATTCCTGCCTTGGTGAGCTCTCTGCTAGCTGGTTCCCAGAATATGAGCAATACATCAGTTTATACAGAGAAAATATTTATCTCAAGTGTGTTGGATTTCCTGAGTTCACAGGTCACAGCTAATACAATTTCTTATCTGCTGTTATTCACTGAACTCTGAATAAGAAGCTGGCCGTTCTGTGAGCAGAAATCCGTTTGGGCTTAGATGATATAAAGCTCCTGGAAAGGGGCTGCGGATGATCCTTGGGAAGGAAAATAAATGTTTATTTTGTGATGTATGTGAAATATAACCTTTTCGCCTTCACTGTAATCCCTGTGCTTGGCATAACTAAGAATAGGAAGCTTGGTTTTAACCAGCGCTATGAATTATGTAAATGTGATAATTAACTAAATGGATGTACAGGGGTTAATCCAAAAGTCCATGGGCTTCTCCCAGAAAGAGAAGACTCGAGAAGGATCACAGAACAACCGTTTTTTTATTTTTCAACATACTCTCATCCAGGCCTCTTATACACTTGCATTGCAAGTGTGCATTGCATTACCCCATTTTACCGCAGGGTTACGCAATGGCAATGCAAAGCACAGGGGCCTAGCACAATTACCTTGTCGTGTTGCACCGGAAGTGCCCGATTCAGACTTCCGCAGCAGCAGAAGTAATGTATGTCACTGGACGACGCATACCTTAAAAAGGTTGGAGGCGGCATTTCGGGATGAGTGCGGGTAACAATGGGAATACAACGGGGATCCTCGAGGGCCAGTGAGGGGCTGTGGGGGCGGTGCTATGCATATGATCCTGTTGGCGCAATCTGTCACAGGGCCATATGTTAGTAATATTTTGCATTGTGGTGGGATGCGGCAGGGACTAGTGTTGGGCGAACAGTGTTCGCCACTGTTCGGGTTCTGCAGAACATCACCCTGTTCGGGTGATGTTCGAGTTCGGCCGAACACCTGACGGTGCTCGGCCAAACCGTTCGGACACATGGCCGAACTAAGAGCGCATGGCCGAACGTTCCCCGAACGTTCGGCTAGCGCTGTGATTGGCCGAACGGGTCACGTGGTTCGGACCCGAACGCGCTCTGATTGGCCGAACTGTCACGTGGTTCGGGTAAATAAATACCCGAACCACGTCATATCTCCGCCATTTGTCTGTGGGTTTAGCTTTGGGTAGGCAGGCAGGGTAGTTCGCGCTCCAGCCACGCTAGCCAGGGTCCCCCCTGTCATTGTGTCGCTGCTGGGAACAGTAGTACACCGCTCGCTCAGCCACACTATATAGCATTCTGTTTACTGCCACTCTGTGTACCTCGCTCAGCCACATTATATAGCATTCTGTTCATTGTTCTGTGTCTGCTGGGAATAGTGGTACACCGCTCGCTCAGCCACACTATATAGCATTCTGTTCACTGTTCTGTGTCTGCTGGGAATAGTGGTACACCGCTCGCTCAGCCACACTATATAGCATTCTGTTTACTGTTCTGTGTCTGCTGGGAATAGTGGTACACCGCTCGCTCAGCCACACTATATAGCATTCTGTTTACTGTTCTGTGTCTGCTGGGAATAGTGGTACACCGCTCGCTCAGCCACACTATATAGCATTCTGTTTACTGTTCTGTGTCTGCTGGGAATAGTGGTACACCGCTCGCTCAGCCACACTATATAGCATTCTGTTTACTGTTCTGTGTCTGCTGGGAATAGTGGTACACCGCTCGCTCAGCCACACTATATAGCATTCTGTTTACTGTTCTGTGTCTGCTGGGAATAGTGGTACACCGCTCGCTCAGCCACACTATATAGCATTCTGTTTACTGTTCTGTGTCTGCTGGGAATAGTGGTACACCGCTCGCTCAGCCACACTATATAGCATTCTGTTTACTGTTCTGTGTCTGCTGGGAATAGTGGTACACCGCTCGCTCAGCCACACTATATAGCATTCTGTTTACTGTTCTGTGTCTGCTGGGAATAGTAGTACACCGCTCGCTCAGCAACACTATATAGCATTCTGTTTACTGCCACTCTGTGTACCTCGCTCAGCCACATTATATAGCATTCTGTTCACTGTTCTGTGTCTGCTGGGAATAGTGGTACACCGCTCGCTCAGCCACACTATATAGCATTCTGTTTACTGTTCTGTGTCTGCTGGGAATAGTGGTACACCACTCGCTCAGCCACACTATATAGCATTCTGTTTACTGCCACTCTGTGTACCTCGCTCAGCCACATTATATAGCATTCTGTTCACTGTTCTGTGTCTGCTGGGAATAGTGGTACACCGCTCGCTCAGCCACACTATATAGCATTCTGTTTACTGTTCTGTGTCTGCTGGGAATAGTGGTACACCGCTCGCTCAGCCACACTATATAGCATTCTGTTTACTGTTCTGTGTCTGCTGGGAATAGTGGTACACCGCTCGCTCAGCCACACTATATAGCATTCTGTTTACTGTTCTGTGTCTGCTGGGAATAGTAGTACACCGCTCACCCGCCACTGTATAGCATTGTGCTCTGTGTCGCTGCTGGGAATAGTGGTACACCGCTCACCCGTCACTGTATAGCATTCTGCTCTGTGTCGCTGCTGGGAATAGTGGTACTGTATAGCATTTCTGTACTGCCACTGTACTGCTGCCAGTTAGCGTGTACTGTAAGGATAAGTGAAATGAGGAAGAAATCCGGTGAAAGAGGGAGGGGCAAGGGAAGAGGTGTTTCCCCTGACGGTTCACGTACAGGCCACAGGGGAGCACCCAAGAAAACCCACTCAATACCGCCCATGTTGTCCAGGACAACAACCCTCACAAATCCAAAAGAACAGGACCAGATAATTACTTGGATGACCTCTCAAGCGTCCAGCAGTGGGTTAAGCAGCACCAGCACATCACGCACGAGGTCCGAGTCCTCAGCCAGTTACAAGGAGCCAGTGGGCACAAAGCTGACACAACCGGCAGCGACACCACGCACACAACTGCCAGATAACCAGTTCGATGAATTACCTCAGGACACAATGGGGTATTCGCAGGAGCTATTCCCAGCCCAACAAACTTCCACCTTTCAAAGGTCAATGGAGGAACAGCCAGAAATGTTGTGCCTGGATTCACAACCGTTAACTGTGGGAAATGCACCGCGCACTGAAATACAAGGCGAGTCCGAGGAGGACTCAGAAACCCAAATCCCAGAGCAATTTGGGCAGGAGGGGTTGCAATTGCAGGAGGTCGGCCGACAAGATCTGGAAGACGACGTTGGAGTGTGCTGCGCAGAGATTGTTGTGGGGAGCTCTACTCCACGGCGGCGGCCCACAATGACATATGACGAGTTTGAGGAGATGGAAGAGGAGGGTATGGACAATGTGGACAGAGACCCAGATTTTGTTTGTGAACGAGAACATCGCCGTCGTAGCAGCAGCACAGATGAGTCTGTTGAAGAACCCACTGCTGCACGAGTTCGCCTTGTGCCACAAGGTAGGCGGCGCGCAATTTCAGGCACCACAAGCGTGGAAGTTCAAGTGAGAGGCAAAAGAGGAGCAAACAGAAATCGCCAGCAAGGAGACAGGTGCTCCAAAGTCTGGGCTTTCTTTGAAGACTGCACTGAATATGTTACCATGGCGATTTGCAAGGTGTGCAAGACCCGCCTGAGCAGGGGGAAAAGTATTAACAACCTCTCCACCACCAGCATGAGCCGCCACATGCTATCCAAACATCCCACTCTGTGGGCAAACGCGGCAGGACAGGGTACCAGCAACAACACTGCCTCCCTTGGGTTCACCAGACTCACCACCAGACCCGCCTCAGCAGCAGCAGTAGCCCAGCCATTGCGTGGTTCACAACATTCACAAACATCAGACGACGCTGACACTGTCACTTTCCGGAGTAGTGCTCTTGAGGTCTCCCAGTGTTCATCAAACACAACAACCAACAGCCCTTCCGTGTGCAGCGCTACGGTTCAGTGGTCTGTGTCGGAGATGTTTGAGCGCAAGAGGAAATTGCCAGCAAATGACCCCCGGGCCGTGGCAGTAACAGCCAGCATAGCCAAGCTTCTGGCCTGCGAAATGCTGCCATATCGAGTGGTGGAGACAAACAGCTTCAAGGGCATGATGTCAGTGGCCATCCCACGTTACGTGGTTCCCAGCCGCTACCACTTTGCGCGCTCTGCAGTGCCTGAGTTGCATGAGCACGTGGTCAGCAAAATAACCCGAAGCTTGAAGAATGCCGTTGCCTGCAAGGTTCACCTCACCACTGACACCTGGACGAGTGCGTTCGGCCAGGGTCGATACATCTCCCTTACCGCGCACTGGGTGAACCTTGTGGAGCCTGGCAGCGATTCCTCACCTGCTACGGCACGGGTGTTGCCCACGCCACAAACAGCTGCACCGCCGTCCCTCCCACTGGATAACAACAGCAGCACCTACCTCTCTGACTCCTTCTCCTCCAACGCATCTCAAAGCTGTACCTCATCCGGAAACGCTAACCCAGCAGCAGTAGGATCGTGGAAGCAGTGCAGCACAGCTGTTGGCATGCGTCAGCAAGCGTTGCTGAAGCTAATCTGCCTTGGGGATAAGCAGCACACAGGGGAGGAAATTTGGAGGGGAATAAAGGAACAGACGGATTTGTGGCTGGCACCGCTGGACCTGAAACCGGGCATGGTTGTGTGTGATAATGGGAGTAATCTCATTCGCGCTTTAAGGTTGGCTAAGCTGACACACATCCCTTGCCTGGCGCACGTGATGAACCTAGTAGTTCAGCGGTTCCTGAGGACATACCCAGGCGTGGACGATCTTCTGTTGAAGGTGCGTCGAGTGGCCAAACATTGTAGAAATTCCAGTACTGCTTCGGGGGCACTCGCCAAGATGCAGGAGCGCTTCAATCTCCCCCACCAGCGCTTGCTGTGTGATGTCCCTACGCGCTGGAATTCTACGCTGCACATGCTAGCCCGCTTTTGCGAGCAGAAGAGTGCAGTGGTCCAGTACATGACGGCGCAGTACCGAGGCGCATCCGGCCAGCTGCCAAGCTTCTGTGGATCCGATTGGGCCAACATGTTGGACCTCTGCCAAGTCCTCCAAAATTTTGAGCAATCCACGTTGCTTGTGAGCAGTGACAACTCTTCAGTCAGCATTACCATACCACTGCTGTGTTTACTGAAGAGGTCGATGTTAAAAATCAAGGAAACAGCTGTCATGATGCAACTGGGGGAATCTGAAGGAGAAAACGATCAGCGTGATGGTACCAACATCAGGCCATCCGCCTCAGGGAACGCTGGCCCCAGCAGCTATGACGAAGAAGAGGAGGAGGAACAGCTGGAGTTGGAGCAGGAATTTCATGCCACCACTGACGAGGGCCAGAGCGGTGCACGTTGGACTTCCACAATTCAACGCGAATGGTCAGCAGAAGCAGACCAGGAGGAAGGTGACGACTATGATGCATCACAACAACTATCACAACGCTCACAAGAGGATGATGAGGATTCTGGTAGGACTCTGGCACACATGGCTCAATTCATGCTAGACTGCATTGAACGTGACCCACGCATTGTGCGCATTCTGGACAACACCAATTACTGGGTTTATACACTTCTGGATCCACGGTACAAACACAATGTTCCAAAACTGCTTGAAGAAAGAGTCAGACAGGTCAAAATGGAAGAATACCAGCAGGCCCTTGTGGAGACTTTAGAGAGGAGATTGACATCCTCCCCCTCCTCTAGCCAGTTGTACGCAGACAGACTGACTTCCGCAAACCCAGGACGACCAGGAGGGCAGCAAACAACGCAAGCCGCAGCTAGTACCCAAAAGGGAACGGTATCGGCAGTGTCCTTGGAGTGGGAAAATTTTCTGACACCCATGCAGCAGCAGCCCACTGAACAGCAAGCGTGCAGATCCACCTCCAACACCGATCGCCTGGAGAAGATGGTCAAGGACTACATGTCAGATGACGTAGCTGTGTCGAACAATCCATCTGCACCCTTCAACTATTGGGTATCGAAGCTAGACACCTGGCACGAACTGGCAATGTACGCAATAGAGGTGCTGGCTTGCCCGGCAGCCAGCGTTATGTCGGAACGCTGTTTCAGTGCTGCCGGAGGCATCGTCACAGATCGGCGTATCCGCCTCTCTACAGAAAATGCAGACCGTCTGACTCAAATTAAAATGAATCAATCCTGGATTGGAAATGACTACGCAACACTCCAGGACCCCAACCAAGTAACATGACCAATGAACATCTGGGATGGTGTAGCGTTTCCGGTCCCTGTTTATTGAACCTCTCATCTGTATTACATTTATGACTGCATGGCGGCAAAAAGCATTGCTGCTATATCCGCACGCTTTTTGTCCTCATGCAAGGCCTGGGTTGTTGTGTCTCAAAAACCGTGGCCTTCTCCTCCTGCGCCTGCTCCTGTTCCATCACGTCTGCTGCTGCTGGGTTAGCGTTGCCGCGTGGTCCCTGTTTATTGAACCACTTATCTTTATTACATTTATGACTGCATGGCGGTACAAAGCATGCTATCCGCACGCTTCTTGCCCTCATGCAAGGCCTGGGTTGTTGTGTCTCACAAAGCGTGGCCTTCTCCTCCTGCGCCTCCTCCTGTTCCATCACGTCTGCTGCAGCTGGGTTAGCGTTGCCGCGTGGTCCCTGTTTATTGAACCACTTATCTTTATTACATTTATGACTGCATGGCGGTACAAAGCATGCTATCCGCACGCTTCTTGCCCTCATGGAAGGCCTGGGTTGTTGTGTCTCACAAAGCGTGGCCTTCTCCTCCTGCGCCTCCTCCTGTTCCATCACGTCTGCTGCTGCTGGGTTAGCGTTGCCGCGTGGTCCCTGTTTATTGAACCACTTATCTTTATTACATTTATGACTGCATGGCGGTACAAAGCATGCTATCCGCACGCTTCTTGCCCTCATGCAAGGCCTGGGTTGTTGTGTCTCACAAAGCGTGGCCTTCTCCTCCTACGCCTCCTCCTGTTCCATCACGTCTGCTGCAGCTGGGTTAGCGTTGCCGCGTGGTCCCTGTTTATTGAACCACTTATCTTTATTACATTTATGACTGCATGGCGGTAAAAAGCATGCTATCCGCACGCTTTTTGTCCTCATGCAAGGCCTGGGTTGTTGTGTCTCACAAAGCGTGGCCTTCTCCTCCTGCGCCTCCTCCTGTTCCATCACGTGTGCTGCTGCTGCTGCTGCTGCTGGGTTAGCGTTGCCGGTCCCTGTTTATGGAGCCTCTTATCTTTATTACATTTATGACTGCATGGCGGTACAAAGCATGCTATCCGCACGCTTCTTGTCCTCATGCAAGGCCTGGGTTGTTGTGTCTCAAAGCGTAGCCTTCTCCTCCTGCGCCACCCTCCTCCTGTTCCATCACGTGTGCAGCTGCTGGGTTAGCGTTACCGGTCCCTTTTCCTGGAACCTCTTATATGTATTACATTTATGACTGCATGCCGACAAAAAGCATGTTACCTGTGCAAAGAAAACAGACATTTCCCGCATTTAAAAGACAGTTTTCCCTTTGAAACTTTAAAATCGATTTTCTCAAAAACTATAAGCTCTTTTTGCTAAAAAATTTTTTCCTCTTGTACCCACTCCCAAGGTGCACATACCCTGTAAATTTGGGGTATGTAGCATGTAAGGAGGCTTTACAAAGCACAAAAGTTCGGGTCCCCATTGACTTCCATTATGTTCGGAGTTCGGGTCGAACACCCGAACATCGCGGCCATGTTCGGCCTGTTCGGCCCGAACCCGAACATCTAGATGTTCGCCCAACACTAGCAGGGACGTCACATCCCCTTAAATAGACTCTGAAGTCTTGATAAAATTCCGTTTTTACTTAACTAACTTCATTAGCCCTAATGCCCTACCTATTAAACCCCCCAAAATTCCAGGGCAAAAATACACAACTTTCTTGGTCGTGGATTTTGCTGCTGGGGGAGGCAGAGCTTTAGTCAGTAGCTCTGCCTCCATTCTCGTCAATCAGCACTAATCGCCGCCTCTCCCCGCCCCTCTCAGTAAAAGAAGACTGAGAGGGGCGGGGAGAGGCGGCGATCAGCGCAGATGGCCGGGAGAAGAGGCAGAGCTACTGCTCAAAGCTCTGCCTCTACAGGAAGCACTGCCCAAATCTCCTCCAGGGATTTCAGGGTGTTTAATAGCGATTTCAGCAGCGGGATGCAGCGTTTTAGGTAGGGCGTTACGGCTAATGAAATTAGTTAAGTAAAAACGGGATTTTATTGAGACTTCAGAGTCTATTTACAGATCCAGAACAGACCAAACTGTTTCCCTGGATCGGTGTAGGCGCTGGGATTCAGCATTAACATTATTCTCACACAGAACCTTCCCTTAGGGCTCATTCACGCTATGGGAGTTGCAGTAAGTTTTAACTCACTGCACATAGTATGCAATTTTTAATGGGAACATGAAAGTCCTTAGACTTTCATTTTAACCTTCACACTACAGCAGTGAGTTGCTATGCAGTGCATTTCAACTCACTGAGAGTGATTAAAATTTATGGAAACGCATGCTTTGTGAGTTTTAACCTTCCTGGCGGTAAGCCCGAGCTGAGCTCGGGCTATGCTGCGCAGGAGGATTTCTCAGGCCCTGCTGGGCCGATTTGCATAATTTCTTTTCTTGCCAGCTGCGTGTACTGCCCAATCGCCACCGCTCCGCGCCGATTCGCCGCCGCTCACTGCGCTGCGCCGCCCCCCCCCCCAGACCCCATGCACTGCCTGGCCAATCAGTGCCAGGCTGCGCTGAGGGGTGGATCGGGACTCCCTTTGACGTCACAACGTCGATGACGTCATCCCGCCCATCACCATGGCGACGGGGGAAGCCCTAATAGAAATCCCGTTCAGAACAGGCTTTATGGACAGGCTTACTGGGTGGAGGATGCCGCTGCACAGTGGCTGTCATGTAGCTAGCACTAGGCTAGCTACATGATTTAAAAAAAAAATAGTGCTGCGCTGCCCCCTGGCGGTTTTTATTGACCGCCAGGATGGTTAACGCATGGATTATGATTATGACACTTCACAGTGGTTTGACAATGATTTTTATTCAAGCATTTTCATGCATTTTAACTGACCAGTGGGAATAAGTCCTTACTGATGCCTAACCTTAACAGCTTCACCCACATCTAACCTTTAAACACATCCCCCACACCTAACCATAACCATCCTCCCCCACGCTTAAAGAGGAACTGTTGCGAAAATCTTAAAATTTAAAACACATAGAAATAAGAAGTATGTTGAGTAAAATGAGCCATAAATTACTTCTCTCCTGTGATGCTGTCACTTACAGTAAGTAGTAGAAATCAGACATTACCGACAGGTTTTGGGCTAGTCCATCTCTCCATAGGGGATTCTCAGCAGATTTATACAAAGATGCTAGCAAACAGTTTACCAGCGCCAAGGAGATAGAACATATGATCGCTGCCGAGAATGAACAGCGTCCAAAGTCCACAAAACTAGTATTAAGAAGTCAGCGCAGATCAAAGAGGAATAAATACAGTCAATAAAACTTCACTTGATATTCCAATCTCACATGGTCTTGTGGCACCCAATCACCAGAAAAGAGTAAGAGGGGCTTACCAGCTGCCAGCAACAACCCACATTGTAAGGTTGTATGTCTCGCATTCAGTGGTAATCCTAACGAACCTCAAGCAGATATGGATCCAAGCTTCCACCGCTCCCTCATTCGAATATATGGTATGGTATCCAGGAAGCCCAATATATAAACACAACAAAAAACGGCAACTCTAAGTGTCAATCGTTTATTGTAAAAACAATCGGTATAGACCGTAAAAACAAGATAAAATCAAAGACTTACATACGGGGCCCAGGAACTGGGAACCCCTAATAAAAACTTGCGCGCGTAAGCTGGTCCACAGCCAATAAGACATTAAAGGAATACTATTAAAGTATCTACATTTCTGGAAGCAGCATTAATCAATATGGCAATATGAGTCAGAACGAACACAGCATATGTTTCTGCTGTGCAGTGTGTCTTTTTTTAGTATACCTTGCAGACAGCGTCCCCTGAACAAACTGACGGCGACGGGTTTTTGGGGCAGACCATTATGCTAGAGGTGATGCTTCTTGCCGAGTGCAGCTGTGGATTATACTGTTTTATGCTCCCCAACATCAGTGCAAGTTATGCAGCATGTTACTATGAGGAGGGAGAGACAACAGCTCTCCCTCCCTCTCACTCCAAGTCTGCCAGGCCAATAACATCATGCTTACTTGTCCTCATTTGAGCCGGTTCTTTCCTGTGAGTCGAATGATCCTACTCATCACACTGAACCGAATCAGTTTAGTGGATGAGAAAGGATTCCTTTCTCATCCACTGAACTGATTCGGTTCAGTGTCTTTCTCATCCACTGGACTGATTCGGTTCAGTGTCTTTCTCATCCACTGCTCTGGTTCGGTTCAGTGTGATGAGTCGGATCACTCGACTCACAGGAAAGAACCGGCTCAAATGAGCCAATCCCTCATGAACCGGGCTTCACTAGTGTGAAGGGAAACTTCTGACGATTACCTTCACACACAAACAGAAGGGGACAAGTAAGCATGATGTTATTGGCCGGGCAGACTTGGAGTGAGAGGGAGGGAGAGCTGTTGTCTAGCATAATGGTCTGCCCCAAAAACCCGTCGCCGTCAGTTTGTTCAGGGGACGCTGTCTGCAAGGTATATTAAAAAAATACACACTGCACAGCAGAAACATATGCTGTGTTGGTTCTGACTCATATTGCCATATTGATTAATGCAGCTTCCAGAAATTGAGATACTTTAATAGTATTCCTTTAAAGGTGCCGCCTGTCTTCTTTCCGACCGGTTTTGCAATCTAGCGTCATCAGGGAATCAAGAGCCCAGGCGGCTGGCACCAAATGTATAGCTTTCTATAGAGGAAGGGGTGGACCCGAAGATCCCTCCCCATTAGACCTTACCAGTTTAAAGTCTATCAGTAGATCAGGATAATCTATTCATCCCAGATAAACCAAAAAACAATGTGCAGAAAGACCTATGCAATAGAATACACAGCAATTGTGCTAACAGTGTATAACCTAACCCTGTTCTCACACAGGCTCTTCCTCTACCGATGCATAACCAATCCCCCAATGGATGCCTAAACCTCATCGAACCCCTGCCACAAAAGACCTAACCATAACTAACCTCACCACCATAGCCTAACCCTAACCGACCTACCACAATTCCACAATCCCAGATGATTGCACCACGCTTCACTCTTTTTATAGTGCTGATAAATGTTGAATGGCACAGTGACTGATGTTGCTTAACTTTCTCTTGGTGAGACTCACGATCTAATGTTTCCGAAGCAAGGACGTACCTACAGAGGTGCATTCCCTGTGACTGCAGGGGGGCTGTAAGGGGGCCCCAAATACTACTTCACTCTCTCTGATAAAGGGGTCCATCCTTCAGATCAGCTGGCTATGCTTGTTATAGGTGTGAAGATCCTGATGGCCACACTTGTTTTATGACCCTTGCAAGATGGGCCCCCAGGCTGTGAGGGTCACCAGGTGTACACAAGGGAAAGGGTGTGAACATTGGAATGGCCCTATCAAAGTTTTCTGGGGGCCCCATTATTTGTAATTACGGCAGTTAACCCAACAACAGTATGTTTGGAGCACTATGTTTTTGAATTGGGGCAGAAAATCAAAGCAAGCAAAGGAAACCTGCACAACCATGGAGAGAACTTCATGTAGATGCTGCCATGGCCGGGAATATGGTGACAAACGCTGTGCCCCTGAAGCCAATTAAACTAAAAAGAGGTGTGGGGTAAAAATAATCTATTTCATGCAGCTGAGCCTTTGTATTGTCATTAAAAAGAATGCATAAAAGCAATGTGGCATTTACATTTCTATTTGTTTGCTATGCTGAGCAAAAAAACAAAAACAAGAAAAAGCTAACATAAATATGCTGAATATCCCACAGATACAGCAATATTTAGTAACGTAGTTTACTAGAGCATTAATACAGGAAAACCACTTATAGGTATTCTCTAGGCTCTAATGCAAACACGTTTTTTTGCTTTTGAAAGTAAGCAAAAAGTGCATCAGCATGTATACTCAGCAAGCATACTCACAATCTTCATCTGAACATTGCGGGCCCATTCACACTTGAGCGTTTTGCCGGCGATTTCGGCAAAATGCTCAAACGCTAGCGCTTTTGAAAGCGTTAGTGTAATGAAACCCTATGGGCCCGTTCTTACTTGGGCAATTTGCACTAATCGCCGCAAATCACCCAAAAACGCTAAACACAAAGGCGTAGCCTGCACCATTTTCAGGCGATTTCAGTGCTATAGAAGCACTAAACGCAATCACGAAAAAATTGGCTAGTGTGAATGGCGATTTTTTTCGCGTTAATCCTGCCAAATCACCAAAGCAAAATACTAGCAAAAGCGCTAGCATTTTGCGATCAGCAAGTGTGAATGGGCCCTGCATGTTGATGTCTTCTTGGACAAGGATAAACATGGCAGCTTTGAATATTATATTGCCATCTGCTCCTGATTGAGGGAACCAGCACCAGATCGGTGCTGCACAAGAGGAAGGGGGAAGGCTCATTAGGATCCAGAGTCTTCCCCCTCCCGAGGTAACTACACTACAGGGACACTTTTCTTAATTACAGGCTTTCTTTAAGTTTTACAATTTTTTTTTTCACGATAGTTGTCCTTCAATTATAAGTCGTACACTTACACTTTGTTGCAACGTGGAATTGTTAACTATGGCCTTTTCAATATACACTAAATCACGCTGAATCATAATGGCAGAGAACGGCAGGTGAGCAGTATAAACCTTCTTTAATGCTTGCTTTGTCATTCACTTTATTATTTCACCTTCCCACACAGTATTATTTCTATGTTAATTGAATTCACACTCCTTCTTATTAGGAAAAGATTATTAACAAACAAAAAAGCATATCAAACCTGCTATCAAGCAGCGTGGTCATTTTACAAAAGAATAGAAGAAATTCTGCACTGGTGGGTCGATGGTAGAAGCGGCGCAGTGTCTTTTTCAGGCGGTGTTTCCCTTGGATGTGTACATATACAAATGTCCCAAATGCCCTCTTGTCCTTTCTGTTTATTGATCTGTAAATTTCTAAATACATCCATTTTCTTCAGACGGAGAATCGCAACCCTTTATTTTACATAATGATTTTAAAGTGGGTACAAGGGGACAACTCAGCGGGGGCCCTACGACTGCGAGCAGCAGGAATGCTTTTGTAATTACCATAATTCACAAGCTTTTTTGTGGAGCTGTTTATCGATCGTCATTTTGGTAGATGCTGGAGGCACGCTCATATTTATGACACACTTTTAACAAAATCGAGATTCTTCTCTGGGCTGGAGAGTCCCTTAGTACAAATCTCGAGCTGTGGAAGATGCTATTCAAGACAAATAATCCTGGGAAGCTTAGAAAAATGTCTTTACTAAATGGTGGATTGTGAGAAAAGGGCCACGAGGGTTAAAATATGGAAAAAAAAGGCTGCCTTGTTTTTTTTTATCAGTGAGAGGAGGGCTTTTGAATCAGTGCTGCAGAGGGATTTATGAAAAGAATTGTGACCAATCAGCTGTATATGTACGTATTTCCACAAGTGAGCGATGCAGTAGAGATAACATTCTTTATAACGTTTACAGGAAGAAGGGGTGACATACCAGTATTTATTTTGCTACTTCTATAGTTATTCATGCAATAGTAACTAGTAACAGAATACAATACAATATACTTTTTGATTCTTTATAGTATTCCCTCTGTCAGCAGAGCTGTTGCCAAGGACAGTTGTGCCTGCCTCCCCCCCACCCCCCTCTTAATTTGGTCTCTTCCACCTGACAAGATTTCTGATCGGCATAACTTCTCACCACACAGCTGCTCGCCTGTCAGCTACAGCTGTCAAGTAATGGCTTTTAAAAGTGTTGTCAGGTAGAGTAGACCAAGTGAAGAGGGGACCCCTGTTGCCAACTGTAGCCCAGCTGCTATTACATGAATGGCTGTGCTTCTTTTAGGGCCGGTTCAGATGCACAGCTGCCGGTGTCCGCCCCCGGTGTTTGTCGCTTTGGAGCTTGGGATCCACTGGATTGCGATTGTGTCATCATTGAGGTGAATGGGAGCATTCATTTTGCATAATTTACCGTTGATTGCCGCCATTTAGTCAAGTGCCGCTGTCGACCGAGAATTCCTTAATGCTACATGTCGCTTCTGGTGTCGACGGCATTTGTAGTTACAGTCTATCCCTCTAGGGCTCAAATGGGGAAACAAATCGATTGCTTTTCTGTGCGGTAGTAGAAAAATGTTTGGCCATGGCTAAATGAGCCCCTGGCAACCGCCCATGTGAACCGACCCTAAAGCAGAATTTCAGGGCAACACTAGGCAAAACAGAACTAACCTATTAAGGTATTTCCAGTGAGACTCTCTGGAGGACGTACACATAAGTTATCCAGACCAGCAAACCTTGATTTATGAATCAACCTAAGTGTGAGTACAGTCATTCTTCTTCATGGGGTCTTATTAACTTTTATTACCCTGGTGGTAAACTTTGGTTCATTTTAACAGAAAATGTAAATGTCTGGGTCTATATGAATCCGTCACTGAAGAAGATTCCCATTCGACTTTACATTTAGTTCAATGAGAAGCCTTGCCAAGAAATGTAACTATGTTCATGCCCGGGTTTCCCATCACTAGGGTTACCATTAAGTGTGCATTTTCGGGAGACATGGACCCAGAGGAGGGCCTGTTGTCCCTTCACACGATGGATAAGGGTGCTTTATTTAAACAGCAACACTGCCAGCTAATTGTTGGTGATAATTACAGGCATTTTGCACGAAACCTGCCGATTTGTAGGGATGGCTGGTAATCTTTTAATTCCCAGAGTGACATCGCTAGTCACTGGCATGCCTTTTGTCCATTTTTGTTTATAACCCACCCACCTAGGGAACATGTAATATGCCTTACATAAGTAGAGAAACATGTGGTGCACAAGTGATGCATGCTACATTGGCGACTCAAGTTGTTCTATTTGTATTTGAGGGTTGGTGATCAGTGTACAGGCCCTGCCCGGCGACATGCATCCGTGATCGCACATGCGCAGCTGGGAGTGCCCTGCACTACAAAGTTGTGACATTGTGCGCATACACAGAGCGCTCCTAGCCGCAGTCACACAATAAAGTTGGTGCATTGCCGGGCAGCGCCTGCGCACTGATCATCGACCCTCCTGACCTAGAAGTAACTTCAGGGGGCCATTAAAATTAAAACTTAACTAAGGGGGACGGAGAAGAACAGGGGCAGCGGTGGGCATGAGGACAGCGCGATACACATGCCTACCCCACCCATTTTTAATTCACTTCCTGTTCTTGAAACCTCATGGTCTGGGGACAAATAATAATTATAATAGGGAAGGTGAGGTCCTGAGCACTGCCACTGCCTGGGACCACCACCCGCATGCTAGAAGGGGCAAGGAGGGCAGCCCTCCCCAGTGCTCTCACCACCAGGGAAGCCACCCTCCACCACTAGCTAAATCAAACACAAACACATAGGCCTTAATTCACCAGGGAAGAGTTAGTAAGAGATAAAAGGTCGGTATTTTATCTCATACGGTATTTTAACACTTTGTTTGCAATTCACCACTGTGAGAGGATAGAGAGAGGAGTGTTCGGTAGCAGGCGATAATGGTGCGATAATGGAGCGATATGGATGCGAAAAACCGTGTGATAAACGGTCGATAGTTATGCGGTGTTAGTGATTTGCCTGCGATACTTTGCCTCTCTGGTTGCTGAAAGTAAAGGATTGTGGGTAGGAGGAGGAGGTTATTACCAGCATGTGACCGCAGAGGGTTTCCCTCCCTGTCTTTTGACCCTCCCCTTCCATAACAAATCCCTCCCCCCGTTCTGCATACTAAGCATACTAAACAATATTAAGCATTTACAATATTAAGTGGATGGGTGAAACGGAGGAGGTATTTGAATACATTTTCACCCTCACTCCCGATGAAAAATGTATCCAGATTCCTCCTTCGTTTCACCCATCCACTTGATATTGTAAATGCTTAATATGCTAAATATGCTAAATGGGCTGCTCTCTGGTGCCTGAAATATGTACAGTATAGGCTGTTACTGTGTGCTGCTAGTAAACTAGCTGCAGAGTGAGCTGCAGCAGCTGTAAGAAAAACCAGATATCTCCAGGTACATTCATCATAAATAGATGAAAAAATAATGAATGGCCACACCCCCTTTTTTCCCTGGTGAATTGTGATTTTGAGAAAAAATAACGACTCGCACATTTATCGCATGGATTTCTCTCTGTCGATATTTCACCCTATACTTCTGGAGAATTGCTATTTGGAGATATCACAGGAGGTAAATTACCTCCCATGAGATAAATAGGTCAGTAACCACTGGTGAATTGAGGCCATGGAGAGGCAAATGCAGAACCAGATCTAGAACCAGATCTAGCATGGACTGAACTAATTAAGACACTCAGGCTCACATAGTAATGTGTCGGCATGGACAGCACATGCAGCCGGTCTCCATTGCCCCTACCTATAATTCTACTAGTGTGTGACTTGTAAGCTACATTAGCTTTTAAAATGCTATAAGCTTTAAACACAAATAAGCAGCGCAGGTGGGGTCCTGAGCTCTGCCACCGCTTGGACCATCACCTGCTTGCTAGAAGTGGGCAGCCCTTCCCAGTGCTCTCACCATTTGGGAATCCACCCACCACCAGTAACCAAATCAAGCACAAACACAGGGAGAGGCAAAATCTTACTCTCCAAGCAGCACCTAGCTATTAAAATGGCCTGTAGGTTAAAGTCAGTAAATTTGCCCCCAAGAGCAATAGAGACTGGCTCCATGCACTGCCCTTGCTGACTATGTGAAACTGAGTGTCTTCCTTTAATTGGTTCAGCCTGTGCTAGATCTGGTACTGCAGGTCTGGGCACATGTACTGTGCCTTTAAATTTGGCTGACTGAATTTACCCTGCAGACCACTTGAATAGTTAGGTGCTGCTTGGTCAGTAAGCATTTGCCTCTCCCTGTGTTTTTGACAAATAATAGGGGACAACAATTCCATTTGATAGAGATGCTAAAGCTTTCTAGGTCAGCAACAATCTTTATCTTATTGCTGTCTGTGTCATGTCAGGACAGAAAGGGGAGGAAATGTTTTGAATTGAGAAATCAAGGAGAGGAACTAAACAATGACTTAAAGGACAACTATCAATAAAAAGTTGTTTTTTAAATACTCTGTATTAGGGTTCACATCACCACGAGTGCTAGGGGCACTTTATTTATTCTCTCTGTCTGTTTTAAAACCAGCTTTTACTCCAAAAACAGCTCACAAATACTTCACTGTGTTCTTCTTACAGCGTGTAGGAGAGTCTGAGGAGGAAAGCTGATCAGAGGAGGTAACAGATAGATAACTGTGCTGTAGAGATGGCCCAAATCTCCAATTTTATCAGTTCGCGAACCTTCGCCAAACGTTTGATTTGCGCGAACTTTCGCGAACCGCAATAGACTTCAATGGGGAGGCGAACTTTGAAAACTAGAAACATTTATGCTGGCCACAAAAGTGATGGAAAAGATATTTCAAGGGGTCTAACACCTGGAGGGGGGCATGGCAGAGTTGGATACATGCCAAAAGTCCGGGGAAAAAATCGGATTGGACGCAAAGCAGCGATTTAAGGGCAGAAATCACATTAAATGCTAAATTGCAGGCCTAAAGTGCTTTAAAACATCTTGCATGTGTATACATCAATCAGGGAGTGTAATTAGAGTACTGCTTCACACTAACACACCAAACTCACTGTGTAACGCACCGCAAACAGCTGTTTGCGTAGTGACGGCCGTGCGGAAATGGTGCGCACCATGGCAAGATTGCTCTTCCTCACTCAGTGATGTCAGGTAATGTCTGACTGCCTTATCAACTTTCGATGGTTCTTTCTCTACCATTGTTAAAGCTTACGTCTATTTTCTTAAATACTTGTTCTGCTTGCTGTTCAGTACCTGCAACGAGAATCTTTTATGGATGGCAAGTCTGCCATTGTGAGTGACCACGGGTAATGGCCGGGGAATCCTGGTTCGATTCCGGTCCAGAGTGGGAGCCTAAGAAACGGCTACCACCACCACACATCCAAGGAAGGCAGCAGGCACGCTGTGGGCAAAGGAGCAGAAACGGCTACCGCACATCCAAGGAAGGCAGCAGGCATGGTATGCACGTCCCGAGGTAGTGACCAAAAGGAGGACTTTCGAGGCCCTGCTGTATATGACACTGATAGACTGTACTACCTGTAACGAGAATCTGGTATGGAGGGCAAGTCTGCTATGCACTGACTTCCAGGTATAATACAATGTGCAGTCAAAGATGCAGTGAAAGGTATGCAGTGACTGCAAATAGCTGTTTGTGTAACAACAGCAGTGCTGGACTGGTGCGCACAATGACGAGAGTGCAGGTGATGGCGGCTTTCCAGCCCATATGGTCGCTGGGCTGAGGTAGCTGAATGACAGAAGAGTGACTGTCCAGCTGATCAAAATTGGTCTGTCCAGAATGAAGCAACGACCTTACTGTATTATCTTTGGTGTGCCACCCCCGAGACACTCATATAGCCGGTGGTCATTGCTTCATTGTGATACGCAAGCCCCTTCACCACGGCAAGGTAATGATCACGAAGGGGAATGGCACATGTACATGCCTTTTGTTTTGTTGTTGCAGCTGCAGTGCAGGCAGAAAAATTAAGCAGGCATGTACACGCACCAGAAAAATTATTATAGCGGCCGTTGCTAAAAAATTCAGGAATCCGCCTGGAGTCCTGGACCCTGTTGGTAGTAGCGGAGAAGGCAGTCAAGCGGCCTGTGGGCAGAGGTGCTGTGTGGGGAGCAACTTAGTCTTGGGGCAGGCAGGCAGCCAGTCACACGGCGTGCAGGCTGAGATGCTGTGTGTGGGGACTGAGTTAGTCTTCAGGCGGGCAGTAGCCCTCCGGGATCCGTGCCTCATTCATTTTGATAAAGGTGAGGTACTGAACACTTTTGTGACTTAGGCGACGTCTCTTCTCAGTGACAATGCCTCCAGCTGCGCTGAAGGTCCTTTCTGATAGGACGCTTGAGGCAGGGCAAGAAAGAAGTTGGAGGGCAAATTGTGACAGCTCTGGCCACAGGTCAAGCCTGCGCACCCAGTAGTCCAAGGGTTCATCGCTGCTCACAGTGTCTACATCCACACTTAAGGCCAGGTAGTCAGCTACCTGCCGGTCCAGGCGTTCGTGGAGGGTGGATCCGGAAGGGTTAAGGCGAGGCGTTGGACTAAAGAATGTCCGCATGTCCGACATCACCATAAGATCGCTGGAGCGTCCTGTCCTTGCCTGCGTGGACATGGGAAAAGGATTACTGGCAGTGGTACCTTTATTGCGTTGTGCTGTGACATCACCCTTAAACGCATTGTAAAGCATAGTTGCCAGCTTGTTCTGCATGTGCTGCATCCTTTCTGCCTTCAGGTGAGTTGGTAACATGTCCACCACTTTGTGCCTATACCAAGGGTCTAGTAGCGTGGCCACCCAGTACAGCTCATTCCCCTTGATTTTTTTTATATGGGGGTCCCTCAACAGGCTGGACAGCATGAAAGATGCCATCTGCACAACGTTGGATCCAGACGTACTATCCATCTCCTCTTGCTCTTCCTCAGTGACGTCAGGTAAGTCCTCCTCCTCCCCCCAGCCACGAACAATACCACGGAAACGTCGAGCAGCACAAGTGCCCAGCGACGCCTGCTGCGGTTGTTCTTCTGCCGCCGCCTCCTCCTCCAAAGAAACACCTTCCTCATCATCCGAGTCTGACTCCTCTTCCCTACATAACTCTTCCTCCTCCTCCCCCTTCTGTGCTGCCGCAGGTGTTGAGGAAACATCTGGTTCTGATGAAAATTGCTCCCACAACTGTTCCTCCCGTAACTGTTCCTGTTCACGCTCCTCCTCAGCTTGATCCACCACTATACGCACGGCACGCTCCAGGAAGTAAGCGTACGGGATCAAGTCGCTGATGGTGCCTTCACTGCGACTCACCAGGTTGGTCACCTCCTCAAACGGCCGCATGAGCCTGCATGCATTTCGCATGATTGTCCACTTGTTGGGCCAGAACATCCCCATCTCCCCAGATTGTGTCATTTTACTGTAATTGTACAGGTACTGGGTGAAGGCTTTCTCCTGTTCTAGCAGGCGAGAGAACACGAGCAGGGTCAAATTCCAGCAAGTTGAGCTATCACATATCAAGTGTCTCACCGGCAAGTTGTTTCTCCGCTGAATGTCCGCAAAGCATGCCATGGCTGTGTAAGACCGCCTGAAATGCCCACACAACTTCCTGGCCTGCTCCAGGACGTCCTCTAAGCCTGGGTACTTTGACACAAAAATTGCCGATCTCCAGCTGGTGCGGGGTCAGCCACTGATCCACCTGTTTGTTAAGAAAAGCCAGAAAAGCTGGTCCAGTGTGACTCTCCGCTTTGAGGCAAGACATGTCTAAGATGGCGTGACACTGTCGTACCTGGCATGCAGCATACGCCCTGGGGAGATGGGGCTGTGTAGCTGGAGAGGAGATCGCAGCGCCAGTAGAGTTGAACTGCCATTCAGCCAAGGAGGAGGAGGAGGATGATAGTGAAGTTGATTTAGGAGGAGGAGAAGGAGAGGAGGTGGCAGGAGGCCTGCCTGCCTGCAAGCCGTGGAGGTGTCACAAGTTAGTCTGCTGCACAGCCATGTACTCCCTGCTTACCATCGGTCACCAGGTTGACCCAATGGGCTGTGTAAGTTATGTACCTGCCCTGACCGTGCTTGGCAGACCAGGCATCCGTCGTCAGGTGGACCGTTGTCCCAACACTGTGTGCCAGAGATGACACCACTTGCCTCTCAACTTCACGGTACAGTTTGGGTATCGCTTTTTTAGAGAAATAATTGCGGTCTGGTATCTTCCACTGCGGTGTCCCAATGGCCACAAACTTATGGAAGGCCTCAGAGTCCACCAGCTGGAATTGGTAACAGCTGGCGAGCTAACAGTTCCGCCAAGCCAGCTGTCAGACGCCGGGCAAGGGGGTGACTGGCAGAAGTTGACTTCTTCTGCTTAAAGATTTCCTTCACGGACACCTAGCTGCTGTGGGCAGAGGAGCAGGAACTGCTCAAGGGCAGAGGCGGAGTGGAGGAGAGTGGCTGTGAAGGTGCAAGGGAGAAAGCGGCTGAAGATGCTGCACCTGAAGGAGGAAGAGGAGAAGGAGAGTGGCTTTGCTTTTGTGTGCTGCTTTTGGTCAGGTGCTCTTCCCATTGCAGTTTGTGCCTTTTCTCCATGTGCCTTCGTAAGGCAGTTGTCCCTACGTGAGTGTTGGCCTTTCCATGGGTCAATTTTTGGAGGCAGAGAGAACAGATGGCATTGCTCTGATCTAGGGACGACACACTAAAAAAGTTCCAAACTGCTGAGCCCCCCTGGGGTGATGGCCCTATGGTGGCATCAGCAGCTGACGTTGAAGGGCATGTTGGCTGGTTGCGCCGGACACTGCCACCAGCTGTTTCTGACGACGAGCTCCCCCTGCTTCTTTCAGCAATTCATCTCCTCCTGCTCCTCTCTGGCTCCCCCTATGATCTGTCCCCCTGTTCATCTCCTCTATTGGGAACATACGTGGCATCTGTATGGGTGATGGGTATTACAATGTGCACCTGTCAGTCACACACAGACAGGTATCGGACAGGCACAGTGACACTGCATGCGCTCACGTAGGTAGGTGGGTGCACTGAAGTGAACAACAGGTAGGTATATGCAGTAATGGGTATTACAATGTGCGCCTGTCACACACAGACAGGTGCAAAAAATGTGATATTACACTCACATTTCCAAATCTTAAAAACAGCTTATCAGACAACTCCAGCATCCTGGAAGCAACTTCATACACCTCCGTGTGCCGTCCCAAGCTCCGCGGCACACGGTATTGTCTGATAAGCTGTTTTTAAGATTTGGAAACGTGAGTGTGATATCACATTTTTTATTCTATTAAAAGTCTTTTATTGCGCTATGGAGGTGTATGTTTAGTTTTTACGGGGGATATATCTCGGCTGTGAAGTGGACCAAGGAAGTGGCTGGTTCCCTATACAACCATATGCGAGATTGCTGTTTATCATTGAGCAGCCACAGATTCTGGTGAGTGCAATCAAGAGCGGCACCTGGGTGGCCCAAATAAACGGATTTGTTCACGGTGTGGTGAAGTGACATACAGGGGGAGGTCACTGCCATCCAGGGAATACTCACAGGGGAATCCATGGGGGAGGTTTATATATATCTGGAAGATCTGCACCATTATTATATTTCTGCTTTTTGAGGAAAACTGCCTATCAACTGCCAGTGAAGATGAATGGAATGGCCGTGAGGAGTAATCATGGATTATGACACATGCATTTAAGCTGTAATTGAGCAGCACGTTGATCTGGTGAGTGGTTGGCATTACTGATTATTGGGTGCTATATGTAATCTCTGTGAGATGAAGGGGGAGGTGCATACAGATTAAGGCATACTACACTATTATGGCAATTTGTTTTTTGTTTATGTTTCCCTGAGGTGTATTTTAACTACAGTGGAGCCTGGCACTACTTACTGGATTTGGACTGTTACATTGGAACATTCCTGAGAGACCGTATTGAGCACATACACCTTTGAAAGATATTTGGTGATTGTATTGTGTATGTGAACTGTTGGAGAACTTTTTGAACTAAGTACTGTGTGGAGGAACGCAATATCTATTTGTATTTTTTAATAAACACACATTGCTGGAAACTTAACCCATTACCACCTGAATCAGATTATTTCAGCTAGGTAATTACTAGACCATAGACTGAGTTGATAGCAACCCCCCTGTGCAGTAACATGGTTCAGTCTTGCAGAGCCAGCACCTTTTGTATCTGAAGGCATCAGGATGATTTTACAGCAGAGAAGCAGAGCTGTGTGAGGATTTAAATTGCTTCTTGTACTTATGGTAATGTTTGCCCTAATGTACAGCATTTAATCTACAAATGAATATTGTGAAAAATAAGCAATTTTATTAATTCTGTTATTTTCACTACAGTTCTTCTTTAAAGGCTACAAAGTGAGTATTTTGTATGTGCTTGGAATAGCTAGGCCACTTCTTATGCAGCAGTGACACGCAGCAGGCTCACTGGAAATGGCTCCACAGCTTGTTTAAACTTCTGAATGCGGTCTTTCAAAAGAGCAATAAATCACACCTGAGGTCCTCTCATTCAGAGCTTATAAATGTCAAAGATGAATCTTTTGGTGTGTTGTGTCCGTCAGCGTGAATTCTATTTTGCTCTGAGTTGAAAAATGCACATCTTGCAGCATGTGGCTCAGTAAGGGAGTAAATAAAGTAACAATAATCAAAGCTACAGATGGGATATGTGTGATGGACAGAACTCACACATAACCTACTGTTTTTGAAGGACAAAACTATTAAAAACTATGGACTATTGTATATCTGAAGTGAACTCAGCTGCTCGACTCATTCATCTTTCTTCTCCCTCCTCCTCTGCTGCTCCTCTCATTGGCTACCATTTACCCACGAGGTTTCATTCTCTTAAACCCTAAGCTACAAAGCTCTCCACAATCTCTCTCCTCTGTACATCTCCTCACTAGTTTCCAGATACCAACCCAATCACAATCGCAGATCTGCACTTCTTTTGTCCTCTAGAATCACCTCCTCACATTCATGTATACAAGATTTCTCACATCCCTCACCCCCCCCCCCCCCCCCTTTGAAATCCCTTTCCAAAACTCATCTGTGTCACTCTCTAACCTTTGAAATATTTAAACGCTCCCTCAAAACTCACTTTTTCCACAAGCACACACTGTAACTTAGACCATTTGTGTCTTTAACTTCTCTACAATTAATTGGAATGTGATCGGTTTTCTGAAGTTGGGAAATTGTATATCGGGCATTGGGCGCTGGAAAGTATAAATCTGGCCCTGCTCCTGCAGGCTTGCATCTTGTTAGCCTTGTAATTCATGGACTAACCATTGAATGCAGGTTACAGTGCACCCATCAGGCAATTGCAGGGCAACTCAGTTCCACGCAGCCTTTATTCACAGGACTGATATATATACTGTGTATATATATATATATATATATATATATATATATATATATATATAGTGCTGGCTCAGATCCATTTTCTTTACAGTGCCACCTGCTATGCAGCCACATAGATTTATATGACTCCCTTCCTGGGTATGCTGTCACAGGACCTGGCAAAACACGTGACATCAACCTTACAGGCCTATGTGGCGGCTATATCTTTATCTAAGGTAGGTGGGTATCTAATGTTTCGCATGGGGGCCCTGTGATTTCCAGTTATACATGTGCATATGTGACTATAGCATTAGATCCATAGAGGTTTTATAAGACTAGACAGTATTCAAGATGTAGGTTGTGCAGCACGTACTCAGGGACAGTCCAATATATTAATGGCAGATTGTAAAATGCAGATAGGACCATAATACACTGTACAGCACATCCAACTAGTTGTCATTGTGTAGAGGAACATCTTCACAGCATGTCGGCCATGCCCTTCAAACTCTATGGGAAATGACACAGGAGGTCATGGAGAATGACAGAGCTAGGATCCTGTGCGATTTCTAGATCCTGATGAACAAAGAGGTTCTGAACAATCATCTGGATATCTTAGCAGACAAGGACCAGATGGTGGTCATGATAGAGATGGCAGTGCCAGGGGTCAACAACATCAGAAAGAAGGTGTATGAGAAGCTGAGAAAGTACCAGAATGTGAAAGAGGAGCTACAGAGGGGTTTGAAAGTAAAGTCCCAGTGGTCCCAGTGGTGGTTAGATCACTCAGGTGGTAACTTCTAAGCTTGGTAAGGGGCTCCAAACTATTCCAGGAACATCAGAGCTCACTGTTCAAAGGAGTCCTTGGGCTTGATTCACAAAAGAGTGCTGTTAGCACGGGCGTTTTCGCACGAATTTTCGCATTGCGTGTGATCGCGAATTTTCGCGAGAAACGATAACATTTTCACGGTAAAATTCGCATTTGCGCGCAAAAACGTTATCGTTTCTCGCGAAAATTCGCGATCGCGCGCAATGCGAAAATTCGCGCGAAAACGCCCGTGCTAACAGTTAGCACTCTTTTGTGAATCAAGCCCCAAGAGTCCAGTGCTAGCAACAGCTAAGATAAGGTGCACAACCCTCAAGCTTCCTAGCCTCTGGCAGGGTTCCCTAGGCTTAGAAAGACAACACCCAAAGGGGTCAGAAGATATATACAGTTTAGATAGATAGATAGATAGATAGATAGATAGATAGATAGATAGACACACACCAATTTTATTTTATTAATATGTAAATAAATAAGCCACCAGTATTTCTATTAACTTAGATAAAGCTCTACACTGTAAAAATCTGATATGTTCTAAACAATTCCAGATGATTTTGACAATTTCTTTCCAGGACCTGATACATTTAATTTAATTTTTAATCTTCTACTTTGAAAATGACATGTTTAGAGCTTCGTGTGGAGAGGAGTGATGGGATCAGAGGAATTGTGTTACATTCTATGCACCTGTGGTCCAGCCAACAATGTGATGGATGATTGCAGAGTGGTCAGCTTTGTGTGACTCACAATACAAAGTGGTGATTTATTCATTTATCTTCAGATGGAGAGGTCAGGTACTGGCAGTCACAGCATCAGAAATTGGCACTTGGATTTCCCTGGCTCGTAGCATGGAGACGGGTTAAACATACAGGCAGCATTTTTACAACACCGGTGTTGGTTTAATGTTTTAAACTGGCGGGGGGAAAAAAGAAGTCATTTGACTACAATGAATCTTAATAATGTAGACTTTGTAAACATTTTAGGAGCCTAAAATAACATAAAATGGTTGAATGTGCAGAACGACCATTGTTGACTTGGCGGCATTTTATCAATGTTTTTAGATGATAAATTAAAAGTTAAAGCTTTAGTCCCTCAATCAGGATAGAATTGTGTTGTGATTGTTTTTAAGGTTGCAAGGGCTGCTAGAGGTGCCATTTTGATATTGGCTTTACTACTTAGTTATTGACTTGGAAAAGGCATACAGTCCGTGTAGATTAAATGGTGTAATCTCCCATGTATCTGACCTAGGTTATTAAAGGAACACTATCAATTAAAACAACTATTTTTTTTTAATGTTGTATGATAGGGCACACGTTACCAAAAGTATTAGGAACAATTTATTTCTTCACACAGCTCTGCCTCTCTGCTGTAAAATAATCCCATCAGTTTTAGATACAAAAACTGTCGGGCTCTGCAGGGCTAGGCCATATTTGTACACAGGGGGTTATCAATTCTTCAGTGTATTGTTTATTAATCACCTTGCTGAAATAATCTTATTCAGCGGTGGTAAGGGGTTAAGATTCCAGCAATGTGTGTTTATTGTCTTTACTTCTCTGACTGTTTACAAAGGCATTATGATGGTCTTTATCAGCATGTCCCTCCCTTCCAGCATGGACAGCACACAACAGCCTAGGAAGTAGATGCAGCCAGTAGTATAACATCACAAGCAGCCAGTGAGCCAGGAGTAGTGTATACATATCTCCCTGACTGCTAGTTATATTAAAGCAACAGGCTACCTATTACCTCTTCAGATCAGCCTCCTCCTCAGACTCTCCTGCATGCTGTGACACAGTGAAGTATATTTGTGAACTGTGTGAGGAATGAAGGATGATTTTAAAGCAGGGGGAGAGGGAGAGAGAACTGGGTGAATAAATAAAGTGCCCCTATGTGTACCCTAATATAGAATATTTAAAAAAAAGTAGTTTTAATTGATAGTGTTCCTTTAACTTACTGGCCAGTGAAGCCTATATTAGAATAAATACCTCAAATGTTGCACTTTGATCAAAAAGTCAGCTGTGCTGGCTTTCATGTTTCTGTCCTTAGAAGTTTAAGTGGACCTGTACTCTTGCACAGGACAGAAGGACAACATGCACCCTATATGTATTTTGAGAGTTTAGCCTGTTTAATTCCCCCTTATTTGTGTCTTATCACAAGTTGTAATCTAATCTCTCCCCTGTGTCACATGACTGCCACAGCAATGAAGGCAGATAAGCTCATTTGAAAGCACAGGCTGTTAACAATATGTCTGCTTCCATGAATCAGCACATATGTATTTTAGGATTTGTATTAGCTGTAACAAATACATGTTTTGTTTAAAGGATATTATGCTGTTCTGTATCTTTTAGAGCAGAGAGGAGTTCTGAGTTCTGGTCCGCTTTAACATGAAAAGAAACTGCTGTAATATAATAAAGGGCAATATTATCTATCACCAAATAATTATGCTATTTGGGGGAGGCATGCTTCCTAATTATAATATTTGTAATAAGTTGCTTAAGTTAGTTGTTTCTGAGACATGCATGTCCAGTTATGTTATTTTGGTGAAGCACTGCCTAACTGTTATTTGGAAAACATGCTGCCTAAATATGTTATATGGGGAACATGTTGACTCATTTTATTTATTGTACCCACTGCCCTATTTTGTTATTTTGGGAACATGCCTACTTATTTATGTTTTTTGAGGATGATGCTGAATAAGTATGATCTAACATGTCAATAATTGCTTTCACAGTGTTCTCCATTGTTTGCTAATTCACAGGTACCTTAGTAAATCAAGCCTTATGGCTCACACATATCTCAAAAGTGAGATTTGAGAGAGGTCACAATGATTTGAGAGAGGTCACTCTAGGGTCTGTTCCATAAAACTGGTGCTAATGGAAAATCACAAATAGGAAATTGCAAACATGTTGAAATGTGAAAGACAAAGCCACAGAAAGTTCCTTTAAAAGTAAATTACAAATATACTTAAAAAACATTTCCGGAAAGTATTTTCTCACAGAAAAAGTCACAACACTTTTATGACTGATCTGAAATAAATTGTAGCACCAAAGGTGGTCATACACTGTATCAAATAACCGTCAGATTCGTATGTGATGATCAAATCTGCCAGTGATCTATTGACTTTTGTAGACCCAGTCGCGTAACTTCCAACTGAAAATGTGAATCAGCCCATCAGTCTATCTTTTCTAAGTGGGGGAAGTGGCAGAGGATCGATGGTCACATAGATTAGAACACTTGTCCACTAGAAATGATTCAATCGGAATTGAAAACGCAAGCGATTTGTGTATTGAAAAAGTATTCATTATAAAATAGAAATTGCGAATGACATTTTCCATTTCTGTGAATCGATGTTTGTACGAACACAAAACCCATATTTGCACAATTCCAGTCACTATTATGCTTATGGTAGCCCTTCTAATTCCTCAATCATGCAAGAATTCTTTCAAAAATAGTAGTCGGGAAGCTTGCGTTTGCATTTTGTGATTTATAAAGGAAAAAAAACCCTTAGGGGTACAAAGCTAGTGGAGGCAGGGATTTGATTGATTTTTAAAGAGGAACTGTGACCAAGGATTGCCTTTATCCCAATCAGTAGCTGATACTTCTTTTCCTATGAAAGGGGGGGTCTGTATGGCTGATATTGTGATGAAACACCTCCCACAGTGTGATGTCAGGAGAACCTAGGTCCTGACATCACACTGTGTGAACCTTTTTGCATTTTGGGAAATAATGGCTTTTTCCAACTGCCCAGCAACCAGCATCGCCCTCTGTGCATATATACAGTGGCTTGCAAAAGTATTTGGCCCCCTTGAAGTTTTCCACATTTTGTCACATTAATGCCACAAACATGAATCAATTTTATTGGAATTCCATGTGAAAGACCAACACAAAGTGGTGTACACGTGAGTAGTGGAACGAAAATCATACATGATTCCAAACATTTTTTACAAATAACTGCAAAGTGGGGTGTGCGTTAATATTCACCCCCCTGAGTCAATACTTTGTAGAACCACCTTTTTCTGCAATTACAGCTGCCAGTCTTTTAGGGTATGTCTTTACCAGCTTTGCACATCTAGAGACTGAAATTCTTGCCCATTCTTCTTTGCAAAAGAGCTCCAACTCAATCAGATTATATGGACAGCGTTTGTGAAAAGCAGTTTTCAAATCTTGCCACAAATTCTCGATTGGATTAAGATCTGGACTTTGACTGGGCCATTCTAACACATTGATATGTTTTGTTTTCAACCATTCCATTGTTGCCCTGGCTTTATGTTTAGGATCATTGTCCTGCTGGAAGGTGAACCTCTGCCCCGGTCTCAAGTCTTTTGCAAACTCCGAGAGAGTTTGCCCTATATTTGGCTCCATCCATCTTCCCATCAACTCTGAGCAGCTTCCCTGTCCCTGCTGAAGAGATGCACCCCCCGAGCATGATGCTGCCACCACCATATTTGACAGTGGGGATGGTGTGTTCAGAGTGATGTGCAGTGTTAGTTTTCCGCCACACATAGCTTTTTGCATTTTGGCCAAAACTTTCAATTTTGGTCTCATCTGACCAGAGCACCTTCTTCCACATGTTTGCTGTGTTCCCAACATGGCTTGTGGCAAACTGCAAACGGGACTTCTTATGCTTTTCTGGTAACAATGGCTTTCTTCTTGCCACTCTTCCATAAAGGCCAACTTTGTGCAGTGCACGACTAATAGTTGTCCTATGGACAGAGTCTCCCACCTGAGCTGTAGATCTCTGCAGCTCGTCCAGAGTCACCATGGGCCTCTTGACTACATTTCTGATCAGCGCTCTCCTTGTTCGGCCTGTGAGTTTAGGTGGACGGCCTTGTCTTGGTAGGTTTACAGTTGTGTCATACTCCTTCCATTTCCGAATGATCGCTTGAACAGTGCTCAAGGCTTTGGAAATCTTTTTGTAGCCTAAGCCTGCTTTAAATTTCTCAATAACGTTATCCCTGACCTGTCTGGTGTGTTCTTTGGACTTCATGGTGTTGTTGCTCCCTATATTCTCTTAGACAAACTCTGAGGCTGTCACAGAGCAGCTGTATTTGTACTGACATTAGATTACACACAGGTGCACTCCATTTAGTCATTAGCACTCATCAGGCAATGTCTATGGGCAACTGGCTGCACTCAAACCAAAGGGGCCTGAATAATTACGCACACCCCACTTTGCAGTTATTTATTTGTTAAAAATGTTTGGAATCATGTATGATTTTCGTTCCACTTCTCATGTGTACACCACTTTGTGTTGGGTCTTTCATGTGGAATTCCATTAAAATTGATTCATGTTTGTGGCAGTAATATGACAAAATGTGGAAAACTTCAAGGGGGCCGAATACTTTTGCAAGCCACTGTATATACAACCTTTTAGCCTATTGCATTATTAGGGGGTGTGGTTACAGATAAGGGCAGTTGGTGCTGTCTAGTTTTTTTCATGTCTGCCAGTAGTAAAGATGATTAGGTGCAAGCTGATTTGGATCAAACAATCTGAACAAATGGCATGGCAATAATTTCATGATCTCTCTTCTATTTTTTTACTTCTCACTTTGCAATGTATTTATTTATTTTTTCCTCTTTTCGCTTAATGAGACTCTGTAACAAATTTTTCAGCCTTAGTTCTTCTATCCTACAAGTTCCTATGCCTGTTCTAATGTGCTCTGGCTTACTGCAGCCTTTCCTAATTACACTGTCTCTGTAATAAATCTTATCTCCTTTCCTCTGTCGTGTCTGTCGGGCTAAGGCTTGAATGTGTGGAATGTGCAGGGCTGCTTGTGATTGGATAGAAGCGATACACACCCTCTGCAGGCCCCCTGCACACTCTGTATGACTCACACTCTGTTTATGTGAGCCTATCACAAGCTGGTTAGTTTGTTTGTAAACATTGCCTAAAACTGTTAATTACAAGCCAGGATTGCAGCAGAGAGTGGCAGAAACAGCACAGAGGGGCACAGGAGAAAATAAGGAATAGAATGGTATGCTTTTTAGTGTAAGAATATTAGAGTACAGATTCTCTTTAAGTTCCTCTTTAAACAGATTTTCAGCTAAAAATGTATTGCTATTGAGTGGTTTCTTCATGGTAAATTGATTGCTGTTGGGAATAATTAATCTTTTGTTGGACTGCAGTGCTGTCGACCTGTGTTGACCAACCCCATGGCAGATGCTTTAACCTGTGACGTCAGCCTTTTTAGGTCCAATCAGAAGTACTGAAAGCTTGTTTTAGATTGTTTGGAAGTTACTGCATTTCACCAGTTTTTATTATCTCTGTTTCCCAAAATAAAGCTGTAAGGAGAAGAATACATTGTTAATTGTTTTTAGTGATGAGCAAAAAAAAAAAAAATCTCCTAGGAAGCAAATTTGAACTGAACCTGGAAGGAAAACAAAGTGAGCCAATAAAAGCCTGTAGCTGCTAATAAGCTGCTGTGATTGGCTTAATGTAATTTCCTTCCTGGGTCAGTGAGGATTTTCATATGGCAATATTTTGTTCATTTTTGCTATTGTTATTAATATAGCCAATGTTTTTCTTTTCGTTTTGTTTTGTGTTTAGCTTTAGTAGTTCTATCACTTCATATAAAATAATTTATTAGATTGTGAGTTTTTCACAGGGCAGGGACTGATGTGAATATTCTGCTGAGCTCTGTGAAAGATGGATCTGCTCTATATAAATAAGTTAAACAAATAAGGAACATGAATCTTGTACCATGACCTGTTCAGCTCAGCAATTCTCCCATTATTTCCATGAACCATGGTGGGGCCCTTGTCACTGCTGCTGAATATGTGCACATGTGGCGTGCATACATGATTAATTGCTAATCATGATATGACAAATGTTTTTTGTACTAAGAACACAGGAGTTAATGCTGTGTAAAATATGGGCTTCCTAGTCGCTATGATATATAAAGATCTCCCCTTGTTCTGCCCAGGGGCTGCACACCAATGTTATTATTTACTACCAGGGATCACAATTTCCTGAGCTGAGCAAGCCCTACAACTGAATGTAATCACAATGCAGCATCACGCAGCGGCTGTGTTCAATTCCTGCCTAACAGGTTCACTAGCACCGCTGCCTTCAGTCCTGAAGCTGAATGGAACTTGGATTATTGGGTATAAACCTGTTAAAACTTCAGTCCACAAAATCACGCAAACTCCATGTTTACACTGTGTTCCTCCCGTGTTTCCCCCACTAACAAACAGGGGCATTTATGCTTTAAAGTGAATATGAAGTAAAAATAAACGTATGATATAATGAGTTGTATATGTAAAACAGCTAAGAAATAGAACATTAGTAGGAATAAAAATAGCCTAAGATTGTTTCCAGTACAGAAAGAGTTAAGAAACTTCAGTTGTTATCTATGCAAAAGAGCTTCTCTGAGCTCTCCGACCCAACTTGCGTTGGTTACAATGCTGTTTTCTGGAGCCCTTATACATCAAAGAAACAATGGCAGACAGGGAATATGGTTCCCGTTCATTCATCTAAGTACCCAGCAGAAAAACTAACGGCCTCTTATTAGGGGCCGTGGTCTTTCTGAGGAAAAAAGCATTTCCCGTCCTCGACCAAAAAAAAAAACAATCTCAATGTTGCTATCTTGTGACCAAATAGTAAAACTACATCTACATACATTTTTCAATATAATAAACACACATTATTACATTTAAAATTAACTGTTTATTTCCCACACCAAAAATTACCCAAATAAAATTTTTAATGGAAAAAAAAACAATTACAACCCCCCCCCCCCCCCCCCCATAAATAAGTGTCTGAACTTTTTAAATATGCATGTGAAGAGGGTATATTACAAACATTGTTTAAATTATAAGTTTGTAAATAGTGATGGACGCAAAACTGAAAAAATGCACCTTTATTTCCAAATAAAATATTGGCGCCATACATTGTGATAGGGACTACATTTAAATGGTGTAATAACTGAGACAAGTGGGTAAATAAAATACATAGGTTTTAATTATGGTAACGTATTTTTTTAAAGGTATAATGGCTGAAAACTGAGAAATAATGAATTTTTTACATGTTTTCTTTATTTCTTAATATTCCTGTTAAAATGTATTTAGAAAAAAATAATTCTTAGCAAAATATACTAACCAAAGAAAGCCTAATTGCCTAATTGGTGGCGGAAAAAACAAGATATAGATCAATTCATTGTGATAATTAGTGATAAAGCTATTAGCGAATGAATGGGAGGTGAAAATTGCTCTGTTGCATAAGGTGAAAAATCCCAGTGGGCTGAAATGGTTAACTAACTCACCACTAAGGGGTTTCTCCCCTTATGGACCCGAGCAATTTTCACCTTTTAGCGCTGCTCCCTTTCATTAGCCAATAACTTTATCACTACTTATTACAAGGAAATGATTCATATCTTGTTTACAAAACTTTGCCAGCCAGGCCCTCCTGCTTAACCTTCCCCTCCTAGACCGCAGTGCATAAGATTCTTCCCAAGCTACCCACTCCTTTCCCACCCGCCGGCGCAGAGAAGGGGGGCCCTGTCCGGTGGCATGGAGATCTGGGAGAGCAGAGCAGCGTCAGCATCATACATCACCTTCATCCAGCGGTGTGACATGTCTTCCTCAATCCTCTCTTCACTGTAGTGGATGCCCTGCCAATCTCCCAGCTCCACTTAATGCATGTCACATGACATGCACAGACGGGAGCTGCAGGGAGATTGATTGGCTGTATGGCAGCTCCAGACGACAAACAGTGAGGAGAACATGTCTCTCCGCTGGATGAAGGTAATGTATGATTCTGCTGCTGCTCTGCTCTTCACCTCCATGCCACCGGAACTGGCACCCTTAGCCCCCAGACCCCACGAGACGGCTCGCAGGGCCCAATTTTACTCCTCTGGCAGGATTTTTCACGTAGAAGACACCTAGACAGGCTGATAACCCCCCCCCCCCACACACACACACACACACACACTTAAAAAAACAACAATCCTACACTTAGCTACTACGGGTTGCCTGTGATTCTCACCTTTAAGTTTAGTTTAGAATGTTTCTCCTCTCTGCAGTTTCACTTTAATAACTATATCACTCCCCCCCCCCCCCCCCATTGTACAGATGCCCCTTTTTTCCACTGAAGTGAAATAAAACAAAGCTGTTTGCGGGATTCAGCTGCATTGTAATTCTGTCCCCTGAGCATAAATTTGCTTTCAGCAGGCAGAGAATCTGCAAGAGCAGCTTGTTGTTTTTCATGACTTAAAATCTTTCCTGCATATTACAAAACACAGCAAGAGACTTCAAAGCAGAACGACAAAGGGTTTGCCGCTGAAATCCCGACCACGCTGCTACGTGTTATTCCATTTTGTCCTGCTCACTCCCCCCCCCTTCTCTCTCTGCGGTTCCACAATGAAATGTTAGGCGAAGGTAATGTGTTTGTTTCCCTTTTTCAATCTAATAAAATAACGGATTAGTAGTGTCCTGTGGTGTGCTCTATTACACAGATGTTTATGACACAGGTACACTGTTGAATAGGTCCAGATTTCCAGCGTTCTCATTTCCATTGTTCCACCTTCCTCTCCCTCCTTCTAGTGATGTAAATTGGTTGAAAGTGATTAAAATGTCTCAATGGCAGAAATCACATAACCACTACTGCTTTGTGTCCTACTTACCCTCAAGTTCACCTGAACCAATCAGCCTTCGGAGAAGGGAGGTGGGACTGAGGTGCTGCTCCTCTCAATCATGACACAAGAGGGGGTGTGGCAGGGTGGCCACTCAACACCTTTCCGGTCAGGGTATATGGAGGGAGGCGGTGCTGCCAATGGGGGGAGGCTCTTGATTTGGACAGCAGGCTCTCAACAAACAAGAGCCTGCTATTTTAACACAAGATGTCACATTAAATATTAACTTTCATAGTTACCCTTCACCAAGATCTTTACCAGAAACTTTTTTCTTCATTAAATACTGTAGGTCAGGTATGTCAAACCAGTCCTACGAGGGCCGCGATCCTCACACATTTTTGACACAGCTCAAATGAATTGATGGGTCTGAATCAGGAAAAGTGTGGTCCATCAGGTAGAACACATTCCTCTCTTTCTCAGTCCATTCTAAACACTGGCATGGATCTGGCCCTCTAGGCCTGGAGTTCGAGACATGTGCTGTTGGTGGTCATTGCAGGGGAACAACTATGAGTGTAGCGTTGTTGTGGCTTTGTAATTCTGTTGGATCCAAGTGACATCTCCTATATTACTATTGAGGAAATCTCAAGGCTTTTAGGCTCATTTCCCACTTGGAGCAGGTGCAAAATGGCACAGTAAGCTCCATTGCCACCTTGTCAGTTTTGCATCCGCTCCGTTTGTTTGCACTGATCACTGATATATTCAAGTGTTAAAAATTAGGGGTTAAGGGTTGACCTTGAGTTCTGTTACTGTTAGGGAAATTAGGAGTTAAGGTTAGTTTAAGCATGGGTTTCATGGTTAAAGTGGTAGATATAGGAAACATGGAAAACTAGAAAAGCCTGATTGCACAGGCAGAAGCGTAAGTAAAAACCATGTGGCCCCAGCAAAAGCATAGCAATTGTGTCTAACATGAACCTTCTTCCTCCCAGTAGGCTTACTCTCCTTATGTATAGCCATGCTCCTCCTTGCACAGTAGTGTGGGGAAACAGGGGTCATTATCGCTACCTGTCTAATGTCAACAACAATCTAAGGACACTTTGGGTTTAACCATCAGCAATCACCTTAGCAGCACATGTTAAAAAACACACATGAACATATAAACACCAGACAGATAATGTTATGGTTAAGATTCAAACTTGTGACTCTAATGCTATAATGCAAGAGTGCAATCCAAAATGCGTCTCCAAAGTGTGATGCTAAAACCACAGGTGGCTTGTAAACCAGTGGAAGGGCACCAATGGTTCAAATACTTGCTAAAATGAGGAAGCCATTGCACCATGGTTATGGAGAATTTTGGAGTAAAATGTTATAGATACCATACTACTCCTGGATCATTATTTAGACTACTTTCTTCTGGCCTTTCAATGATTGGTGTTTTAAATGAGCCACTAGATTATCCCACCACTACAAAAAGAAAAACAGTTACTGTACTTCTGACCAACCAGGACCCAATGGCAATAGGTCCGGATTAAGGTCCATACTAGCTTCAAGTTAACTAGCTAAAGTTAACTTTAATGGCAAGTTATACATTTCAAATTGCCAAAATGGGCACAATATTGTTAATAAAGTTAGTTATTGTAATCCTGGTAAAAATTAATGCACAGGTATAGTGATAGTTTAATCCAATCTCTGAAAATATATTGAATTAAAACACCGAATAAATTATGATTTCCTCACTTGCAAAAAAATATTTGTACCTTTCTTTTATTTATTTTTGTGAATTATTAAAAGTGTTCAATTTTGCTGTTGGCTGGAGGTTACACTTTCTTCAGTGTCATATTTTATTTATTGCTTATTAATGCCCTGTACTTCCAAAGCTCTCTTTCATCCAGTCCTTCGAAAGTCTACGGACAATTGGCAAAAGAAAACAACATAAAAGAGTCATATCTGACCAAGACATACCATTAACCTTGCATGAATGTGTTAAATACAATAGTAGTCCTAAAAATTGCTAAAGCCACAAGATATCACAGCTACTTATTCATAATAATTAGGTGGCAGCCTGTGAACTCATTCAGTAGTATCCCTAATCTATACTGTGAATATTTACTCTAATTCCTTTTTTTTCAGGTGGTAGTAGTGGTGGTGGTGGAGGGGGGGGGGGGGTGCAACCCATTTAGGTTGCAAAATAGCAAAACCATTTATCGATTTTGGACGTCCAGCCTTGACCAATACGTCTAAGATGTCTTGCATCATAACCTCCACCCACCCTTGCAAGGACTCATTCCCCACTCTGTTACCTAGGAAGGCATGGGGTAATAGAGAGGGGAGCTTATGGTACAATAATGTCCCACTCAAATTTAATTTCCTGTTGAAGGCATATTTCAATTATATGAATGGACCAATGAGAAGCCCTGAAGCTGGGGGTAGTGAGTTGGCAGTGGAATGCAATGATAGGTCAACACTTCTTCAAGCAAGAAAAAGTACAGGAGAAAATAAAAATATGATTTAAAAATAGATTGTATTACAATGCTGGATTTTACTAAAAGTTTTTTTTAAAATCCAGGTAAGTGTGTTTCAGTTGACTCATTTCATTTTAGTTTTTTATGTTGCCTGTTTTTTTCTTCATTTTCAACCCTAAATACTGAATAGGACTCAGCTTCCCTATTTCCCTCGGTGGGGTGGCTATTTGTCCCCTTATTAACAGAGAGGACAGATAGCACCATAACTACCCCAGTTTATTATCCCACTTACTCATTGGCACCACAGGTGGGCATAAGTCATTTGACTTTCAGCACTGGGACAATGGTGATTGGCAAGGGGTAGTAGGATTTACTGACCTCCCCTTTGCAAGGAACCCAGTCTCCTAAAATGAAGAAAGCTCTGTGGGTTTGTATTAGTTCAAGGTGAATCCCCTTACTTGCTTGCTCTGCACTCACTCTGCAATCATTTGGTTTCATAAATGAACCTCTGAACTCATTATAGCTGAGAATCTAGAGATGGGAGTGTTCGGCTTTAGACTGACTGTGGTGGAGGAAGCAGTAAGCAGATGAAGACAGGGGGCCTTTAGAGTGCCTTATGCACACTATGGGAACCAGGGCCGGCCTCAGCGCCCTGAGCGAAACCTGATTTTTGTGCCACCCATTCATCCTCTTCCCGCATGCGCGCGCGCGCGCACACGCGCACACACACACACACACACACACACACACACACACACACACACACACACACACAGGCCCCCATATGCAATTCACTTTTTCTCCTGAGATATCTCCTAGGACAGTGGTTCCCAACCTTTTTGACGTTGCGACACATCACGCCAAATGCTCAGATCTCCATGACACATCACATATGTCTAACAGAAAAATACTATTAATAACCATGAATGGATGGAAAGAGTCCATTATCCTGAATGCACTTAGAAATGAAGACTAGAACCTTTCAGAAATATTAATAAAAACAATCAGTAGGACAGTTAGCCCCCCCCATTTAGAATGATAGCACAGCACCGACAATTTGCACCACGCATTATACCCCCCCCCCCCAAAAAAATGCCCTCAGACTTAGTATAGGTAGGTAGCCAGGTATAGGTGTCCCCAGTGTAGGATTTCATGTGTAGGCGCCCTCAACATAGGTTGCTAAGCATAGGTGCCCCCACTATAGGAAGTCAGTTGAAGGTCTCCATAGCGCCTCCATAGGTACCCAGGTGTAGGTGCCTCCAGTATAGGTAACCAGGTGTTGGTGCCCTCAGTAAAGGTAGCCAGCTATAGGTGCCCCCAGTATAGGAAATCAGGTGTAGGTGCCCTCGGTATAGGCAACCAGCTATAGGCGCCCCCTTGGAAGCCGGCGCCCTGAGCGACCGCTCAAGTCGCTCAGGTTAAAGGCCGGCTATGATGGGAACTATTTGTTGCAGTGAACATATCAAACTTACTTTCCATCTGACATGATGATCTCAACATCCTGCAACACTCAAATCTTCTTTTTATATTTCTGCTTTCCTTGGTTCCAGGCAGAGGTATCGCTAGGGTTGGTGTCACCTGGTGTGGTAACTTATGCAAGGGGTCACCCCCTCCTCCCCTACAAATCTCTAATCTCAACAGGCAAACCAAAATGTTTTTTGTAGTAATGTTACTTGATTAATAAATTGAGTGGCAACACTAGTGACACAAAGAGCTAGCAACGCTAAAAATATACCAACTACAATATGATACGCACAGAGCCCTCATTATAAATAACATGGAGTGAGTGTCCCCCTTAATATAATTAGGCTGAATATGCAAGAGGTGAAATTTTTGGCCAACTTTTCAAGCAATCTACTATTTTCTGATTGTAATCAATCACTTGGGAACAGCAAATCAATTTACATAAATGCACAATGGCATTTCTGACCAATTTTCGAGTTCCAAATGACTTCAAGAGATGGTAGGAACATCTTGCTAAATGCTGGCAGCTTGATTCCTGATACTGCTTGGCTGAACTAAACAGCAGACTCCGAACTGTCCAAACTCCTCCCCCTATCCTATCAACACCCAAAGGAGGTAGGTAGGGAGCACTTGGGAGGGATTAGAACCAGTCTGTGAATATAGAGCTGACCTTGCCAACCTTCTCCCTGTGCTCCACCGGAGAGAATAGAGGAAGACAGCAAATGTGGTTAGGGAGTGGCTATTAGTAGTGCTCATGTCTAGGAGAACTCATGGAGAAGCATGTGATTTGTTTGATCAGGTGACAGATTTGTAAAGCTCTGATTTGCTGTGATCACATCCTGCTTTAGCGCATGACCAGAACTAGCAAATCAGAGACTTATATATCTATCACCTGACCAAACTGATCACATGCTTCTCCATGAGTTCTCTTAGACATGACCATCACTAATGGCTATAAGCATACTAAGACACTCTGTAGGCAGCTCTGCTGTAAGCTTTGTGACTGATCTCTGGGTCGTGGAACTGACTTTTTCCCAAAATAAATTTTCTGAAACATCTAAATATGAAAAATGTGTGAGCATTAGTATAGCCTTCTATCCCCCTATTACTAATCATGTACCATCCTGGAGGGTAAACCAGGGTATGTAATAAACCAGACCTGTGATTCATTTCCTGCTAAATGCATTGCTATATGCCAGGCAGATGACGTTACTGCTTTCATTTTCAGTGTCTGTGTGTCATGCTTACTCATTGTAAAGTGATTCAGCATCAATTTACAGTTATGTTTTATCACATCACAATTATCTATTTTATGAGCTTAAAATGAACATCAATGTTTTCAGCATTAGTATTTGAATAAACACACAAACTGCCAATGTGAAAAATTCAGAGGTCAACTGTGTTGCTGTAGGGTAGAATAACGGATAAAAAGATTCCTCTAACAGCTGGAAGATTACACTCCAGCTGTGAAAAATAGCTCCTGACTGTAGGACCTGTGAAACAGACACAGAAAGGAAAAAGTATTATCCCAAAATTAAAACTTATTTAAAGAGCCACCTACTTTTTCTCACATAGTAGGCTTAACCCATCTTTATACATACGATTTTAGATATTAAAGTATACATGATAATTGATTCTACTGTCAACAAAAAAGATAACAGTAGTAACATATATACTCGAATATTAACCAATTCGAGAAAAAAAATGAAGTTTTTAATTTTCCCCACACCAGAAAAACCCAGGCTTCTACTTTTAACAACCCCGTATCACTTCTCCCCAATATAACATTCCCTGGTGTTTGCTAGTCCCCCCTCCCTCCCTCATACTGGTTTCTCTGGTGTCTAATGATCCCCCCTCCCTCCCCCCTACAGCATATCTGGTGTCCAGTAGCCCCCCTTTCTTCACACAGCGTACCTGGTTCCCCCCCCCCCCCCTTCCCATACAAAATTACCTAGTGTCTAGTGATCCCCCCAACCTTCCCCATACTGCATTATCTGGTGTCTAGTGGTCCCTCCTCCAATCCCCAATACAGCGCAACTTGGTCCCCTGTCCCTCCACAATACATTACCAGGTGTCTAGTGGTCCCCCCTCCCTTTCTCATACAGCGCACTTTGTGCCCCCTCCCACCACCACACATTACCTGGTGTCTAGTGGCTCCCCTCTCCCATACAGCACACCTGGTGTCTCCTGCTTGTCTCCTCTGTCTCCCATAGCTTTTTTCAATGGTGTCTAGTGGCTGCACGATCTCCAACCCACTCTTTCTGCATGCCCTTTCACTCTATTGGCAGCAGAAGCGGAGGAAAAGTATCTTACCCGATCCGGGACGGTCACTCTGCACGCCACTTCTCCTGGTCTTCTTGGTAGGATTACATACTAAAGGCCAAATTGTTTAGGAGTCTTGTGCAGCATGGCTGGTCTGGATCAGGTAAGATACTTTTCCACTGCCTGTGCCCACTACTGTACCATGAGCGTCAGGCTCAGGAATATAAATTGAATTTATTTAATAGTAAATAGCAAAGCAACCGCTCACTCCCAGTAAACAACAGTGCTGGTACCTGGAGACTGAATCCAAAGAATGTATGCAATAAAAGGAATGGTCCGCAGCTATGATTAAGGTCCTTCGGGACCAAAACATGTCAGCTTTATGTGACCCATGATACGCCTTTAAATAAAGTTGGGATCAGCTTGAACAAGTGTGGACCATTCCTTTTATTGCATACATAATTTATTTAATACAGTACAACAGTGCAGAACAATAGTAAGCTATTATAATATACAGGGATGGAGCTGCCATTAAAGTAAAGGGGGCAATTGCCCCAGGGCCTCCAACCATTGCCATGCGGTGCCGGACCCCTCTAATGTCTCACGCTGCCTCGTGCTCCCCGGGCCCCCTGCAGCCAGGATTATAACTCACCTCTTTTAGCGTGCTTCTGTGTCCGTGCTCCCCATCTTCACCCCCGACGCCTCTTCTCAATGACCTTGTGCATGTTTGCAAGTCTGGGGATAAAGACGGGGAGCACAGACACAGCAGCACCCTGAGACAGGTGAGTTATAATCCTGCTGTGCCCCGGGGAGCACAAAGTGACGAGAGACTTGGGGGCGGTTCTGGCAGCTGCAAATCATGCAGGGGCCCCGGGGAGCAAGACTTAGGGGCCCTGGGGGCTGAATTTGCCAGGGGAGGAAGGTTACCTTTGCCCCAGGGCCCCATCCTTCCCTTAACTGATGCCAAGTGAGGCGACTTCCTCAGGCGGCAGAAGTCTTGGGGCAGCACCAGGCAGAGACAGGAAGTGAAGAGCGTGCCTGGCCAGCCTATACTGGGGGCAACTGTACCTGGCTAACCTATACTAGGGCCAACTGTACCTAGCTACCAATACTGGGGGCACCTACAACTGGCTACCTACCTATACTGAAGTTTTTTTGGGGGTGCTCACCGCAGCTATAACGTGTGATGCAATTTGTCAGGTGCTGTGCGATCATTCCAATTCGGGGGGTGCATCCTCACAAATTTGCCTCAGGCAGCAAAAAGTATAGTACCGTCCCTGGCCCTGATAGTATAGATACCCCCAATTTATAAATACAGCCAGGAGCTCATACTATTGTGTAGTCATAATAGACGAGTGGTCCTCAAACTAAGGCATGTGGGCCACATGCGGCCCCCTGAGGCTTTTTCACTGGCCCCCCAAACACAAAATGTATATTTTTTAGATGCAGCTCACTGCACCTTTAAATATTGGCGCCCCACAGTGCTGGCAAAACCCATCCACATACTGTAGAAGCCAGTGAGCAGTCATTTGCTGGGTTCCAATCAAATTCTGTATCAGGTGATACTGCTGTCCTATTGGACAGCAGGCTGTCACCTGGGTATGCTTCACTGTCTGATGCACAAAGACGTTCTCTGTGCGCCGCATTACTAAATTGCTGCTGCTGGGAGGTCTCCTCTGGGCAAGATTGGGGGGAATCAATACCTAGATTCAATGTAATGTTTTTCAACATCATTTTATGTATGTTCCGGCCCCCCTTCAGTCTGAAGTATGTTGACCTGGCCCTTGCTCGAAAAAGTTTGGGGACCCCTGTAATAGACAGTGGTATATCATAGAGAACCCTTGTGAGTCAAGCACTTATGTCTCATTTCTGGTTGATGGTAGAAGAGGAAATCCTAAGATCCAAAGAAGGCTGTGAAATAAGTAATAAATGCACACTTACATTTCCTTTTACAAGGCCAGTGCTGGAAATAAAAGAATTGCTGAGGAGAAAAAATAATGCTTACAGACTTCAGAGTTCAGTTGTTTATGAGAGAAGCAAGATATTATAACTGCAAATAGTATGTAAGTGAATATGGTAACAGTGCATAAAAAACAAAGGTATGAAAGCAAACATAGCTGATGAATATAAAAGGATGAAAATATAATTGTTTAATGAGGTTTGTGTGTCTGGCAGGAAAATATCCAGCTGATTTGTGGTCAAACAGGCTGGTTTGTGGTGTGTCAGATTCAAGGCAATAATTAGAAAACATGCTGATAAATGCTGCCCAAGTCTGAACAGCTTCTAATGAAAAGTACAAATGAGAATTGTAAACTGTTTTGATGTACAAATCTAAATATTAAATACATGTTCCAAAATACCTCTATTCAATTACTTGAAGTTACACACCTTGGGCCTGATGCACTAAACTCCAGTAACGTTACCGTAGCTGTGAGGGGCAATCTTACGCTGGTATGTTGGGAGATGCTGGAACTCTGTGGGATATGCACACTAGAGCTGCTCCTTAGTGCCCAGCTGTTTGGCACGCTTGGAAGAAGGAGACAAAAGGAAGGAAGGGGCTCTGTATAGTGTATTACCGATTTATTCACAAACTCGCAAGAATAGAAATGCACTTACATCAATAAAGATAGTTTCAGGCATATAGAGGGACAAGCCCTGATCAGTCCGCTGGAGGCAGCCTGACAACCCCTGTGGCCTGCAATAGTGTGGTCCGTGAGGTGGTGGTGGGACGCCGGCTCTCTCTCAAAGCGGCACTTCCGTGTGCCAGTGACGTCACAACGCGTTTCGGCATGTCCATGCCTTCGTCAGGTGAACATCACTGACACGCACACGTAGCATTAAATGTAGACCACCAAGTGATTTACACAACCCACCAGCCCCTTCTGTTCAGCATATCATATTCAACCATTCCTTCCCCCCCCCCCTTTCTTCCCCACCCCCATTCCCCCACCTTTCCCTTTCCTTCACACAGTGTGTTTGCCTGTTTCCAACCTCCTGCCCCCCAAACCTCCCCCCCTCCTTCCTCACACTAGCCTCTCACTAGCCCTTGGTCCACATGTTCTCTCACTAGCCCTTGGTCCACATGGTTCTCACACATTCGCGGCTGCAAACACTTTATGTCTGCCTTAATTGTGTACCTGTCTTTATGTATATATAGGATTCTTTTTTTTATATATATATATACAGTGCAGACCAAAAGTTTGGATACACCTTCTCATTCAAAGAGTTTTCTTTATTTTCATGACTATGAACATTGTAGATTCACACTGAAGGCATCCAAACTATGAATTAACACATGTGGAAGTATAGTACATAACCAAATAGTGTGAAACAACTGAAAATATGTCATATTCTAGGTTCTTCAAAGTAGCCACCTTTTGCTTTGATTACTGCTTTGCACACTCTTGGCATTCTCTTGATGAGCTTCAAGAGGTAGTCCCCTGAAATGGTTTTCACTTCACAGATGTGCCCTGTCAGGTTTAATAAGTGGGATTTCTTGCCTTATAAATGGGGTTGGGACCATCAGTTGCATTGTGGAGAAGTCAGGTGGAGGAGGGGGGGGGGAGGTTTGAAAAGAAGAAAACTCTTTGAATGAGAAGGCGTGTCCAAACTTTTAGTCTGTACTGTATATAGGAATTTTTCATACAGTGGGTTGCAAAAGTATTCGGCCCCCTTGAGGTTTTCCACATTTTGTCATATTACTGCCACAAACATGAATCAATTTTATTGGAATTCCACATGAAAGACCAACACAAAGTGGTGTACATGTGAGAAGTGGAATGAAAATCATACATGATTCCAAACATTTTTACAAATAAATAACTGCAAAGTGGTGTGTGCATAATTATTCGGCCCCCTTTGATCTAAGTGCAGTCAGTTGCCTATACACATTGCCTGATGAGTGCTAATGACTAAATCGAGTGCACCTGTGTGTAATCTAATGTCAGTACAAATACAGCTGCTCTGTGAGGGCCTCAGAGGTTGTCTAAGAGAATATTGGGAGCAACAACACCGTGAAGTCCAAAGAACACACAAGACAGGTCAGGGATCAAGTTATTGAGACATTTAAAGCAGGCTTAGGCTACAAAAAGATTTCCAAAGCCTTAAACATCCCACGGAGCACTGTTCAAACGATTATTCAGAAATGGAAGGAGTATGGCACAACTGTAAACCTGCCAAGACAAGGCCATCCACCTAAACTCACAGGCCGAACAAGGAGAGCGCTGATCAGAAATGCAGTCAAGAGGCCCATGGTGACTCTAGACGAACTGCAGAGATCTACAGCTCAGGTGGGAGACTCTGTCCATAGGTCAATTGCATGCACTGTACAAAGTTGGCCTTTATGGAAGAGTGACAAGAAGAAAGGCATTGTTAACAGAAAACATAATAAAGTCCCATTTGCAGTTTGCCACAAGCCATGTGGGGGACACAGCAACCATGTGGAAGAAGGTGCTCTGGTCAGATGAGACCAAAATGGAACTTTTTGGCCAAAATGCAAAACGCTATGTGTGGCAGAAAACTAACACTGCACATCACTCTGAACACACCATACCCACTGTCAAATATGGTGGTGGCAGCATCATGCTCGGGGGGTCATCTCTTCAGCAGGGACAGGGAAGCTGGTCAGAGTTGATGGGAAGATGGATGCAGCCAAATACAGGGCAATCTTGGAAGAAAACCTCTTGGAGACTGCAAAAGACTTGAGACTGGGGCAGAGGTTCACCTTCCAGCAGGACAATGACCCTAAACATAAAGCCAGGGCAACAATGGAATGGTTTAAAACAAAACATATTTATGTGTTAGAATGGCCCAGTCAAAGTCCAGATCTAAATCCAATCGAGAATCTGTGGCAAGATCTGAAAACTGCTGTTCACAAACGCTGTCCATCTAATCTGACTGAGCTGGAGCTGTTTTGCAAAGAAGAATGGGCAAGGATTTCAGTCTCTAGATGTGCAAAGCTGGTAGAGACATACCCTAAAAGACTGGCAGCTGTAATTGCAGCAAAAGGTGGTTCTACAAAGTATTGACTCAGGGGGCCGAATAATTACGCACACCCCACTTTGCAGTTATTTATTTGTAAAAAATGTTTGGAATGATGTATGATTTTCGATCCACTTCTCACATGTACACCACTTTGTATTGGTCTCTTTTTACACGTGAAATTCCAATAAAATTGATGCATGTTTGTGGCAGTAATGTGACAAAATGTGGAAAACTTCAAGGGGGCCGAATACTTTTGCAACCCACTGTATATATGGGAACTTTTTATGTATATGTATATATTATTATTATGCATTTTTTATGTACTATTCATGCACTTTATATACATTCAGGGACCAATACTTGTCCGCAATATTTGCCTGCAACATCACTATTATTATGATTGTCATTATTGTTATAAGTTATTTATTATATATATTTTTATATATTCCCTATTTTTAATAGTTATCTTAGTGATGAAGATTATTTATGATCCTTTATGTAAATTTTTAATTATTTTTTTCTAATCTCTTTTATTGTTATTTTTATAGTTTATGCATGTGCGATATACACTGTATTTTGTATACCAGGACCGCTTCCCAACGATGCCCCAGTCCATTGCACTCACACGCGTCATATAACACTTGCCGCTGAGGCCCGTCCCATTTTAGCCATTGTGCAGGCGTACTATTGTACACGTTGCCATGACTACCACTCTACATTTAATGCTACGTGTGCGTGTCAGTGACGATCACCTGACGAAGGCATGGACATGCCGAAACGCGTTGTGACGTCACTGGCACACGGAAGTGCCGCTTTGAGAGAGAGCCGGCGTCCCACCACCACCTCACGGACCACACTATTGCAGGCCACAGGGGTTGTCAGGCTGCCTCCAGCGGACTGATCAGGGCTTGTCCCTCTATATGCCTGAAACTATCTTTATTGATGTAAGTGCATTTTTATTCTTGTGAGTTTGTGAATAAAAGGGTAATACACTATAGAGCGCCCCTTCCTTCCTTTTGTCATGTTACCATAGCAATGGGCATGTTAACATACATAGCACTAATGGCTTAATGGCCGCTGCTCCCCCTGCACTAGTAATGGTAAAATTGCAGGGACTGCACAGCAACTTTACCAGAGTTTAGTGCATCAAGCCCCTCCTGCTAAAGCCCCATAGTGCATCAAGCCCCTCCTGACCTGAAAATATAATTGAGATAATGAATTGAATGTGTAATACTGATGTAAAATAGAACATCAGTAACATAAAACTGAGTCATATTATTATTTTCAGTTTAAGATCTGAATTTTTAAGGATGATTTCTAAACAGCAGCCATGACAGTCTGGTGTAAAATCTGCTTTATTCAGCTGCAAGGCAAACAGAAGTAATTACCCCTTGAATTTTTCAGCACTAACATTTTATCAGCAATGCTTCCTCAGCCAGAATAGAGTCCATTGCCTTCTATTTAGTTTTCTGGACATCAGGTTAACTAATTTTTACCTGGTTCTATCTGGATGAGTATGCTCATCCAGATAGGCGCCACTCAAGTCTATCTGGATGCGTATCCATGGCCAGTGTACTCTAGCGGTTTTCTGTGTTGGCGGTTGTTGAAGGGAAGCAAGGCTTTTCTGAATCAATCGCAGTACGGGTAATGAATGGACATGACCCTGATCAGAGGCCATGTCCATTCATAATAAAGATCGTGATTGAAAGTGAAAAAAAAAAAAAAATGAAACACTGCTTGGTAATCCAGTGAGTGTTTATTTCGCTATATAGTGGCAAAAAGTTTAATTATACAACCACATATTTTTAATTCAAAAAAATAATATAATCAGTCCCTTCCAAATCCCCCACCCCAGTTACCAAGCAGATGTTTAAAAAAGACAGTAAAAAGGAATCCATAAATAGTTGCATTAGGGACTTTTTTTTTTAAATATGTATGTCATGAGGGTATATTACTGTTACTTTAGTACATAAGGGCTTATAAGTGAAGGGACACAAACAAAACCCTAAACAGAAAAAATACACCTTAATTTCCTTAACACCTTAATTTGTGATAGCCGGGACTAATAGGCAGACAAAATGGGTGGGTTATATTTATAGAAGTATTGCTTATTTTAAAACTATAGGGGATGGAATTGGAGAAATAGTGTTTTTTTTTGGGGGGGGGAGGGGGGGGATTTGCCCAGAAAATGCATAGAAATAAAGTAATTACTGAAAACAAGTATCGCCCGAAGAAAGCTTAATTTGTGGCGAAAAAAACAAGATATCGATCATTTACGTGCGATGGGTAGTGATAAAGTTATTGGCGAATGAAAGGGAGGAGCACTGATAGGGGAAAATTGCTTCCGTCTGTGAGGTGAAAACATTTGTAGGCTGAACCAGTTAAACAATTCTCACTATATTCAGCTATGACCCACACAAAAAATGCACAATCCTACCCCATTATAAACAAAAGATTCCATTCCGATTCCATCAAGATTTCCTGCAATATTTTCCACTATTCTCCAGCCTTCATAAATCAACCCCAGTCAGCTATGTGAACTGAGTATTCTGTATCGCACCACATGATATACTGGAGCCGTATAAATATAGGAAACAAATAAGTATTATCATACTGCAGTGCACAGTGAAGCTGACCATAAATTACAGTTTTAATACCAGCAATGAGACCAACCTGAGCATAAGGCTGTAAGTAAGTAATTAGATTAGACTTACCAACGCAATCCTTGCCTCAGCTGAAAAGATCTGTATATACATTTCAGCTTTTGTTCCAACTGTTATGCTGTATATTTACTTACTGTTTGCATGATGCTTTATTGACCATAAGCTGCACGATGACTTAGTTAATTAGTTTTCCGAGCTTTATATTATTACTAAACTAATTTTCTTTTAGGATGCAAACTGACAGTTTAGATTTAGATTGAATATCGGGCCTGATGTAAAATGGGAACAGTGGCAGAGAGGAAATAAATATACAGTACATAACCGGCCTAGTGTCTGTGTTCAGAGGCGTATCTAGAGGGGGGCAGGAATGGCTCTTGCCATGGGCGCCACAGCTCCAAGGGTGCCATGCCTGCCCCTGTGCTGCACCGCTATGCCTGCCCCGTGACACAGATTTCAGATCAGATTCATTCTGTTATTTGGGGAACATGGCTTAGTTTATATATGTAGGGCGCAATTGGCTTAGTGTTAGAAAAGAGGACAGAGAGGGAATAAGAAGAGATATTTCTAAAAATGTAACTTCAGCAATATCCCTAGCAAAAAACCACAGGCAACCATAACACATGTACGTGAGAAAGGATGTTGTTTTTAGATGGGAGGGGGGCTCTGACTGGGGGGGGGGGATGCGCAATTTCAGTGTTTGCCATAGGCTCTATATTACCCAGATACGCCCCTGTCTGTGTTAATCTACAACACTTATCTATATGATATTTATTACACATGACCTTGAGAGAAGGGCATCAGCTAACACGATTTATAATACTCGGGAATGAATTTATACATTAATATAAAATCTTTATTTTAAACATGATTCCAAGATAGACCTCGGAACAAGCAAGGCTGGGTTATTCCAGTGACTTCTCCGGTGCTGTTGATCACTTAGAGCTCAATTTATAAAATCTGTATTAGAGTCACTATGAAAATCATGAGAATTTATGCTGGCTACATTTTATTTTATACAAATTGGATTAGAACAGGCATACCGCAGGATGACGACGCTCGAGACAGATACATGCTGCATTATTGCACTGCTACTGACCCGAGGAAGCTGCTTGTAGCGGCGAAAGGCATTGTCTAGTGCAAAAATAAAGTTCCTATTTTGAAGCTTGAAGTAAGTCCTTCTTAACGGTAGGACTTAGTTATACCTTACTGTACCTGAATATGCATCACTGTGCGGTGCGCCTCCTATCCACTGGTCCCTAGCAACAAGCAGTGCTCTGTTATTATAGTGACATCTCCGGTGCTGTTGATCACTTACAGCTCAATTTATAAAATCTGTATTAGGGCTCAGACACACCATAAGCGCTTTTTGGCCATCAGAGCTTTCTGAGAGTTTTTTAAAAAACCACTCCCATTGACTTACAATAAAATCACGGTAAAATTGCGATCGCCGTACAATTGCACAATTTTACTGTGATTGCGATTTTACTGAGATTGAAAATGTTTTTTTGCAAAGATCCTATACTTTGCATTGAAACACAAATGCTCCAAGATTGCCCAAATCTGGGCCTCTGGGCCAGCGCCTACCCAGTATTGTGTGATTTTGCCAAACAGTTGAGAAGTATGGGGGGCTTTTGCAAAGTAATGGAGGGACAGAGGTAAATGGGGGAAGTGGTGGGCCAGAGGACTGCTCCCCGTACATGCCTGCTCCCCCTGTTTCTGCAATTTAACTCGCCTCAGATATCCTTTAAAAAGTTCTACAGAGTAACATGACTGTGGATGATGACTTATCAATTGGATGCCAGTTTTTACGTTTCTACCCCCACACTATTAAAATAGCAGTACAAATTCAATTGGTTTCTATAGATAACAATTCCTCTATCCCTTACCTCTTATAAATCATGACTTTTATTTATAAATTTTCTCTTGCAGGCATTTTTTCCTTTCCATTAATAATGAATCTTGTCCTGCATGTTTTGTGGCTGCAGGCTTGTCTTGAGACATGACTTTCATTAAAATCACTTCTCTGGCGGTGAATGTGAGATCATCAGCCAGACAGACAAGGCTGCGGGCCTGCAGTGATATCACGGCCACTTTCACCTGTAGCCTTTGTGACGAATATTACGAAAGTCGTGCGCGTAAGCGCCATCGACTTTCGCATGGTCGTGCACAGTTCCTGTCAGTCTTGGGTAAATGCACAATAGATGTCAATTTCCCTCTCTCTTACTGAGTACAGTAACCTCCCCCACATCCTGTGTCAGGAAAGAATTTCACAAGTAGCCAGACCACCTGGGGAGCAGCATTTGGTACATAGCTCATCTTTCCCCAAAAGGAAAACCAGCTCAAACTGGTTGAGATTCAAAATTTCCCTCCAAGCGTATAGCTTCACACAAAGGGAACGTTAACTTATTAATAATTCAAAATAGGTTTGTCACAGCAAGACCAAAATTACATTTCCTGATACCTAGGAAACAGGTCTATAATTCACATGAATTATCCTTCTCTAGCTATCAGGAATCAATTGAGAAACCGCTTTAGCCGGCATGCGTAGAGCAAATTCGTTAGACTAGGCGTGTATAGTCTCATTTAATACAGAGTCGCATGCTGCTTATGAATATGGTCTCGGATCTGCGATGCACCCATCTGGGGCGGAATTACACAAATTATTAATAATTGGTACATTCCTTGCTCCAAGTCTGTGGGTGGTAACCTGACTTGCCAGGAGGTAACCCTGCCTCCAACACACCTACTTTCCAGGTAGTGACCGCCCCAAAACTCTGGTCAGTAAAAAGCGTTTGCAAGGAACTCCACCCAGTTCTTCAATTTACATCGACTAGGGAAGTCCAGACATGTGCTCACGGAAGAACCGGGCGCATGTTGTGTACAAAGGACTTTTAAGCTGAATGCCTACGTTTAAACTGGACTATTTTCTTCATGATTCAAATGGACTGCTCAGCTAACTAAGTAAGAACTTTCTGTTTTATTCCTTTTATTTTTAAGCTCTGTGTTTTATATGTTAATAGGTGTATATAACTGTATGTAATGCATTTGTGTTATTAAACGTTTAAAAATCGTTTAGCGGTTATGACCTGTTGCTGAACATACACAATCGTACCTATTCTCCTGAACTCGCTACCCTGTGTTTAATAGAAGTATACATTTATAACCCGTATGCGAGAACCCGGCCCAGACATAACGATCTGGCCCAGATTCTTGTATACTGCTAGGGGTTACTAAAGTGTTCTCGAAGTCCTAGTAAAATTACAGTAGCGGGCTGTGTAACTCGCTTGGTGGCAGATCTTTGAATTGTATATGTGTGTGGAGTGATTCGGTTGGTATCAGAACGCCCCCTTCGCGAGTCAGTTCATCAAATTGCGAATGCGGGTTACCCTTCGTGATGAACAAATGACCGTGTAAGAGGATTTCTGACGCTGATCGATTTACCCCACCCGCAGACCGGCTCGCGGTCTGTGACATTTGTTTGGCAGCTTTTTGGGATTTGTGTATGTTCAGAACATCAACGGCAACGTTATTTGATTAACCTGCCAGAACAGATCAAAAATCTGTGGTCGATAACCGGTGCATTACCATTTATATAGACTAAACGTGTAGCACAGAGTTCCCCCCCCAATCTCTTTTGCTATCCTATCTTTTATTTGGCAAAAATGGCTGCAGCAAGATACAAGAAAATGTCAGTGGCAGACCTAGTAAACTTGTGTGAGGAAAAAGGCATTGTGACTTATAGAAAAAAGAAATCGCAATTGATCGAGGACTTGTTGCGACTGAATACCCAGCCGGAGCAGATGCTGGGAGAGCACACTCCTGGTTCAGACGGTGCTGTAACTGGGGCAGAGGAAAGTGAGCGGTTGGAGCAAAGCAACCCACTTCCCGACCCAGAGGAAAACGGTACCGCGTCTGAACCGGTCGCTGTAACTGCTGAGGAGCATGGTGGCCGGCAGGAGCCCGCCCATGCCAACCTGTTCTGTGTTCCTGATGCTGGAATGCAACCTGGATTACAAAGGCTGTTGGAGACAAATCCTGAGCTGTACATGCAGATCGTCAGAGAAAATGCTGACCGTGCAGAACGCCAGCGCCAGGCGGAAATGGAAGCCTCAGAGCGAGAAGCGGAACGGGCAGAGCGCCGCTGGCTTGCTGAGAGAGAAGCGGAAAGAGAGGAGAGAGCAGCCGCACGCAGACATGACCTTGAAATGGCCAACCTGCGAGCGCAAGGCCAAAATCCCTCGCAAAGTGCTCCGGAACCCCGGCCCACAGCAGGCCTGTTTGGGACTCCAAAGTTTAAATTCCCAGAAATGGAGAAGGGAACCGACCCGGACACTTATTTACACTCCTTTGAAAAGACTTGTCGTCAGCATCATCTGCCCCAGGAGCAGTGGGCGAGATATCTGACACCCAACTTGCGGGACAAAGCGCTTGAGGCGTTTGTGGACTTACCCGCTGACAAGGACAATGACTATGCTGCGATAAAAGCTGCGATTATCGCCAAATACCAGCTGACCCCAGAGGTCTATCGCAAAAAGTTTCGCTCCCTGCAGAAAGGCCACACCGACTCTTACACCGACCTGGAGAGTCGCCTGCTGACTGTGTTCAGGCAGTGGTCACGGGGCCTCAAAAAAGACTCTCACCAAGGTCTGGAGGACCTCATCGTGCAGGAGCAGTTGCTGAACTGCTGCACTCCAGACGTCCGGCAGTTTGTCTTGGAGCGGAAGCCGGACTCCGCCAAAACTGCAGCAGAACTTGCAGACACTTTTGTGGCCACCCGTGTTCCGGACAGCCGCAGACCTCCAGCCCAGAGCTGGAAAGGGGGGAGACCTATGCAACCCAGCTCTCCTCCCCCTGCTAACCGTGGGAATCGGGTCCCACAGCCACAGAGGCCGGATGCTGCACCTGCAACTCATCCGCCTGATGCCACATATGTTCCGAAGTGTTACCACTGTGGACAGCGAGGACACCTCAAGTCTGCCTGCCCCGAGGTGAGGACGCCGTCTCCAGAGCCTAGCGCAGAAGTGGCTAGCGCATCCTCTACTGCACACGCCTACCTCGTCATGGGAGCAGCAAATCCTCGACTTTCCGGAAATCATCAAGTCGTGGAAGTTAACGACCAGATCGCTGTTGGTTTCCGTGACACAGGCGCAGAGCTTACCTTGGTTCGCTCTCATCTTGTAGCCAGGGAGAATTTCCTGCCTAATGAGCGTGTCACACTTGTGGGAGTTGGTGGCGCACACGCACGCATCGCCAAAGCTCGTGTTGTTCTCGATTGGGGAAGGGGCCGCCAGTCAAAAGTTGTGGGGGTGACAGATGACATCCCAGTGCCTGTGCTGTTGGGCACCGATCTTGGCACCCTACGATCCTTTTATGAACCTGTGATCAACACCCAGGATTGCCAGTCTGGACCCACTCAGGTACTGTACAAGCTTGGGGTGGGACAGAGGGAGGCAGCCAGGGTAATGGTACCTAGCCCTCCTAGGGAAGGAGGCAAGGAAGCGGTACCTGTTTCTAATGGACAGCTGGCTAATCACGGTTTGTCTGATTCTAAACCTGTCACTGTTGTTCCAGATACCTGTGTACATGATGTGAAAAATGAACGTAACTGTGATGTTAATGTTGTACCAGATGTTGCTAATAGCTTTCATGCTGAATCTCACAGTGCTAAAAATGATGTATGTTTAAATGTGACAGTCTCTAATCTAAGAGGTAACAGTCTTGTTTTGCCTGGGTCATATCCGTCCAGGGCAGTGGAAGCAGGCCAGGTGTCAGAGCAGGCAGCTGGGGGCCTAGACCTCCCCTCCTGCTATGACAGCCAGAGTGCTCCACCATTGTCTGCTGTTAACAAACAGCTGGTGGAGACAGGCCGTTCCTTCCCTGTCTCACCCTTGCAGGTCTTCCCCTTGCAGAAGCAACCCAGTGCAAAACTGCCCACAGGTCCACCCTCTATCCTTCCTGGAGAAGGGGCAAGCCTCGCCACCCAGGTAAAGGCTAATTCGTTTTTTAAAATGTACTCTAATGTCCACCTAGGTTGTGCTGACCAAAATGTTGTGCCAAGGTGTAGTCAGTTAGAGCAGGGGTATGCCACGCTGCTTCCAGATTCGCAGGCTGACACCCGAGAGTCAGGAAGTGACCCGGATGTCAGCCAGCGACTCTCTCCCTTACAGGAAGCGCTACGCAAACCCAGCCAGGCCTTTAGCGGTAAGCCTGTTGGTGTGCATCGCACCGTCTGCAAAGCGGACACTGGGACACACCGGACCATGAGGCCTTATGCTTCTGGTGAGTTGTCTAACGGGCAGTCAGATAAGAAGTCGAGAACCCGTTCAGTAGCTAAGCGCCGCGTAGAGCGGGTCATGCAGACCCACTCTGTGCGTCCGTCTGGTAGGGGAGAGATGTGACGAATATTACGAAAGTCGTGCGCGTAAGCGCCATCGACTTTCGCATGGTCGTGCACAGTTCCTGTCAGTCTTGGGTAAATGCACAATAGATGTCAATTTCCCTCTCTCTTACTGAGTACAGTAACCTCCCCCACATCCTGTGTCAGGAAAGAATTTCACAAGTAGCCAGACCACCTGGGGAGCAGCATTTGGTACATAGCTCATCTTTCCCCAAAAGGAAAACCAGCTCAAACTGGTTGAGATTCAAAATTTCCCTCCAAGCGTATAGCTTCACACAAAGGGAACGTTAACTTATTAATAATTCAAAATAGGTTTGTCACAGCAAGACCAAAATTACATTTCCTGATACCTAGGAAACAGGTCTATAATTCACATGAATTATCCTTCTCTAGCTATCAGGAATCAATTGAGAAACCGCTTTAGCCGGCATGCGTAGAGCAAATTCGTTAGACTAGGCGTGTATAGTCTCATTTAATACAGAGTCGCATGCTGCTTATGAATATGGTCTCGGATCTGCGATGCACCCATCTGGGGCGGAATTACACAAATTATTAATAATTGGTACATTCCTTGCTCCAAGTCTGTGGGTGGTAACCTGACTTGCCAGGAGGTAACCCTGCCTCCAACACACCTACTTTCCAGGTAGTGACCGCCCCAAAACTCTGGTCAGTAAAAAGCGTTTGCAAGGAACTCCACCCAGTTCTTCAATTTACATCGACTAGGGAAGTCCAGACATGTGCTCACGGAAGAACCGGGCGCATGTTGTGTACAAAGGACTTTTAAGCTGAATGCCTACGTTTAAACTGGACTATTTTCTTCATGATTCAAATGGACTGCTCAGCTAACTAAGTAAGAACTTTCTGTTTTATTCCTTTTATTTTTAAGCTCTGTGTTTTATATGTTAATAGGTGTATATAACTGTATGTAATGCATTTGTGTTATTAAACGTTTAAAAATCGTTTAGCGGTTATGACCTGTTGCTGAACATACACAATCGTACCTATTCTCCTGAACTCGCTACCCTGTGTTTAATAGAAGTATACATTTATAACCCGTATGCGAGAACCCGGCCCAGACATAACGATCTGGCCCAGATTCTTGTATACTGCTAGGGGTTACTAAAGTGTTCTCGAAGTCCTAGTAAAATTACAGTAGCGGGCTGTGTAACTCGCTTGGTGGCAGATCTTTGAATTGTATATGTGTGTGGAGTGATTCGGTTGGTATCAGAACGCCCCCTTCGCGAGTCAGTTCATCAAATTGCGAATGCGGGTTACCCTTCGTGATGAACAAATGACCGTGTAAGAGGATTTCTGACGCTGATCGATTTACCCCACCCGCAGACCGGCTCGCGGTCTGTGACAGCCTTAGCAAGCTGAAACATTTGTGCTCCATGATTCCTCGCCTTGCCTCGTCTTCCTCTGAATGATACATCCTCTTCTCCACTTTCTTAGCAAACCTTAGACCTTACAAAGTTCACTATCTACAAATAATGGACAGTGGGAAAAAAACTGACCTCTCTGTAACACATTTTGCAGCTGTCCTAATTTTATTTCACGTTTGCTGAGACTTCTCCACAATTTTACAGCATATGACATATTTTCTTGAGTGTTAAAATATCTTTGAGGCGGTTTTAAAATGTGTTTTCACCCCTGATGTTGAATTCAGTACTTGACATCACAGTCCATGTGGGGTCATCCAAGGTATTGGTAAAGAACAGACAGTGAATAGAAAAAAAAAGAAAAAAATGACAATTCCTATACTGTTAGTATACTTTAAAGTTTAAAGTGACACGATAACGTTGGCAAATGGCAATACACCATTCAATATTTTAATAGCGTAGATGAAAATGTAATATTCATCAATCATTTTAAGCTAACAGGCTTCATCTTGTGACTTTTATGTATATATAATATATATGTTTACAGCACTTGCACTTTTTGCACTTTATTTACCCTTGATGAAGCTACTTTAGAGGGAGCAAAACATGTTGGGTTTTGTGGGGTGGTGAACTGTTTGTTAGCAGGATGAGTAGTTTTCCTACAATCCATCGAGATGTAAAGCTCATGACTATATGAACTCTAACACTAACGTTCCCAATAGTCTCATTCATGTTAATTTGTGCCTAGTGTTTACTACTTTTTAATGTACTATTAAACATTATGTTTTCGATTTATGTCCTCTATTAGGTTATAATTTATGTATTGTATAGGTTCTCTTCATAAAATATGGTAAGATAATGGAATACAGATGCAGAATCATGATGCTTGAACTCTGACATCACCTAAATTGCATCCAGTCATGGAGAGTGTACTAGTGTAGTTGTCAATATAGGTGGTAGGGCAAGTGCAGAGATCTAAAGAAACATAGAAAACCAGTAGAGGCGAGTCAGCATGCTGGCGTGTACCTAGAACTAATATAAATGTCTTCAGTAAACTGGCCTGTTGAGGTGCTGCTGAAGATCGAGTGCTAGAAAATACTAATGTCAGACATGCACCATGCTTCTTGTGTGACACAGGACCAGAGGTGGGACAAGGTTCTCCAGCACCCAAGGCTGAGGCACCAAAGTGTGCTCCTCCATCCCTCCCACCCCAGCCATCACACACTGATTGCTATTGGACTAAGAGGTGCCCCAGGGGCCCCCAACACCCTAATCTCTAGTTATCTGGCTTGCAGTCACTGCCATGTATCCCCTTTTTTATTGCCCTTTGCTTAAACAACACAATAGGGGAATGATAGCTGAGTGAGTTTTGCGCCCCCTCCTACACTGTGCCCTAAGCCTCTGTCGTCTCTGCCCTGCACAGGACACCTTGATGTATGTAGTATTGTTCTAGGCAGACTGGTAGATGATCAATCAGATGCATGTGGGGGAACACAATAAGATGATATGTTCACACAATAATAAATCCACATCAGCAGGCCTCAGTTACACAAATACAAATCTGTGACGTATCTTACATTACCACAATCTAATGCTAACGGCCTGAACCAAGTTATAATTCCATGCAGCTATAAATTAGAAGAATTTAAAGTATAACTGCAATCATTCAACCTATTCTGCAAATGTGTTCCAATTCTTCCCATGAACAATGCAGTTACACTGTATTATTGATTTAGTGTTTGAAACCCCACATGGAACTGCTTCAGCTTTTATTAATATGAAGCTGACTGCAGGGAGACCCCATATGAATTTACTGAGTAATCAATAATAATAATAATCTGGAGATACAAAAAATGATATACAGACCAGCGGATACAAAAAGAAAGGTAATAGAACAGTGATGTGTTTACACAGTTTGGCTGTAATAACCTACAGTATACGATCACACTGTGCGGACATTATACACATGCCATCACCATTACTGCTCTCATTTGCTTTGCCATTGATGTGAAACGGGCTTCGAATGGGCAAAGCTGCCCAACATGAAACCTTTGTGCCCAATCTGGAATATGGTATTTGCAACTTTAACAAGCCAAGATGGTGGACTACTGACTGTATATTTTCACTGACCTGAACATTTAAAATCTTATTTCTTGCAAAATAGCAAACGTTGCTTTAGGTACTACTTTAATGACTACCTGTGCTGTTTTTGCAAGGTTTAGAAAGGCTCTATAGAAGAATGTAACAAATATTCACAGGTTTAGATTTATCTTATGGTAAATCCGGCCCTGAATATTCAGGATATCCAATTTTGCATGAATTATCCTGGTTTCAGCATCAGAAGCACTTCATATATCTATATTTTGCTGTATATTAGTATGTAACCCCGCCCTCCCAGTGGTGTTTAGCCTATACTGTGATGTCACTAAGCCAGGCATGGGCAAACTCGGCCCTCCAGCTGTTACGGAACTACAAGTCCCACAATGCATTTTCCTTTATGAGTCATGACTGTGGCTGTCAGACTCCTGCAATGCATTGTGGGACTTGTAGTTCCTTAACAGCTGGAGGGCCAAGTTTGCCCATGCCTGCACTAAGCCATCTCCTCCCAGTGCACTCTGTGTGACCAGGCCCTATATGCAATTCCCTGTTTCTCCTGAGTTTTCTCCTAGGAGATCATTTTTCACCTTATATTTAAAACAAATTTCCAGCACTTTTCAACTAAAAAAGTACTGAAAAGTAATTAAAAAAGTGAAAAAAGTACTAGAAAAAAATATTTTCAGTATTTTCTAACCTTCTGGTGGCTTAAAAAGGCATTTTATAGACAAGTTTAAAAATATCACCTGGGAGAAAACTAAGGGGAAAAAGTGAATTGCATATGAGCCCTGGGGCCATATGCAATTAACTTTTTGTCAACTGAGTTTTCTCCCAGGTAATATTTTCAAACATGTCAATAAAATGACTTTTAAACCACCAGCAAGCTAACAAGTACTCAAAATAATTTTGATAGTACTTATTCACCTACCTTTTGTACCATTTTCCATTGCAAAGTGCTAAAAAGTTATTATAAATTGAAGATGAAAAAATATCTCCTTGGAGAAAACTCAGGAGAAAAAGTGAATTGCATCTGGCCCCTGGTGTTGCTTCTGCTCACTTTGGAACACACAACAAACATTCCCCAGTGATGCACCTTGCAGCAGTATAGATGCCTCCACCTGTGGTAAATTTGAGAATGTAAATCAAGGAGAGAAAAACATTTTTCAATGAGCAAACACTAACTAAATAATTTTTAAAATAATATTGTCAAAAATAAGCAAATGTCTTAATTGTTACGGTATATTCAGTCAAGTTTCTCTTTAAGTTTCTTTGTTTGGCAGCGCTGGATCAGAACCCTACAAAACTGGATGTTACATTCACCGGCTTATATATCAGACATTAAAATGGCTGGAAAATAATATTTGATAGTTGTTTTAATTATTATCTGTACTAATTGGATCAATGTCATTGTTAGAGGGAAAGCAACTAAAAAAGTTCCACCTACTGGAAAATGATGCTGATTACACTTTTGCTTTTTTAACAGAAGGCATTGCTACTGTTCAGCTTCACATGAGAAAGAAGTTATTCCCACATTGCATCATCCTATATAATAATTGACAAGTGTCCCTGCATACACCTGTCCCTGTGTCCGTGCTGAATTGCTCTGCGCATGTGCGCGCAGTTCAGCCGGCTCTAACAGCTCTGCGCTGTACCTGTGGTTGCTAGGGCCACAGGGACGCACAGCGCAGAGCTGGGACGATGGCGCGGCGGAAGAAGGAGGACGGGGTCAAGGAGGGGTGGGCATGTGCGCACAGTGCGCTCGCAGCGTGCACGGATGTGTGTGTGCACATCCGTGCAACACACTTTTAGAGGACAACCAGTGTGGGTGTTGTGGCCAGAGCCTAGTGCCCATTTTTAAACAGGCCTTAGGCATAGTTTCAAAAATATAATGCATCAGGGCTATTTAGTTATCTTGGCAGATCAGGCAAAAGTGGCAATTACTATAACCTAAATTAGGGGATAGTGGTATGATTTTGGACAAGCTAGTCCAGTCATAGTCTATTTCACATAAATGGTAAAACAAATGTGAGTAGTAATAGTCATCAGATTATAGAGCTGCGCTCCACTAAGTACTCAGTGTCACAGAAGACATGGTGCTATATAAATCTATCTATCTATCTATCTATCTATCTATCTATCTATCTATCTATCTATCTATCTATCTATCATCTATATATGCATGTTCGTCACAATCACCCTTGTGACCCCTGCCATTGCAGGGGGGGCCCAGAGGCTTTGGAGGCCCCTTCTCCTCCCTCTCCCTAACTGCAAGGGCAGCCAATTAGCAAAAAAAACCCTCCCTGTTTGCTACCAAAACCGTGTGCAGGAGAATGTGTAATTTTTTTCTGCTTCCAGATGCTGCTTCACAACAGAAAACTCTCTGCTGCCATTCGCCGGCTCCTGATCACATGACTGGCATGGGGTTCGGGACCAAGGGGGCTCCATGCTATCATGTTTGCAGAGGGGCCCTATTACGTCTAGTTACGCCCCTGTATGTATGAAACAATGTTATAGGAAAATAGGATTCCTTCAAAGGTAACAGATGACATCCTGCAACAATCCAAGTCCATGTGCAAAGATACTAGGGAGCAGCAAGACTGAATGACAACAGAATGATCTGTTTCAAATGACCTTAGGATGCCCTTTGTGAAAATTATCTTAGAAAAATCTATTTCATATATAAAACTGGTTACAAAGGACCACCCACATTTCTTTGGGGTTGATTCACTAAACCGTGCTAACTAATAGCACAGGCTCGCTAGCGATTTGCGCACATTATAACGCGCGTAACGTTTTACACGCACTAGCGTAACGTTTTACACGCACTACCGTGAATTTTCACTCGCAAATGCAAATTTTCATTTGCACGCGAAAGTTCGCATTTGCACGCATACACCGTTACACGTAAAAAGCTAGCGCGGCTGTGCTATGAGTTAGCATGGTTTAGTGAATAAACCCCTTTAATTTTAAATGGAAAAGGGAATAGGCCAGTGGAACTTTTAAGGGGTTAATGGAATCTAGATAAAACTATGAGTAGTGTTGGTGTTTGAATTTGGGATCCTGCATTCGGAAACCCGGATTATACAGAACAGCGCACTTCAGCACCCAAGCTAATGGACAGGGTCACAGGATTGCAGTCCAGGTCGCATTTCACGTGAATCTGCTGGTTCCTCCTCCCAAGCCAGAAGGAGGAGGCATCCGAGTCACGTGAAGCAGGACATGAGTGATCTCCACGTGGCTCGCTCCACTAGCTCAGGTGCTGAAGTGTGCTGTTCTATATAATCCAGGTTTCCGAATGCAGGATCCCAAATTCAAACGCCAACACTAGTTATGACAAACATCATTCATAACATAAAAAAAGCTACATGTTTATTAGAAATTCATTTTAAATACAACACAGCCATTAAAAAAACCCTCAGTGTTCATTATTGTGTTCATAGAACCAGCCAAGTTTATTTTCATACATTAAAATATATAGTACCTGAACAAACCTGGATTACAAAGACCGGGATACAAAGACCAAAAACCCCCTATAGAAGAGTCCATCTTATGCACTTTAAAGCGGTATAAAACCCTGACATACTGTAACATTCAATAAGAACATGTTTCCTACTTTTTATATGCCATACGGTTACCATATTTGCCTTTGTGCATAAGTATTATTATTCATTTAAATTACAAGTTCCCACAAGTACAGTTTTTTGCTTTAAGAGCTGCCTTTGCGTTTTATTCATAACTGGTTTTATTCATGTTGTATTGAAGGCAGAAATGCTTTCAGTGTCTCTCTGTGTCCAGGAGCTTCTGCACAGTCAGAGAATGTGTCACATTCCTCACCTGATACAATTAAGTAAACACAAGATAACATTATCTCCACTTCAGATGCATTCAGCTTTCTTTGCACTGAACTTTCAAGCCCTGTGTTTAACTAATTGAATGCTGTTCTAGTAAAAAAAAATGGTGGTAGTATATAATATGCTGTAAATAATTTTTTTAGAGCAAAGAAGAAATGCTGGGTTTCATTCCGCTTTAACCACTTAAGCCCGAAGGGTTGAAATTTTTTTTACATCCGAGCAACTTTCACCTCCCATTCATTTGCCAATAACTTTATCATTACTCATCACAATGAATTGATCTATATCTTTTTTTTTCCGCCACCAATTAGGCTTTCTGTGGATGGTACATTTTGCTAAGAGCCACTTTACTGTAAATGCATTTTAACAGGAAGAATAAGAAAAAAAAATTGAAAAAATTCATTATTTTTCAGTTTTCAGCCATTATAGTTTTAAAATAATACATGCCTCCATAATTAAAACTCACGTATTGTATTTGCCCATATGCCCCGGGTATTACACCGTTAAAATTATGCCCCTATCACAATGTATGGCGACAATATTTTATTTGGAAATAAAGGTGCATTTTTTCAATTTGCGTCCATCACTATTTAGAAGCCCATAATTTATTAAATCATATTGATATACTCCTTTGACATGCATATTTAAAAAGTTCAGACCCTTAGGTAACTATTTATGTTTTTTTTTTTTTTATTATTGTAATTTTTTTTTTTTAATTTAAACTTGTATGTGGGTATTTTTTGGTGTGGGAGGTAAACAGGGAATTGTAAATGTTTGTAAATGTATTTTTTTCAGGTGTAAGTGTTTTTGGTGTAGTTAGCTATTTGGCCACAAGATGGCCACAATCAAAAAGTCCTGGGAGCGATCGATCTCGCTCCCAGGCAGAAGAAAGGAGACCAGAGCTCAGAAAAGCTGCAGCGTCTGAAGAGACGCTGTCGGCTTTTCTCCGGGGGGGGGGTCCAATCAGCGAAAGGGATTTATAATCCCTTTCACTGATCGGTGGGCTAGCGGCCAGTAGCGGGGGCGCGCACGGGGGGCCCGCGGGAGCGCGCGTGACCCGCGGGAGTGCGCGCAGCCTGACTAGACGAAAATTTTCGTCCAGTTAGGCTTAAGTGGTTAAGGAAGTAAAATGTAGGAACTGTCTTAAATCACTTGTTTCACAAGTGGTGAATTGTACTTGTTGTGTTTCATAACTCAATGTTCACTTTTTCAGGAGAAAATTAGATGACATAAAACATTATAATTATGAACATACCTTATGGTATATAAACTTCAATAAGGCAATCCACATATTAGATACAGTCTAAAAAATTATAATCATATCCATATAATTAGACTACTGGTTCGCAACGACAAAATAAGGAGATCGTTTTCTCCTGGGGAATCATATACTGTACTGCTGCCGGGTATCGCGGTGTTCTAAAAATAATAGACCGTCAGATTCCAGCCTAACGTCAGTGTAGACTCTACTGTCTCCTGTCTAAGTCTGGAGTTTCACTTTAAAAAGCTGTGAACTTATATGTATTCTAAGCACGTTACAATGGTCTCTAGACTACTTAGTGTAAAAGCTTTCATTAAGTAGAATGTACTTTAACCTTTAAAAGACTTGTAAATATGTGACACTACCTGAAAATGAAATAAAAAGTACTCAACGTTGCTTTCAAGATCTATTTTAATGATCCCTCTGACATTCTGTAAACTTCAATGAAAAACTGTGAGTTCACCTTTTCTTAATGAGAGGCATGGCGTGTGACTGACTGCAAGGACTCACCGAAAACATTCTGTCTTGTACATTGCAGTCTTTCATCATTACTGCACTTTTTCTTTATCCCTCCTAGTAGACATTGAAGAAAGTAAGAGAGTATTAGTGGATCTGTATCTGAAATCTGTATTAAGAGTAAATAATTTGAAATAATACGTTGAAATAATTATCTTTGGGCCTGATCTAATTAACCTTTTTTCCTAAGTTTCTCCTGGGAGATAATTTTTCATCTTCTGTTTAAAATAACTTTTCAGATTCAATAAAAATAACTCGCACACCATGCAAAAGATTGTTGCAAAAAGATTATGTATTACAAAATGATCATAGCAGCGAATAACAATTAGTTACATTAGACATTACATCACAGAAAATGACAGTGACACTAGAACTCTGGAGTCAATGCATAGTATCAAACATAATAATGCATATCAAGCATTGGGCAGACTAGATGTGTACATAACAACAATCAAGCTGAACAGCACATGAGCATAAGAGCAACATCAGCCCTGGGGCTTTTAAGACAATAACAAAGTCACTGCATCAACTCCATAATATGGATATATCCATATTATGGAGTTGATGCAGTGACTTTGTTATTGTCTTAAAAGCCCCAGGGCTGATGTTGCTCTTATGCTCATGTGCTGTTCAGCTTGATTGTTGTTATGTACACATCTAGTCTGCCCAATGCTTGATATGCATTATTATGTTTGATACTATGCATTGACTCCAGAGTTCTAGTGTCACTGTCATTTTCTGTGATGTAATGTCTAATGTAACTAATTGTTATTCGCTGCTATGATCATTTTGTAATACATAATCTTTTTGCAACAATCTTTTGCATGGTGTGCGAGTTATTTTTATTGAATCTGGATTGTGTAGAGCCATGAGGGCTCGGTTTACAGACTCAGCACCCAATACTTGTTTAGATTAGCTTCTCACATTGATATTCTGGGTGTGCAAACCTCATTTTGTAAATAAAATAACTTTTCAGCCTACTTCAATTAAAAAAGTACCACAAAGTAGGTGAAAAAGCAATTATTAAGGGCTAGTTCACAGTGCTCAGTTACAATGCAGAATAATTCTGCATGGCAACTCACTGGTATATTAACTAACTAATTAGTTAATTAAGTATAGTTAATTAACAATATTAATTATACATTAACCATACTATTCTATAGGCCTGTTCACAGTATTTCCAACAGGATTACCTCACTGTGGTGGAAGGGTCTAGTACGGAATATTTCGCATTCAAATTGTTTTGGAAGCTAACATCCTCCATTAGGGTAAAGTTGTAGCATCTGTTTTGAACGCAAGGCCGAGTCTGTCTATAAGAGGTTCTGCACACCTAAGCTGGTAGTCATTCAGATGCAGCCTGGTTTAGGATGCACTGCCATTTCTCACTGCTTTATACAAAAATGTATGTTCACAGTACTGTGTTTTAACAGATCAGGTTATTCTATCTCGCAAGTTTTGGATTAAAGTGTATGACCGGTCTCTATTTTAGTTTATACACATTTTAACGTGTGGGTTATGCAACTGACTGCAACTTCTGCACTGTGAATCCTGACTCTTCTTTATGTTACAGACTTTTTTTTCTATGATTATATATATATATATATATATATATATATATATATATATATATATATATATTTTGTAATACTATATTATTATTGTAAAAAAGAGTGCAATAAGTTTAAACTTATTCAACAACGGCTTGTCTAATTTTTTTTCAACTATGCACCCATTTGTGTACATGTGTGACTGTGCCGCACATGTATGAGTACGGACCACGCCTGCGCAGTAGCATAAGGCTGCTCCTGTCCGCTCTGTGCCGCATTTGTACACAGTTGGCTAGTTTGGATTTACTTGCCCGGAGCCTATAGGCACAGATGTCCTTACACCTTAGACTCCGCCCTCCATGAACCTACAAACCCCCACCAAACTGCACTGCAAGTGTGCTGGCTGTCCCAGCTGTCACTTCTCCCTTACTTCCCTTGCCGGTCATAGGTAACTACAGGTGTCCCTTAGCATTAGGTAGTCAAAGGTACCCCCAGTATTAAGTAGCTAGTGGTGCCCCCTGAGTGGAGGTATGCCAAGAGGTGGATAAGTAACCTCTCATTTATGCTCTGCTTGGGACTCTGCATAGGGAAAGAGAAAAAGAGGGAGGGGAGTGAGATGCCTTTCCATCATCAGGCACCTGTAGGCACGTGCATATAGTGCCATGTGGTAAATCCGTTCCAGCAGTTTAGAGCATGACCACAAAAGCTTATTCAACAAACCCTTGTCGAATAAGTTTAGAGAAAACCTTCCCTTGAATAGTGGGCTAAAGGATGGTCAGGAAAGCCTCTCGACTATCCAAAGACTTCCCTCTACTGACTTTTTTGCTTCAGGTACACTTAAAGTGAACTTTAAAGGAATACTATCAATGCCCAAGTGTTCTAAAAGTACAATGTACAAATAATGTCTAAGTAGCTGTGTAAACATTTTCCTACTTTTCATGTAAAATATCAGAGGCAAACGCTTTAATTTATTGAGTGTAGGATTTAGCTATATTGGGACAAATCAATTGCAGAAGGGGTGTCTGCTTCAATGCACAGCCAGTGTTGTATATCAGACTACAGAGTATTTTTCTCTGAAAGCAAAAACAGTATGAAAAGCTGTGACAATTACAAATGTTCATAACAAGTTTCCTCTGCTCTCTTCAGACACTTCAGTCAGAAACACAGGACACAGAAGCTGCAGCTGTTGGGAGCTTTCTCTCTGTCACACACACAGTTACACACAGGGTTAACTGATCAAGTGTGAGGGGAATTTCCCCTCCCCTCATGGCTCAGTCAGCCGTCAACCATAAAAGTTTGAAAGTATTTTGATGACAGTAAACAGAGGTTTCCAGTGAAATGTAAACACCAGTACTTAGCAGCACTTCCCAAACAATTCCTATCTCAATTGAAAAAAATATGTAAATCGATAGTGTTCCTTTAAACAAGTAAATTTATATAAAATAAACACATAATGTACCTGCAAATGAATATTATATACTTACCTCGTTGTCAGTTCCTCTCAGAAGCTCACCATTTTCTTTTTACAACAATTCCTTCTATTTCTGACAAGATTTTGTCAGAACTGAAATGTATCAGTTATAACTGAAAGTACAACTGATGGGCAAGGTATTGTCCATGTTTTCTTATGCCTTAAGCCTTATTACAGTTTAACAGTGTGCTGATACAGGAGAGAAGAAAGAGACTGATAAGTAGATTACACGGGAGACTTTTAATTCTCAGTTCAGTTGGATTTATATGTAATAAAACTTATTTTGATGTTTAAGAAAAGAGGGTCTTCTGCAGCATCGGTGGGGTCTGGGACAATGTGGTGATTTTAAAACATAGGTATTAAAACATACCTTTGATTTAAAGGGAATGTCCAGGATAGCTAAAAAAAATAGATCTACTTACCCAGAGCTTCCTCCAGCCCCTGGCAGCCGCTATGTCCCTTGCCGCAGCTCCGCTCGCAGCCGCTGGCTCACGGTCCCGGTCGGTGCAGAGGCCAACCTCGCCATGTCATCCTCTACTGCGCCTGCACGAGCGGCGCTGTCAATCAAGTCCACGTTGTACGGAGTGTACTGCGCAGGCGGGGACCAGGAGCCAGCGTCTGAGAGCGGAGCTGCAGCGAGGGACAGAGCGGCTGCCAGGGAGGAAACCCCAGGTAAGTAGATGGGGGTTTTTTGTAACTAGCCTGGACATTGCATTTAAAGGCAGCCTTTGATTTAAAAACATAGGAAAAAAAGACACATTACTATGGATGAAAGCATAAAATAATCCAAACGGCAGAGCCTGTTATGGCCTTGCACAGGCCCCGTGAGAACTAAGGCCGGCCCTATAATTGTACTTATTAAAATGATAAAGCTTAGCAATGCCATGAAAATAGCTGTAATATGTGCCCACCAATCAAATTCCAATTTACAGAATGCCAGAAGTAGAATTGATTCTAACTGCTTTAGGATTGTGGAATTGAATGTATTCAAATACTGCCTTTTTTAAGTGCCTTTTTAAATTAAGACGATTATGTTTACAGTACTTAAGCTTACAGGACCAGCATTACAAAAAAATTGTAAAATTTCAAATACATGTTTACAAATACTTATAAGATGTACGTTTCTCAGAGAGTAAAATAGACTATAAATTACTTTTTTCCTACATTGCTGTCACTTACAGTCGGCAACAGGTACAGGTCGTCCCTTTGCAGCTTCGGCGGAACCAGTCGTACGGGCGCAGGAGCGCCCATGCAGCTGTACCCAGCTTTGGCGGAACCAGTCGTACGGGCGCAGGAGCGCCCATGCAGCCGTACCCAAGCCTCATTTACCGCTTCATTTAGGTGAGCTCCGCGGCCCTTCTCCTACTCTTGCTTCACTTCATTTCACTTGATCTTTTGCATTCATACATCTTGATTCTTACGATGGTTGTTATTGATTGTGGTTTTCTTCACAGCACTATGGTTGGACTTGTCTACTATTGAACATGTATGCACTTTGGGATATGTATGCATCCTCTCCCCCGTTTCTCTCACTATGTGATTTGTACACTATTCCTTCATATTGAAGTCATATTATGGCACTAGCACTTTATGTTTAGAAGCAATCTGCAGGAGGTTGTGACATATAATTGTATGTATATTTTGGTCTGAATTGTCTGTGATCCAGTGTCAACGTATTGGGTTTTTCATATATTTATCTTTGTTGTGACACTGCTGACTTTAGACTTTAGCTCTTCGAGAGAACTATATATTACCTATGAACAGGGCCGGATTTGTACTCTTTACCACCCAAGGCCACTGTCGCCATCCGCCCCTCTTCCGTATAGGTAGCGAGATGACCTCTCCTCCCTTCCCTCTAGTATAGGTAGCCAGATCACCCTTCCCCCTCTTCCCTACAGTATAGGTAGCCAGATAACTCCATTAATCCCTACTTTTCCCACCCCCTTTCACTATAGGTAGCCAGCTCACCTTCACACTGCAGCAGCCATCAGTGTCACTCATTTCTCAACTAGTCTCCAGTGTAGAAGCTTCCTCTTTCTTTCCATCTCCAATGCTGCCCAAGTCCATAGCCGCTGGCCACAATGCAAACGTGCACAGAAAGCAAGGTGGCTGCTGCACAGGCTGCTAGCAGCAGGGTACTGCGGTCAGGCGCTAGCCTCATCTCCCTGCATTGCAGAATTTGCAAGCTCACAAATGCTGCATCTGTTTAGCCTGCTGATTTGGTGCCCTTGCTCCTGTGGTGCCCTAGGCCATGGCCTAGGTGGCCTTGGCCTAAATCCGGCCCTGCCTATGAATGGTTGTATATGAACTATTTGTGGAGCTCTTTTCTACTATTGAACATATTTGGGGGCCTTTATAGGCTTGGGCACGGCTTGCCCTTGTTTTTATTGTTTTTATTTTTATAGTTGGCTTTAATAAAGACATATTATATATTTACTTCATACATTTTTCTGGTCCTATTTTTTGCTACATTTTATATATAGTCTGTATACAGGGGGTGCTTCTTTCTTTTTGTGTACTAGTTATCATTAGGTCTGTGACCTCAATCCCCCCATATATTTATTTTTTAAAGCAATATTAATTCCATAATTATGCATGCTCGCATTTTCTTTGCTTAAAAACTTACAGTCGCCAGTCGGTAGTACAAATGTGACAGATCTGACAGCACACCCTGGAAAGGAACTTAGAGCCTGTTCACACTCACATGTTTTTTATGTGCATTTTCTGCACAGGAAAGCTGATAACCAATGTTAACCAGTGGACTAGTTCACACTTGAGTGTGTATTTCACACACAGAAAAACACCTGACAGCAATGCAGCACTGATAGACAAGTGTGGATCCAGTCGAAACAAAAATGTTGGCCAGTCTCCATCCTTGCTTGCACACTATGTTGGCAGTTGGATGGAACAACTGCCATTCAGTAAGTGCTTTCAGTGGTGTATCTAGAGGGGTACAGACATGGCTTGTGCCCTGGCCATCACAGCACCATGGGCGTCAAACATAAACATAAGGTGCAGACAGTAAAGTGCAGAAGTAGACTGTCTCCCCATCTCTCTCCCGATGTCGATCTTTGGGTAAGCTCCCCTTACTACTGCACTTCTGCGCTTTACTGTCTTCTCCTTATGTTTATTTATTCCCATCGGGTCGCATACAAAACAATGTCATAGATATTACTGTCAGTTGCTACTTATGCACTAGGCACTTTGATTGGATTTTTAGGATTGTTTATAGCACTCTGTGTTTTAATTGGATGCTCATTGAGGATTTTTGTACTATTTGAGGGTTTTCTAGGTCACATGTTTGCCCCAGTACATTATACTAAGAACACTATTGTGATCTAACATTAAATTGATATTGGAAACCAGAGAGCCCTGATTACATTCAGTACCAGGGGAGATTTTAATGTTTTTATGTTTTTTATTTATACTGGATACGTTCATAATCAATGATTGTTTATTCTCACAAATAGTGAGTCTCTGACTATTCTTGCAATTAATTCCTTATCCCTGAGTGGGACATTCTTTCTTGGTTCGGATGTTTAATGAATAGTCCCACAGTGGAATGCTAATAGCTTTATTATTGGCATTGGCTCTACAGATGATTGTTTTTACAGATTCAGTCTGTTATCTGGGGAACATGGCTACTTAATTTATGTATAAGGGCACACTTAGCTATTTTATTTTATCTTGACACACCTGGCTATTTAATTTGTTTATCAGATGGGAAAGGGCTACTTGATTATTTTATCATGCTTGGGGCTACTTACTATTATTATTGGGCCATGTGACTACTTGATGAATTATCTGGAGGCATGGAAATATTTGATTATTTTATCTGAAATGATGTGACTACTTTATTCAATCATCTGGAAGTATGTAACTATTTATTTATTTACTTGTGAGGCGCATGGCTACTTAATTCTAATATCAAGGGGACCTTGTTTTCTCAATTTATGTATCGAGGGACATATTAAACTCTGTTATTTGGGTAACCCAGCTGCTTAATTCTGGAATCTAGGGAACACACAATTGTCTTGCAGCAATGGTGTGGCCTACAGATAAAAGTTAAACTGCCTCCCCTGCAGTATTGAATTATGAACTCCCATTGCTTGTTTGACTTAGATGTTCCAACTTGCCTTTCAACCAATAAACAGGAAGGGGGGGGAATAGGAGCTGGTGCATATATATATATATATATTTATAGATGAAACCTCCGATTTTAGGTTCGTGAACTGGGTTCGCGAACTTCCGCAAAAGTTTGGTTCACGCAAACTTTTGCGAACCGCAATAGACTTCAATGGGGAGGCGAACGTTGAAAACTAGAAACACTTATGCTGGCCAGAAAAGTGATGGAAAAGATGTTTCAAGGGGTCTAACACCTGGAGGGGGGCATAAATGAGTGGGATAGACGCCAAAAGTCCTGGGGAAAAATCTGGATTTGACGCAAAGCAGCGTTTTAAGGGCAGAAATCACATTGAATGCTAAATTGCAGGCCTAAAGTGCTTTAAAAAAATGTGCATGTGTATACATCAATCAGGGAGTGTAATTATTGTACTGCTTCACACTGACAGACCAAACTCACTGTGTAACGCACCGCAAACAGCTGTTTGTGTAGTGACGGCCGTGCTGGATTAGTGCGCACCATGGAGAGTGCAGGCCGTGGTGGTTTTCAAGCCCATATGGTCACCAGGCTGTGGTAGCTTAATGATAGAACAACAGTGACTGTCCAGCTGATCAAATTTGGTGTGTCCACAATGAAGCAACGACCTTATTATCTTTTTTAGTAATAAGAATCAGCAAGGAGCAAGCTAACAAGCCTACAAGAGCCTAACTAAGCTTTCTCTATGAGAGACTGCAGCAGCTCTCCCTTCTCTAATTACTGCAGGGAAACAAGTGAGTCCAATGCCTGATGCTGCCTGCCTTTTATGAGGGGGGGGGGGGGGGGGCTCCAGGAGGGAGTGTAGCCTGATTGGCTACAATGTGGCTGCTGACTGTGATGTAGAGGGTAAAAGTTGACCCTAATGATACACTATGGGGGCGATTCGAACTTCCGGAAAAGTTTGCGGTTCTCTGCGAACGCGAACCACGTAAGTTCGCCGGGAACCATTCGCCGCCGAACCGTTCAGGCCATCTCTATATATAATAAATAATTGGTCTTCCTTGGGCCCTGTATGGTCTTAAAGGGATCCTGAGCACCTTTTAAAAACACATTTTGCACTTACCTGGGGCTTCCTCCAACCCCCCGTAGGCCTCAAGGTCCCCCAGCGTCCTCCTGGCTCCTCTCCCGGTCCTGCAGGTGGCTCCGTTAATCAGCAATGCGTCATCACGCCTGCTGCTATGCTTCATCACACCAGCTGGTGTGTGAGTCCTATGCATGTGCGGTTCTTTAACTCTGAACCATGCATGCGCAGGACTCTCACGCAGGCCAGCGTGATGAGGCGTAGCATGATGACGTGTGCAGTGCGTGGTGGGGACTCATACTGGTGACTTCAGGCCAAAGTTGCTGATTAACGGAGCCGCCTGCGGGACTTGGAGAGGAGCCAGGAGGACGCCAGGGGACCTCGCGGCTTCCGGTAGGCTAGAAAAAGCCCCAGGTAAATGCAAATTATGTTTTAAAAAGGTGCTCAGTATCCCTTCGATCCCTATACCATGCTCAAACGAATTAACTGTATTGGTGAGGATAAAGGTTAGTGTTAGGAGGGGAGAGGGGGAGAGTAGTGTTAGGAGTCAAAAGGGGAAGGTTAAGACTGGAGTGGAAGGTTAGTGTTAGGTGCTAAAAGGGATGAGGTTAGTGTTAGAATAGAGTATAGAGATGGAATAAAAAAGTAAGTTCGACAATATGCCAAACCAAAAAGCACAGGCAACCATAACAAACCAACCATAATAAATGTACACAAGAAAGGATGCTGTTTTAGAGGGGAAGAGAGGTCTGACTGGAATGGAGGGGGGGGGGGGGGGGGGGGTGCGATTTCAGTATTTGTTATAGGCAGTATACAGGGCCAGATTTGTACCTTTCACTGCCCAAGGCCTGCAGTCACCAACCGCCTGATCCCCCCCCCCCCCCCAAACACCCGTTCCCCAACACTTTAACACCACTGAATCAACGAATCATGTGTAATTTAATTAAACAAGAAAAACCGCAACAGTGTATATCAATAAAATGTATTTAATATTAACCTACTCATAAGTAGTTTATTAAAATACTGTAGGCTGTCTGGGGGATTTTGAAATGTGGCATTACCACTTCGAGTTTGGCACTGGGAGCAGGGAAAGTGCACTGTGGAAAGGGAGCTATGCTGCAAAATCAAAGAGGTAATGCCATATTTTAAAATCCCCCAAACCGTGTACAACATTTTAAACAAATGTATGGATGTGGATATTTCACTTTAGTTGTTGGTGGTGGTAGGGCAAACACTTCCACAACTGGAATTTGGGAAATTGCCATGGGCCCTGAGCTGGCTGCCACACCATCTTAGGTCTCCCTGCAACTTAATTGTGGTCCCCGAGGTGACTGCAAAGTTTTCGGCAGTGTAACGATTTACTTGTCCTGGCTGATGCACTCCTTCATTAGTCCATGTGTTCCTGTCCTCATAAATCTCTGGCTGCATTTTCTCAGTGGCCCAGCGGTATATTACTATGTAATAACATGCGCCAAGTCACGGACGAGAGGCATAAAGTAAAGGCATAAAGCCACAGACGTGAGTATAAAGACGAGTGCATGGAGTAGTGGAGGAGAATGCCATCAGGGAAAAGTGAGTAGCTATGCTTCTGGAAGCTCTGCTGGGGCCCCGAGGAAAGCAATAAAATTGGGGGGAGACCTGAGGGGCAGCAGCTAACTCCAGGAACCCTTGTGGGGGGAATTGGAGAAAGTGGTTGCTAATACCACTTATGGGGCAGGTGTCATGTGGGACACCAGGTTAATTTTGTATGAAGCCCTGTTGTAACTATAACTGACCTTAGATGGTGGGGACTAGTGGAGGGGAGAGACCATAAAACAATTGGAAGATGATTAATAATTAGCATAGTCATTCTCTTACCTACTGTCAGGGCCGGTTCTAGCTACATTGGGGCCCCAAGGCAAGAGTAACCCGGGGCCCCACTGACAATCACCTCTTGCAACAAATAACCCCCCCCCCATGTGTCCTGAGACAAGTTAGTCCCCCCAATATGATAACCAAATGTGCCCCTAATGTCCACCCCTTCCCCTACTACGATAGTCATATATGCCCCTAATATCCCCCTTCCAAGACTTATAGCCATATGGGTAGGCCCCTTATGTCCCCCTTCCCCTGACTATGATAGCCATATGGGCCCCTTGTGTCCCCCTCTTCCCACTATGATAGCTTATGGGACCCTTGTGTCTCCCCCCCCCCCCCACTATGATAGCCAGCTATATGTGCTCTTAATTAATGTCTCCCCTTCCTCCCAGTACAATAGCTATATGTGCCCCTAACTAACCTCCCCCAACCCACTACAATAGCTTATGGGCCCCTTATGTCCCCCCCCCCCCACTGATAGCCAGCCATATCCACATGTGCCCCCCTCCCTCTCGCAGTGTTACAGAGCTGATGGGAGACATGCAGCACATTACACACTGACCTGCTGCGAGTTCCAAGCCAAGCAGGTCCGTTGGTCTCCTCTGTAGTGCCGATTTTCTCCACTTCCTGCTTCTTACATTGGGCACTAGAGCCCAAACGCTGAAGCAGGAAGTGGAGAATATCGGCACTACAGAGGAGACCAACGGACCTGCTTGGCTTGGAACTCGCAGCAGGTCAGTGTGTAATGTGCTGCATGTCTTCCATCAGCTCCGTAACACTGCGAGAGGGAGGGGGGCAGCGCGCACACGAGTAAAGCTGGAGGGGCCTCTGCCTTGAGGGTAGCACGATTTAGGGGGATGAGGGGGACACAATGGGGCCCCTAATGGTGCTGGGGCCCATGGGCAAATGCCCCTTTTGCCCATATTTCCTCCACACGGGCTGGCTTCCTAGTCACGTGTAGCATGAATGTCACTGGCCGGGGAATGTTTACTTTCAGAAGTTCGCCAGACCTCTGCTCATCTGTTTCCTGTCTGGTCTTGCAGTGTATCTCGCCCTCCACTCCGCTCATAGGTTGGTGCTGTGGAGGAGGGCGGAGCTATGCTACCTTCGCGGGAACTGCAAAGAGGAAAGTTTGAAAGTCCACCAGGAGCCGCCAATCGGGAAGCCGCAATGGTGCTTCCCGACCAGAGCCAAAGGGAGAGTGTATGCCTGTTGCAGCCAGGCTCTCTCCAGCCCCCACCACTCTGCGCTCGTTCGCTGGCGGTCGACCCTCCTAGCTGCACTGCACACACACAAGCTCTGCGGACTGCGGAGCGTCTCTTTGGAATAGCTAATGGTGACAGGCACCTGTCACCCGCCCCTCGATTAGCCCCGCCCTAGTCCTGTGCCTTGGAGGCCTTTCCCCAAATCCGGCCCTGGCAGTATATTACCCAGAAACACCCCTGAGTACTTTTGAAAAGAGAGAAAACCCTGGGATTTACCCATGAGGAGATGGACCAGTCCAAAACTGGTCAGATCTGTCAGATTATTACAACATAGTGTATGTGACAGTGACATCAGAGAAAAAAAATCGTGGTGAATTTTACAAATGTACCTCTAATACATATGTACTGTACATATACCTGCATTTTAAATGTTAAAACTTTTCACGATAGTAGTCCGTTACCGGTATATTAAACTAACCTACATGGATAGCGCTTTCGACAGACAATGTTTTATTTGACATACTGTAAATTGTATCAGTAGGTGGATAGCTCTGCTAGAATGCATAGCACAATTTAATATACTTATATAGCAAGACTCACGGTTTGATACATCAGTATATAGCTTTGTGTCCCTCTCATTTTCCTATGCACAGGAGAGCATTAAACTGTGACATTCACATTTCTGATCTCTCGAATGCTCAGGCCTCTCAGACTTTAATGAACTACTTCGCTGTTTCTCATCACTCAGTGGACCTGAGATCACAGTACGCTGTGTGTATTATGTTCCAGGCTGCTGGCTGCTACACAACAGTGAAAATGAGCAGATATCACTCCTACAGCGCTGACTGCTGAATGCCAATCAAGGTTTGATCAAGCGCCCTGCAGTTCCTAGCGAATACCAGACCTAGGAGAAAGCAGTTTGCTGTGCTTGAAGAATGCTAAGTCTTGAAATCTTAATCTTCCTTCTCAGCCAGCATAACCAAGAAATGAAATGGAATATATGCTTTATATATTTATTATCTAATGTGAAAGTTCAATTTTTCATGAGTGTTGGTCATTGCGTTCTGTTGGGTCGATGGCGAATAACATTATTCATTGAAAACTGAATGGGTTATTCTATGGAATAACACTTTTCATTGAAACAGCAGTAGTGGTGCTCGGATACCCCCAATCACAAATTCGAGTGATCACAAATTCGACTCCGACCACTTACGAATTGACTCGTGATCATGATCACGATTAGAAAGGGATATTCGACTCGAGTGCGGTTTTGAGTTGAATAACCGCATATAATCACGAATCACGAGTGGTATTCGTGATTAAAAAACAGCTGACTTTAACGGTTAATAGCAAAGCCCCCTTACATGCTAGAAACACCAAATTTGCCAGATATGTCAAGAAGAACAGTTGGGAACAAGAGGAAAAAAGACCTTATAGTTTTTGAGAAAATCGATTTTAAAGTTTCAAAGGAAAAAAATTATACATTTTACTGCGGTAAATACAGTGGGATGCGAAAGTTTGGGCAATCTTGTTAATCATCATGATTTTCCTGTATAAATCGTTGGTTGTTACGATTAAAAATGTTGGTTAAATATATCATAAAGGAGACACACACAGTGATATTTGAGAAGTGAAATAAAGTTTATTGAATTTACAGAAAGTGTGCAATAATTGTTTAAATAAAATTAGGCAGGTGCATAAATTTGGGTACCACAAAAAATAAATTAAATCAATATTTAGTAGATCCTCCTTTTGCAGAAATTACAGCCTCTAAACGCTTCCTGTAGGTTCCAATGAGAGTCTGGATTCTCCTTGAAGGTATTTTGGACCATTCCTCTTTACAAAACATCCCTAGTTTATTCAGGTTTGATGGCTTCTGAGCATGGACAGCTCTCTTTAACTCACACCACAAATTTTCAATTATATTCAGGTCAGGTTCCAGAACGTTGTACTTGTTCCTCTGCATGAATGCCTTAGTGGATTTTGAGCAGTGTTTAGGGTCGTTGTCTTGTTGAAAGATTCAGCCCTGGCACAGCTTCAGCTTTGTCACTGGACATTGACCTCCAGAATCTGCTGATACTGAATGAAATCCATGCGTCCCTCAATGTTGACAAGATTCCCAGTCCTTTCCCAGTCCTTGCACTGGCCACAGAGCCCCACAGCATGATGGAACCACCACCATATTTTACTGTAGGTAGCAGGTGCTTTTTTTTTTTAGAATGCTGTGTTCTTTTTTTCTCCATGCATAATGCCCCTTGTTATGCCCAAATAACTAAATTTTAGTTTCATTATTCCACAGCACCTTATTCCAAAATGAAGCTGGCTTGTCCAAATGTGCTTTAGCATACCTCAAGCGGCTCTGTTTGTTGTTGCAGATAAGAAAGAAAAATCGGCACTAGATGCGATTGGCAGCCTATGGTGGGGTCCAGGTGAACAACTCACTGTGCCTCCGGGCAAAACGTTCCACAGGAGATAGAAGAAAGGCAAGATTCGGGCACCAGATACGTTGCAGAAATCACCACTTTATTTCATCCCACCAAACAGATACAAATACATTTCACGGCTGGTCTGACAGCTGTTTCACAAAAAACACTTGCTTCCTCAGAGACCAATAACTTAACTGACACGCACACATATATATCAAAAAGTACATGGCAAATTGAACATGGAAAGGAGGGACTCAACACCGCCGCTTCCGGCTCATTACCGAGCGTTCCTCACGTTGGGACCTCGCTCCGAGCCACCCAGCCTGCACAGTGGAAGAAAGGCCCGCCCCTTTCTGGGTTGGGTCAATCAGGAGTTTCCTCCAATCAGAGCCACGCCCTATTCCAGGCATGAGACCTCGACAAATCTCGCGTGCATATGCTGGGGGTATCAATGAGCCGGCTTCCGCACTCCACGCTGGTGTGTTGCTATGGAAGCGCATGCACACACGTGGGATGGAAGGTCTCACTTATCAAGAAAGGTTAGATAAACTGGGTTTATTTAGTCTAGAGAAAAGACGCCAAAGGGTCTTTTACATGTTAATTAGAGGGGATCTAATTAACATGTATCAATACATCAGAGGGCAATATAATAGCTTGGCGGATGAGCTTTTTGTCCCTAGGCCTTTTTAAAGGACTAGAGGACATGATCTGCGCATGGAGGAAAAACGTTTTAGCCATTTATTTAGGAAAGGGTTCTTTACAGTAAGAGTGATTAAGATGTGGAATGCATTGCCACAGGAAGTCGTTATGGCAAACTCTATACCTGCATTTAAAGGGGGCTTAGATGCTTTCCTTGCATTGAAAGACATCCATGGCTACAATTACTAGGTAATGCCTAATGATGTTGATCCAGGGATTGTATCTGATTGCCATCTGGAGTCGAGAAGGAATTTTTCCCTTTAGGGGCTAATTGGACCATGCCTTGTAAGGGTTTTTTCGCCTTCCTCTGGATCAACAGGGATATGTGAGGGAGCAGGCTGGTGTTTATACTTTATACTGGTTGAACTCGATGGACGTATGTCTTTTTTCAACCAAAATAACTATGTAACTATGCAACAGCGGTTCTTGGTGTCCCACTCCTAAAAAGAAAGAAAAAGAAAATTAGATTAAATAAACATATTCCTGTTAAAACCAGAAAAGGTCTTTAGACCAGAGTAGAAAAAGTTCATCTAAAAGATGGTATGACAACACACAAGAAGATTACTTGCTCACATACACATGTAAACATATCTATAAGAATGATATAGCATGCCCAACAGTATCTTTTTTGAGCAGAAAAAAATCGGGATACTGACTCCCTAAACATGTAAAAAAACACGGGGGGGGGGAGGGGGGGCTAGGGACACACACCTAGATTGGCTCTGTTTGTGCTGTGGGCTTACTCTGCATCCTTGTGTAAATGGTTGAACGATGCACAGTTACTCCCTCTGCAGCAAGATGATGTTGTAGGTCTTTGGTGCTGGTCTGTGGGTTGACTCTGACTGTTCTCACCATTCGTCGCCTCTGTCTATCTGGGATTTTTCTTGTTCTGCCACTTCGAGCCTTAACTTGAACTGAGCCTGTGGTCTTCCATTTCCTCAATATATTCCTAATTGTGGAAACAGACAGTTGAATTCTCTAAGACAGCTTTCTGTATCCTTCCCCTAAACCATGATGGTGAACAATATTTATCTTTAGGCCATTTGAGAGTTGTTTTGAGACCCCCATGTTGCTACTCTTCAGAGAATATTAAGGAGGGAAACTTACAATTGACCCCCTTAAATACGCTTTTTCATAATTGGATTCACCTGTGTATGTAGGTCAGGGGTCACTGAGCTTACCAAGCCAATTTGAGTTCCAAAGGTTTTGGAATCAATAAAATGACAACAGTGCCTACATTTATGCATCTGCCTAATTTTATTTAAACAATTATTGTGCACTTTCTGTAAACCCAATAAACTTCATTTCACTTCTCAAATATTACTGTGTGTGTCTCCTATATGATATAATTAACTGCCATTTTTTTATCGTAACAACCAACGATTTATACAGGAAAATCATGACGATTAACAAGATAGCCCAAACGTTCGCATCCCACTGTACATTAACTGTCATTTAGCACATTTAAATTTATATTTTCTGTATTTTCTTCCTTTGAAACTTTAAAATCTATTTTCTCAAAAACCATAAGGTATTTTTGAAAAAAAATTCCCTCTTGTTCCCGCTGTTCTTCTTAACACACCTGGAAAATTTGGTGTTTCTAGTACAGGGATGGGCAAACTACGGCCCGAAGCCCGTTAAAGCCTGCAGCTTGTTTATTTATTTATTTATTTTTTTAAAGTAAATCCGCCTCCGCAGCGTGTTGCACGCACTCCACCCAATCAGACAGGGGGACTGAGGCGGCCGGCCGTGGCGTGCCCTGGTGCGTGGCTAGTGTATGTATTTTGATAGTAAACCTGTGTATTGATTAGTGAGTTGGGTGGACATGCATAAACGTGATTACTAACCGCACAGCTCTTAATAACATCGAATTCACCTCTGTCCATTCTAAAGTGTAATTTCAGACACAGCAATATCCAGCTGGGAGACCCATTGATGAGCCAGAGAAATAGTTGGTCAGAGGAAAGCAGACGGCACTCATTCTAATGCCAGATTCTCCAGGTTGTATGTTTGAAATTAACTGATAATTTCAGTCTGATCGGTCAGATCTGGCATGGGCGAGAGACAGCTCTTCTGTTATGAGTCTGTGCCCAGACACACTCAGATCTCTTGGCTGTTCTGATAGCTGCATGCCAGTCTGTTACTCTAATATCAGACATATGAGGAAAGGCCAGAGATTGCCCTTGTCCAATGTGACAAATTACAAGAAAAGCTTCTGTAAAACTACTCAAAACTGTGACAGCGGAGATTCTGCTCTTTAATCAAAACGTTCCTCCTGAATTAGTTCAACGTAATGTTCTTATTTGCTCAGCTTTTTAAGATACAGGAAATTCCTCAAACTTTATTGCACTCAAACAATATTATTTTCCCAGAATGAAGTACCGTAGTTTAACTTTTTATCTTACATCCAGATATTATAATTAAGAAAGTGATAATTGCTGGAGTGAGAAGTTAATGGTCGTGTGAAAGGCTGCATGCCAAGTCTGTCAGAGGCAGTTGATGTCAAAGCCCTGCCAGGTCAGTTGAAGTCAGTTGGTGGCAGAGCCCTGTGTAAGAGTCAGTTGATGACAGACCCTGCCAGGCCAGTCTGAGTCAGTTGAAAACAGAACCCTGTGGAAGAGTCAGTAAGTGTCAGAGACCTGCCAGATCAGTTGGAGTCAGTTGATGGCAGAACCCTGTGGAAGAGTCAGTTGGGGACAGAGCCCGGCCAAGTCAGTTGAAGTCAGTTGGTGACAGAGCCCCGAGGAAGAGTCAGTTGATAACAGAGTCCTGTAGAAGAGTCTGTTGGTGAGAGAGCCCCTGGATGAGTCAGTTGATGACAGAGCCCTGCAGAGGAGTCAGTCTTTCACATAGGAGTCTGAAGGTGAAGAATTCACTGTCTGACAGCTGCTCCGGTGTATTGGCCAAGTGCTGCTAGCGCTCAATACAGTGGGTGAAGAGGCTGCCCCCCAATAGAGTCATATCTGCGGATAGCAGCAGCTGTGCTCAGACACAACATGCCATGCTTATTTGCCACCAGTTTGCACCAAAGATCTCAGCTTCAGGCTTCTTTTGTTATCTATGAGCTCTGCATTATATTAATAATATTAGTGATTCAGCACAGACCAACAGTGTAAACCTCATGTAGTCATGTTCTGCAATTTTGTTATGCAGCTAGATGTCTCAGGAACATTTGAGTTATTACACCTGTGTTCCTCACTACCTCCTGACATGGGCTGAATAATCAGAAGGCATGATGAGATTGACCTATTAGATAACAGCCTGCCTTTGTTTTACCTCTATTATGCAGCTGACTCATCATGTAAAAGTTGTTATGCCGTAAGAGTTGTTTCATGTACAATTCATTCACTATCACCTTTGTTTGCTTACGTTTTATATGAGCCTGCATGAACTAAGCTGTCATGTGTCTGAGTCACATAGACATGATGGAATACATTAGACTATCCACAGATATTTCATTCAGTCCAGACTGTGGACTATTTTCTGAGTGGTCAGGGAAATCAAGATCCGAGATTATGGCCTTCCGAATAAATAACACAACCTCCTAAATGTCTGAAGTCCAAATTCCTGATACACAGAGTCGATTTGCTGCAGTTGTGCAGATGTGTTTTATTTGCTACTGAAATTAAAATTTCTAACTGGTATTGTAATTAAATCTTGTTTCCCCTGATATGCCAGGGCTTTGGTTTAGGCAGCTGGTACTTATCATTTACTAATTAAGCCCCCAGGAAAGATGTCTCTAGCTATTGTAATAGATAATTTGTGGATTTGTACTTGCGTTAACCAAACATTCATTCTATTAAACACATAGTTAATGTATAAATGTCTCTGGCTCTAAACCGGTTAAAGCTTTAGGAAAAATTTGCCTTTTTCCACTGTTATTTTTCCCCCTGAAATAAAGGAACATAAAAAGAGAATTAAGTTAGTTCTCCCGTAGCTTGGTCTCATCAAAATAATTTACTAATGCACATCATTGCCAGCTAACTTTGTTAACTAGAAAGGATGAGCAAGCACAGCTCCACTAGACAGGAAACTGCACTCACTCGTGTCTGAGAAGTGGGCTTCAGCAATGAGAGGTAACTTTCCCGGAAGTTCAGCTCTTGCCGTGACGCTCCATGCTGTGCTCCATCTTTGTGATACGGAAGTTCTAGTTGTGAAACAGGAAGTACTGGGTGGTGGAATTGCAGCATGGAGCACCATGGCAAGACCCATACTTCCTGTTAAGTTCACTTTCACTGCCACAGCCTCCTTCACAGACAGCAAGCGGGTGCAATTTTTCATCTCCCTGAACTGTGCTTGCTCATCTGTATTGTCCAGAGCTGCAAAACATAATGGACATGATTCACAAAGCTTTTTCACCTGTTTTCATCTGTTTTTACCCATCTATGTTACATTTTTAAGCTTCCAAAGAGCCAAAAAAAAAATCTATCCATCCATCCATCTATCTATCTATCTATCTATCTATCTATCTATCTATCTATCTATCTATATATATATATATATAATTAGGGTAAGAAAAGTAATATTGAAATGGAGTTCATCAGGAACAACTTACTATGAGTGATTATTTTGTTTATAAAGGTTATTTTTATTAATCAGGAGAAAAATAAATCATTTATTAGAAGTTTTGTGAATTGACTCCATGGTCTCTTCATCATGGGGGCAGCCATTTTGCTTTGTAAAATCTGAAAATGACAAAACCTTATAGAGCTGGCATTTCTTACAGTAATATGTGACACTTGTTTTCAGTGCTGTATTTATATTTTTTCCCAAGTAGGCTGCCTTCCTTGTGCTGCCTATCCACCTTCTATGCATAGCCACCTCTCTGCCATGTACAGCAGTACAGTCTAACCTAAATCACTCACTTTAGCTACTAACTTTGTATATACAGTATTATTTTGTAAAGCACCATGGAAGATAATGGCACTTTATCAATAAATAATACTATTGATGATAAAAATTATAATTATAACATTGGAAGTGGCCACCTAGGGCTTGATTCATCAAAACTCGCTGCCATGTAAGGAGAGTGCCTTCCTTAGCAATGCGCGTAAAACATTAACTGCGGGTGACCCTGCTCAAGTGAATTATCGCTACCTCGATACTTCGCTCGCGGCCGCTATTGTGTTAATTTACATTGTTTGCAAGTACAAATTTACATACTTATGTAAATTAACAACGTATCGGCCATAAGTGAAGTATCGCGGTAGCGATAATTCACTCGAGCAGGGCCACCTAACATTTATTTTACGCGCATTGCTAAGGAAGCAATGCACTTAACTAAGGAAGGCACTCTCCTTACATGGCAGTAAGCGCTGCTAATTAAGGCGTGCATAGCATGCACTACAGAACATTATGATGAATCAAGCCCTTTGTCTGCTGTAACATGGCAGTCAGCTGTCAATCACTAGTATGGTAGCAGTCACTCATTATCTCCTTTAGTTAGTGTTGGTGCTCGACACTATGTGCTTTGGAAATTGAACACATGCATGCAGCACCACTTCAGCACTAGACAGCAGGGCAGGGTGCATTTCATTTAACTCCAATACTTCCTCTTTCCAAGCTGGAAGTAGGAAGTATCGGAGTTAAATGAAACACACCTTTTCCAGCTGTTTTGTGCTGAAATGGTGCTGAACGTGTGCATTTGGGTTACGAACCACGTGGTGTCAAATTCAAACACTAACACTGCCCACAATGGGCTTGATTTACAAAACGGTGCTAACTTTAGCACTGGCCCTTAGCACGTCTAAACTCAGTTGAAATGTGATAAGTAGTGATCGTGCGCAAAGTACCACGCTCAAAGTTTAGCGCGCGCACTGCACAGAGCGCAGGGCGCTCCGCGCGAAGTGCCCACTAAAGCCTATGGGACTTAGCGCGCGCATAGGACTTTGCGTGCGCAAAATTTTGCGCGCGGTACTTAGCGCACAATCTGATTGAGAAAACCGGTGCTAACCTACTTAGCACCCCGGTTAGCACGCCTAAGGACTTTAGACGTGCTAAGTAGGTTAGCACCTCTTAGTAAATCAAGTCCAATGTGGCAACAACCACTCTCAAACTCTTGTATGCATTCTATTAGGTGATAATAATGCTTTGATACCTTGTATTATTACATGCAGTATGGGTATCTTGGTGCATCAAGACCATTGTGCATCTGCATGATGTACTGCAACTACAAAACATTAACTTAGGTAGAAACTTTGTAGAAAATAATAAATACATTGAAGTAGGAAAAAATGGAGCAGAAGCCCTTATGGAAAAAATGGTGCCACCATAGGCGCCTATGATAAAAGCTCCTTTTAGCAGCATTGAATGAAAATTTGGGTGCATGGGGGTGGCCACTAGCGCCTCAGTGTGGCCAAATTTTATTTTTTTTACCACAAATCGTGACTTCTGCGCCCGCTATGCAATGCCGCAATGTAGTTATCTGCAAGCCATATTTTTCTGCAAAAACCTTTCTGCAACAAATGGCCCCTCTTGCCGCTAATCGGGCGATTCTGGGCACTCAATTTTATCTTCATAGCCACATATCACAGCTTTGTGGAAGGGGGGGGGGGGGGGGGTAGCTTTAGGAGGGGAATTTAGGATTAGGTGCCACGGGGGGGGGGGGGGGGGGTTTGATAAGTTTAAGCACGATGGGGGTCCTAAGGGTCAGGCACCACCGAGGGGAGGGAGTCTTAGGGTTAGGCACCAACAGAGGAGGGTTCTGTGTGAGAGTAGGGTAGGTTTATTCTGTTAAAAAGGGTGCGCCATTCACATGAATGCAAATCTTTTCTCTATTGGCGCAAGGTGTATAAAAAGGGTGCTGCATTAGTATAACCAATTATATAGTTTGTAAAAGACTGCGTCGAAAATATAAAACAACTATATTGCTTGTTATCTTTAACTCAAATTTATTGATTACAAAAACCCATTATTTACAAATAATCGTTTCTAAGACAGTATAATTGTTTATAAAACTGTTCCCTATGCTTTCTCAGAAAAAAAAATTGTTTACATTTCAACTTTTTTTTGCACCACAATGAGCAGCTTAAGCCAATCCTTGCCTATGTTACAAATTAGTGGCGGCAGCCCTCCCTTTTTTCCCCGATTTTGAGTGTAGTATATAGGTAAGTAGTTATCTAGATATAGTTGCCCCCAGCATAGGTAGCTAACACAGTTTCCCCTGTATAAGGACTATAGTTGCCCCAATATAGTTAGTTAGGTAGTATAGTTACAATATAGTTAGTATAGTTACTCCAGTATAGCTGGAACAGTTAACCCAGTATAGCAAGTACAGTTACCCCAGTATAGCAAGTACAGTTACCCCAGTATAGCAAGTACAGTTAGCCCAGTATAGCAAGTACAGTTAGCCCAGTATAGCTAGTACAGTTACCACAGTATAGCAAGTATAGTTAGCCCAGTATAGCAAGTACAGTTAGCCCAGTGTAGCCAGTATAGTTAGCCCAGTGCAGCCAGTACAGTTAGCCCGGTGTAGCCAGTACAATTAGCCCGGTGTAGCCAGTACAGTTAGCCTGGTGTAGCCAGTACAGTTAGCCCGGTGTAGCCAGTACAGTTAGCCCAGTGTAGCCAGTACAGTTATCCCAGTGTAGCCAGTACAGTTATCCCAGTGTAGCCAGTACAGTTAGCCCAGTACAGTTAGCCCAGTGTAGCAACTAGTTACCCCAGTATACCTGCCCCAGTGTAGTTAGGATAGGTGCCCTCTCCCCCCCTGAGGCCGCTGCTCCTGTTACCTTATGTGCGGGCGGCCGCTTCCTTCCTTATATTCCCCATAGCCGCTCTCCTCGTTGCAGCACCGTCAATTACAGCATTGCGTCACATGGCTGCTGTAAGGAGGAAGGAAGCAGGGCAGCGGCTTCCTGTAGCGGCGATATGAATCGCTGTTACCATGGGAACCGCTGTTCCTGCTTCCTTCCTCCTTACAGCAGCCATGTGACGCGATGCTGTAATTGAAGCTGCTGCAAAAAGGAGAGCGGCTATGGGGAATATAAGGAAGGAAGTGGCTGCCCGCTCATTAGGTAAACAGGAGCGGCGGCCGGGGGGGGGGGGGGGGGTTTGTTTGGGAGGCGGGAGAGAGGATGAAAGGCCAGATCTGCCGCGGCCCATCAGAAAACTGCGCACGGACCACCAGTGGGCCGCGGCCCACAGGTTGGGGACCTACACCCGAAAGGTTTTTTTTTCTTTACAGAGTTTTTTTAAAATAAAACCATAAACAACCATATACTTACTTATATTACACAAACAAGATGGAGGAATAATGTTAGGCACCACCACAGGGGTCTTACGGTTAGGCACCACCAAGGGTGCCTTAGGGTTAGGCACCACCAGGGGTGGTCTTAGGGTTAGGCACCACGAGGGGGGTCTTAGGATTAGACACCACCAGGGGAGATTTCTGTGTGAGAGTAGGGTTAGTTTATCTGTAAGTTATTAAAGATATTTTACTACATGAATGAAGTAGTACAATATTGGTAAAATGAAACAATATTTTATCACTTTCACTGGTGCTCATTTTAGTAAATGTAAAAATAGAGGTTACAGTGGGGAACAGTAGAATATGAGTATTTATAAATGATATTTTACTGCAAATCCCAGCCCCCATTTTACTAAACGATAACTTTAATATCGTTTATATCTGGCACCCTATTTGACCTGGAGCCTTTATTATATGCACGTATTGCCCTCAGTTTATTAAGGACATTCTGCAGCACTGTATTTTACAGCTTTTGCAGTGCCCCTGTGATATCTTCCAGCTTTCCAGTGTCACCTGTAGTTTAATCCTCTGTGAATACTACCCCATTCATTCTTTCTCATCCTCTCCATAAGAGTAAACATGTGTATGTGGGGATTGCAGAATGTTGTGCCCCGGGCACAAAATACATCAGAAATAGCTCTGTGTTTATAGTTGTTAGACCTTCCATAATATCTTGATGGTTTGTAATTTAAGCCCAATGAAACATGCTTAATGCTTAAGATATCGAATAGCTGTATACTGTGAAACATAATTCTCATTTACTCAGATAAGCAGCAGGAGGCATAATGGAATTTCAGTTGGACCGGGTAGGTTTATTGACATATTAAATTGTTGATCAGACCGTGGCCTTGCTGGACCATTCACAAGCCTATAGAGCAATATATAACAACTTCCTATGCACATAAAATTAGAAAGTAATTAGACTACTGCAGGACATAAATAATTTAACTTGGAGTCTATTACAGAACATATAAAAATGTTTTAACCTAGTCGTGATCTAATTACTACTCACTGTGAATGCAGATGCAGTACTTTATACATACTGCATTATCTCAAAGAAACTCTAGAGTACAGTACTTGGATAAATGACTAATGTAAAAAGAGTTTGCACTTGAGATACACTCTCACAAATGGTCATTGATTGGGCATTTGCAATAAACTTAAAGAGGTCAAAGACACTGTACACTGTACTTTCTTCAGTCAAACTAGCTAATAATAACCATTTGGTTTTGAATAAGTGTTGCATTTGTTGCTTACCACACCTGGCAAACAATTAGTATTTGTACTAACAATAGTCAACAAGAGAAATGCTCATTTTAGCAAATACACTTTATCAAAAGCATGTGCAAAAAATGCCACTGACCAAATAAATCCTACAAAAATAAAGTGCCTCCGTCCTTGGTAGAGCGCTCGGCCAACTTTCCCCACTGTGCCCATACACACCACCCATGCCTGCATGCCACACGAATCCACATTGGTAACGGTGTTTGGAATTATGTCAGTATTCAATATTGTATCACTATTAAGGATGATTAATGAGATGCAAATATGATGATCGATGAAATGCAAATACTTTCTCCTTGCATACAAATTTCATGTAAATTATGTGCAGCTTGAAATTGGTCAAATTCAAGATGCATAACATTTACATGAAATCAAGATGCATAATATTTGCATCATTTGCATCGCATTGATCATAGTCTGTATATATAAATTGGCTCCACTGGAGAGATATGACTGATGCTTTTAAAGAGGAACTGTAGTGAAAATAACGTAATTAACATAATTAATAAAATTGCTTATTTTTTTACAGACATCTGAAGAAAGGGACTAGCTACATGAAAGCCTTATTATGACTTTTTTTATCATTTTTCAATTAAGTGGCATCATATTTTCTATATCTTTCTTTTCTACGTATGTAATTCTCTTGCCTAACAATCATCAGAAATATTTTCTTTTGCTACTTTAATGTTTAACACACACAAGCAATAGAACACAGCAGTACATGCATCCAGCTACATTTAAAGTGGTCAGCAGGTGCTCGTCAGCCAATCAGGATGCACTATCATACACCCTTTACCTGCCATACCACATCTAGCAGCCATTAGCATTCAGGTGGGAGGCTTCAGTTGGACGCCATCGCAAGATTGCGTCGCTAGCAGGACCGCCCCGTGCAGGCATCCCTCCCACAGGGGTCCCTCCCTAACCGCTCACCTGTCTGCCATGTCCTAGAGCTGAAAGAAAACGTTTAAAAACACACGATTGGTTCGCACTATGGACAGGGGCCCCGGACCTCTCTCACTGGCTGGGGCCCCAAGGCCAACATGCGATACCCGGAGGGGAGTGCAAACACACGTGTCACGATTGTGGAACTTTCCCCGTGATCAGCGCACAACGCGTGCGCTGACACGGCGGAGATCCTCCACAAGCGTATAATTTGCAGGAACCCAGCAAAAGGTGCTACGCACCTGTAGAGGGAAATTCCTGTCGGCAGATGGCGCTGAGGAGTGCAGAGGAACCAATCCTCTGTACCTCCACAAGTGCCAGACAGGAATTGTACGAAGCGCAGAACGCAATCGCAAGAGAGGCGATTGTGAATGAGATTGAGCAAAAGGGATAGGTTGTATGTGTGTGCGCCAATCCAGTCGCCACTCCGCGACCGCGCACACGCACAACAGCAGATACGAAATAGGAACGCGATCGCGAGAGGTGAATACAAGGGTAGCAAAGGCACAGCAAATACAATAAGGAGATACGGAAAATAACAACCGCTAGCTAACCGCGAACACCGCACTCATTCGCAACAGTGCACGCGGTTATGCGCGATCTCCACGTGATAAGCACAATAGAGACAAGCACGCCTAACTAACCATAAACAGACAAACATGAAACAGGGGACGCGAGCGCTTGCTTAACGGTTACCTCACCGAGCCTGTAGCAAGCGCAGCGGACAAGACAGACACACGAAAAACAAGAACTAGGCAGGAAGGATCCACCGCTCTTCCGCCAGAGCAAGTGTGATCCAAGCAGGAACATAGATCAGAAAGATCCACAGCCGCTAACGCTAGCGGCTAGTGCGATCTCAGCAAGACAGAACGATTCGCTATCAACCGCCGTTGGTGACAGCGCAATCGCGACCGACAAGACAGAACAGAAGGATCCCCAGCGCTCGCACAAAGTAGCTAGCGCGATCCCAGGAAACAGAACAGAAGGATCCCCAATGCTAGCACAAAGTAGCTAGCGCGATCCCAGGAAACAGAACAGAAGAGATAGCTGGTAGCAACCGCTGCACCAGCTATACTCCAAGAACATAGATCAGAACCATTTCCTGTCAACCACCATAGGGACAGGACAATGGCAAACAGGCAAGACAAGACAGAACAGGCAATACAGATAATACAACCTGACTGGGCTAGAAGGGGAGCCAAAAGCAACCCCCAGGAATTAACTATACTAGATAGCAATGGCTGACACTCCAGCAGTGTCCATCAGGAACTGAGCAAGGAAGGGAAATGACCAGCAAAGCATTCTGGGAAACAAAGCTCTTATAGTGCCAGTCATCAAAGAAGGCAGGTAGGGGATTTGCATAACGAGTGTATGCAAATTCCCCAGCAAGAGAACAGAACAGAAACTTGCAATGAAAAGACAGGTCTCTGTTCCAGAGACCTGCAGCCCACAGACTAGAGGAATGGACAAACAGCTGTCTGCCTGTGCAGCCAGCTGAGCGGATCATCACAGTACCCCCCCTTCTAGGGATGGATTCCAGACATCCCTCAAGACTGGTAACATCACAAAACTCTAACTGAAGACTCATGAAGGTCAGGACAGCCCGACAAGGCCCAATTCCAGAGTCAGTCCATCCGAAACCGACCTCATCGGAAGCAGAAGCCACCGAAACATGCCCATCAGCACTACAAGTCTCAGCGTAACACCCATCAGGACTGTGGACACCAGAGAAGAAGCCATCGACACCCTCCAGACAATACCCACCACCTTCCAAGGAGCGTCCAAGAATACCAAACCTGCCGCAATACCTGTTCGAAGTGTCCCTTACAACACCAAAGCCATTGCTGATCGTATTCAGGGCACCAAGCAAAACCTTTCCCGGAATCTCCCAGAACGCCTTGAAGCTCCGCAGAGATCCCAAGAAGCCAGAACGCTCACCAGGCTCACATGGAGAACCACCAAGAACCCCTATGGAACCTATGATCATTCCAGACTCAAAATTAGCAGGACACCCATCAAGATCAGGACTTTCAGGGACCACTTCTGGGCATGCAAGCAGGCAGGCTATATCAGAACATGTCTCCACTGAGGAAGCATCTGAGTACGCTGGTAACCGAGGCACACTTGGGCTTTCTGGGTCACAGAGCACATCGGGGTACACTAGTACAGGAGAAACCTCAGGACATGTCGGGGAACTGCCAACCTCAGAGTCCGACACGACAAGACCAAAACCAGTACCGGGCAGAAAATCATCACGAGTAAAGGTCACAGGTACTGGTCTTTCAAAAGAAGACTCAAATTCAGAATTTTCTGTAACTGTAAATCATCATTGACTACACATGAATGAAGCTCCACAAGAGCTGCAAAAGTAGTCAGCAAGGCAGCAATACCTACTGAAGTGGGCAACACCTCAGAAGGACCTGGGGGGCAGGAGACATCTCCTTCAAGTTCTGCACCCTTTGGGAGGAACTCGGAGACCTTCAGATCATCAAACAAGACCTCAGGAACATCATTTTTCAAGTTGTCTAAGAAGGATTCTGTACTATCCATGTTACAGGGCAAAACTGGAACTTTACTTTGAGAACAGGGCAGATGTCCCAGGGAAGGTTCCACCATAAACTGAGACTGAATTTCATCATCATGAGTGGAACGTACAGGAATATTCACTGGACCACACACTGACTCCCTAACTTTAATCTCGCTGCACCCAGAACTCTGCGTAGTAATCAAACTAGCTTGCAACTCCAAAACTGCAGAAAGACAGGTAAAAATAGCAGCAATACCTAGACGAGCCTCTAGGGGCAGGGCAGGAGATATTGTACAAGGCAATATTGACTCATCCAGAGTACTGGGTGGAGAGTCTATACTTTCTTCAGAATCAGACTCGCAAATGTCAATGCAAGTGGACATCATGCCTTCATTCATGGTACAGGGCAGGTTCAGAGAAAGCTTCTCTGGACAAGGCAAAGAAGCTTCAGCATCAGATTCGCAAAACCGAAGCGCTGTCTCACTCTTAGATTCGGCTAACAAAGTCGAATCCGAGGAGTCAGAACGCAAAATTTGCGGATCCACAATCGCTTTAGGTTGCGAAACTGACGCTTCCATATCGCAAACCTCCGCGATCTGCGGAGCAGACTGCAAGGCATCTAGGACAGAAACACTGGAGCAACTGTCATCAGGCAACAGGCCTGCACAGGTGCGAACAGAATAAGACATAGATTCATTTGCAAAAGAAGTGGCGACAACAACAGGAGAAACTTTATTAGACACATCAATAATTTTCTTAAAGTTGCATAACTTAGGAATTTTCCCCATGGCAGGCTCACAAACGGACGATCTTAGAGATCCTGAGGGAAAAAATCTGTCTTCCTTAGACACAGGACCACACAGACCTTTTGCAGCCATACGTGCGGTGGCGACATCAGACCGCACTGGTTCAACTTCCACACAAGCAACTGCTCTGAACGACTTGCACTCAGACTTCAAACACTCAGTTGCTTTGGGAAAGGGAATGCATTCAAAACTCACTTTCTTTAAATCCAGAGGATTGGAACAATCGTCCGCTGACAATGTGTTTTTAGCAGATTGAAGCGCATGTAGTTCATCCAAAATCATTCTCCACACGTCAAACAGCGGAGTCACAAAGTCAGAGATACATTCACCAGTCTTGATTAAAGTGCACGCAGACTCAATGCACGCATACAAAACTGCTTCGTTTTTAGAACGGTATTGATTGCAAAACGATCTCCAATCACATTCCAATTCATAGACCAGGAGCTCGATCTCCCATTTCTCAAACGGGGGCTCCCATGCACACTTAACAAAGGATGAACAATCATAGTGCGCACAGTCTACAGATGGAACTGGAGCAGGAACAGAACGGGAATCTTTTACCTCTTTATTGGGATCAATTAATTGGTGTGTGTGTAATTCATCCAAAATGATCTGCCACACATACATCACCAGATCCACAACACACTCGTCACATTCATCAGAATCAATCAAAAGGCACACAGAGTCAAGACAATCGTTCAGGACATCTGCGCTTTTTGCGATGTAAAAATCGCAAAAGCCTTTCCAATCCAAATCAAATTCCTCCACCGAGGCCCCGATTTCCCATGAGGCAAATGGCGGTTCGAACAACCCAGTATCTAAATAATCTCCATATGGGTGGGGATCAGGAACGAGTACAGATTTTTTGACTGCTTTAATATAGTGTGCGATCCTACCTATAGCAGGATCCACATAAGCTTTGGATTGGGGCAAAAAACCTGGAAACTGATCAGCAGATGCATTATAAACATCATTATCATACTGCATGGTTTTGCCCATTTCAGACTTGACAGAAATAACCTCTCTATCTGTGGTTGCCATGGGCAACGGATCTTTCCGCTGGGAAGCCTTCCTAGATCTTTTACGTTTAGACTTAGAGGCTTTGGATGGCTGCTTTATGGATGAAAGAGTAGATGGAACAGCTGATTGAGCTGCTGACAACAACTCATTAAGGGGGTATGGTAATTGAGGTAATCTCAGCCAATTGTGAATTAAAAAGGCCAAGAATTCCAGGGGTCTTTGACTCAGGGTGGTATGATCTAACACATCATAACCCCACATTGACATTTCGCCCCCCAACAGAATGTAGACCATTTGGGGGGCCCAGGTAGACACTGGGGTGCATTGGAATTCAGGGTTCGCTAACAGTTTCGTACACTCAGACAAAAATTCGTCTGCTGATTCAGGTTCAAGTTTTTTAAATCTCTTAAAGGTACAAGAGCCATATTCGACAAAATCGTACAAATCGGAAATTCCGTCTACACTGGGGTTTTGGGTTAGGCTGGTCATTCTGTCACGATTGTGGAACTTTCCCCGTGATCAGCGCACAACGCGTGCGCTGACACGGCGGAGATCCTCCACAAGCGTATAATTTGCAGGAACCCAGCAAAAGGTGCTACGCACCTGTAGAGGGAAATTCCTGTCGGCAGATGGCGCTGAGGAGTGCAGAGGAACCAATCCTCTGTACCTCCACAAGTGCCAGACAGGAATTGTACGAAGCGCAGAACGCAATCGCAAGAGAGGCGATTGTGAATGAGATTGAGCAAAAGGGATAGGTTGTATGTGTGTGCGCCAATCCAGTCGCCACTCCGCGACCGCGCACACACACAACAGCAGATACGAAATAGGAACGCGATCGCGAGAGGTGCGATCGCGAGACGTGACACAAGGCAAAACAGAATAGAATACAAGGGTAGCAAAGGCACAGCAAATACAATAAGGAGATACGGAAAATAACAACCGCTAGCTAACCGCGAACACCGCACTCATTCGCAACAGTGCACGCGGTTATGCGCGATCTCCAGGTGATAAGCACAATAGAGACAAGCACGCCTAACTAACCATAAACAGACAAACATGAAACAGGGGACGCGAGCGCTTGCTTAACGGTTACCTCACCGAGCCTGTAGCAAGCGCAGCGGACAAGACAGACACACGAAAAACAAGAACTAGGCAGGAAGGATCCACCGCTCTTCCGCCAGAGCAAGTGTGATCCAAGCAGGAACATAGATCAGAAAGATCCACAGCCGCTAACGCTAGCGGCTAGTGCGATCTCAGCAAGACAGAACGATTCGCTATCAACCGCCGTTGGTGACAGCGCAATCGCGACCGACAAGACAGAACAGAAGGATCCCCAGCGCTCGCACAAAGTAGCTAGCGCGATCCCAGGAAACAGAACAGAAGGATCCCCAGCGCTAGCACAAAGTAGCTAGCGCGATCCCAGGAAACAGAACAGAAGAGATAGCTGGTAGCAACCGCTGCACCAGCTATACTCCAAGAACATAGATCAGAACCATTTCCTGTCAACCACCATAGGGACAGGACAATGGCAAACAGGCAAGACAAGACAGAACAGGCAATACAGATAATACAACCTGACTGGGCTAGAAGGGGAGCCAAAAGAAACCCCCAGGAATTAACTATACTAGATAGCAATGGCTGACACTCCAGCAGTGTCCATCAGGAACTGAGCAAGGAAGGGAAATGACCAGCAAAGCATTCTGGGAAACAAAGCTCTTATAGTGCCAGTCATCAAAGAAGGCAGGTAGGGGATTTGCATAACGAATGTATGCAAATTCCCCAGCAAGAGAACAGAACAGAAACTTGCAATGAAAAGACAGGTCTCTGTTCCAGAGACCTGCAGCCCACAGACTAGAGGAATGGACAAGCAGCTGTCTGCCTGTGCAGCCAGCTGAGCGGATCATCACAACACGATTGGTTCGCACTATGGCCAGGGGCCCCGGACCTCTCTCACTGGCTGGGGCCCCAAGGCCAACATGCGATACCTGGAGGGGAGTGCAGGTGGGCCTGGACCTCTCACACCCAGGCTCTGGACCTCTCACATCCAGAAAACCCACCAACACTGCCTCCATACTGAATGCTAAATTCAACACACACAAGCAATAGAACACAGCAGTACATGCATCCAGCTACATTTAAAGTGGTCAGCAGGTGCTCGTCAGCCAATCAGGATGCACTATCATACACCCTTTACCTGCCATACCACAT